>NC_142073.1:5867963-6167963 GCF_059756535.1 Pantherophis guttatus | reverse complement strand
AGCACTCTGCTTCACTGTGTTGTGTTGGGAATATATATGTGGACGGAAGAATAGTGATGCCCAATTCCTTCGGATTCGTGGAACCAGAAGAAAAATCACCGTTCTAAATAATGTATGAGACCCATCTAAATAAGATAGGAATGACTTCTGAGTAAGCAAATGCACAAATCAACGAAAGCCAGATGTTTTCAAACAGGTTTTATAGGCTTGACTAGAAGGATAATTCCTCGTGTAAAGGGGAAAGAAGAATGCAAAGTCCAAAGATAATTCTTCATTAACCGAGATGCAGAGATATATACCTTTCCGCATAGTTGGATATTTATGGAGAAGAGTTGCTGATTTAAACAGCAGATGTCAGGACAAATAAAACTCTCAGGTCTTAGAAGAGTCTGGCCTTTCTTAGACTTTGTTACAAAACGACCTCATTAAACTGACATTGGGGAAACATCCTCTTTACATCCAGTGGGCAAATTCCTAACTGCTGTGGCCCGCCAACAGACAGCAGAGCTAGAAGCAGATTCAGACAGTGAGGAGGTTGGGGGAGGAACGTAGGCCAGTCCTGGAGTCTGGGGAAGGCTCGGATGAGGACTCTGCGGCGGAGGCAGAGAGGGGGTCTAGGCCATCTAGTAATTCTTTGCTGCCCCCGAAGTCTCCAGAGTCTGACATCAGCGAAGCAGAAGAACAGTGTGAGCCTGTTCCCAGTGTGCGCATGCACAGAGCTGCCAGGAGACAGGGGAAGGATACTGCAAAATCTCCATTCCCACCCCACTCCAGGGGAAGAATACTGCAAAATCCCCATTCCCACCCCACTCCTGGGGGACGGATACTGCAAAATCTCCATTCCCACCCCACTCTGGGACCAGCCAGAGGTGGTATTTGCCAGTTCTCCAAACTAAAAATTTCTGCTACTGGTACAACCCCGCAGGCCTCATCTGGACCCCGGGCCTTAAGTTTGACACCCCCTGCCATAGACCCTCTTTTCCCATTATTAATAACCTTATAACAAAACCTCCTTTATTGTGAAATGGTGCTTATTCTCCGTTCCTTCTTTGGCCCTAGGTAACGGAGTGACATTAATGGCGGATAATCAACAGCTGGACAAATATAACAACAACCTTTCCGAAGAGAACCAGTCGCTAGGAAAAGCGAGAAGTAAAACGTTGGAGACGCCCAGCAAACATTCATCAAACTCTTCATCAGGCCCTTTGTCGTCGTCGTCATCCACGCTCTCCAGCTCCAGCGATGTGGTAAGTATCAAATTCAAATCGGATTACCGCACAGCCGCCTCTAAATGGTTGGAACAGGGTTTCTCACAACGTTGCCCCTTTAAAGACTTACGGACCTCGACTCTCAGCACTGAGGAATTCTGGGACTTGAAGTCCACACGTCTTAAAAGTTGCCAGATGTTGAGAACGTCTATGGAGGTTCTCAGTCATCCAGGTCATGATTGTCCCAAAGGTGCAACTAGACTTTCTGGTTTTTCTTTGAAAACATTTCACTTCTCATCCGAGAAGCTTCTTCGGGTCTGACGTGTGACATTCCCCACCATCCAGTCAGAGCTGAAGAAGCTTCTCGGATAAGAAGCGAAAAAAGCACCTTTTTTTTTTTTTGCTTTAATTTATATGCCGCCCTTCTCCAGAGACTCAGGGTGGCTTACAATGCATTAAGCAATAGCCTTCATCCTTTTGTATATTTATACAAAGTCAGCTTATTGCCCCCACAATCTGGGTCCTCATTTCACCTACCTTAGAAAGGATGGAAGGCTGAGTCAACCTTGAGCCTGGGGAGATTCGAACTTGCAGTAATTGCAAGCAGCAGTTGTTAATAACAGTGTTTAGTCCACTGTACTACAGGCTCTTAGCCTGTCACCTTTGAGACAGAGGTTGAAAAACACCGCCTAAAATAACATACAAGAGTTTAGCGAATCATAAAAAATGCAGAGCAGGTGACAGAAATATAATACACAGCGCCTGCCTGTCAGAAAGCCTGACGGGGTTGCAAATTTTGGAACTACCTCCAGGAAACCCTGTCGCGTTGTTTAGCCATCCAAATCTCTGGCGTACGGAACACAACGTATGAAGTTTATAAAACAATAGTTTAGAACAGCGGCCCCCAACTTTTTGAGCACCGGGGACTGGTTCCGTGGAGAGAGATTTTTCCATGGACCGGAGGAAGCGTGGTTTCGTGTGCTGCCTGCATCCCACGGATGAGGCTTCATTTGTTTATGCGGCCTGGTTTCTGGCATGCCACGGCGTGGTATGCATAGTGCACAGACCGGAGGTTGGGAACCCCTGGCTTAGAAGCATTCCTGGCAGTGATGGGATTCATCCAGTTCGCACCACTTCGGGAGAACCGGTTGTTAACTTTCTGAACAGTTTGGTGAACTGATTGTTGGAAGAAAAATCATTAGGGCAGAGAACCAATTGTTAAATTATTTGAATCCCACCACTGATTCCTGGGCTATAAACCTGGCCTGTCAGAAGAGAAGCGAGAAAATATCGAGCCACTTATACAAATAGTCTTCACTTAATAACTGGTCCCTTCATGACCGTTTAGAGTTACGATGCCTCCCCCAATACAAACACACACACACACACAAACTCACACATGCTATAGTCATATATCCGCATTTCAGACGTGATGCGATTTACATTGATTTGCTTAATGACCATCATGGTTTCTTAAATATCCGCCACCAAAAAGGGAAAAGAAAAAAAAAAAAGTAAAATCAGGCCCATGTCACTTGAATACCTCAGCTCATTATGACCGTCATGACTTAATTCCGGGCTCCATTACAGTCGCAAGTCAAGGAACAACCTGTGTTTCGTCAGAATTCTGGTCCCCGCATGTAGTTTTGAAATGGTTCCCGTTATGTCAAAGATGGCGTCATCCTTCTGCTCCTTCCTCCACAGGAGTCGGATGGCACCCCATGCAAAACCTCAAAACAGCTGGGCTCCTGCCAGACTTCGGCAAACAGATTGGTACCTCAGGAGATCTCCCTCGGGTCCTCTCAGCTGAGCGGCAAAATGCCAAGTAGCCAAACAGTGAACGCATCCAATGTGACAAATAAGTCCCAGGTCGGTATGGGCCCAGGTTCAAACAATCTCAGTTCCCCTTCAAGACTATCTGAAGCCCGCCCGGTGCTGTGATTTCTGTCCCTACCCTGGAAATAGGTTTAAGAGCTCTAGAAACATTAGAATATTGCGCTTAAACATAGCTTGGGATAACTTAAGTCTGCAGTCTAGGAATAATGGCGATCCCCTTCCCAATAAATAGAACTGAGCATTGGTCATTTCACTATTTTAATACCGTGTTTCCCCGAAAGTAAGACCCTGTCTTATATTTTTTTGAACCCTGAAATAAGCACTTGGCCTTATTGCCATGCACTCAAAAGCCCGATTGGGCTTATTATCAGGGGAATGTCTTATTTTGGGGGAAACAGGGTATGTCACACAGTCGGATGAACACCCTTAAATTCATTTTATTAGGTTGTTTTTAAATCCCGCCTTTATTACTTTACAAGCATCTCAAGGCAGAGAACATATTCAATACTCCTTCCTCCTCCTGTTTTCCCCACAACAACTCTGTGAGACAAGAGCCACTCTGCAGCGGGAAATGGGCAGCGTATAGATTTAATACAGTAAGTAAGTAATTTGGGCTGAAAGAGAGTGATTGCCTCCAAGTCACCCAGCCAGCTTTCATGCCTAAGGCAGGACTAGAAGTCCCAGTTTCCCGGTGGTTGGTCCATAATCACCAACTGGCTTTCATGCCTAAGGCAGGACTAGAACTTACCATCTCCTGGCTGGTCATCCAGCCAGCTTTCATGCCTACAATGCATAGGTGAAATCCACTTACCTTCGCTACCGGTTTGGGAACGGAAGCGCACGGGAGTGCACATGCGCTACATGCGGGAGCGCCTGTTCTGTGCATGCACAGAAGATTAAAAATGGGATATAATGACGTCCCGGTGGGTGGGTGGAGCTACCGCCGGCGCTACCACTTCACGCGAGCCAAATAGATCCGGCCGGATTTCACTAGTGCTACAATAGGACTAGAACTCCCAGTCTCCTAGCGATTGGTCCAAAGTCACTCAGCCAGTTTTCATGCCTAAGGCAAGACTGCAACTCGCCATCTCCTGGTGATTGGCCCAAAGTCACCCAGACGGCTTTCACGACCAAAATGGGACTAGAAACTCACACTTACCTGGTGATTGGCCCAAAGTCATCAACTGGCTTTCATACCTAAAGTAGAACCAGAACTCTCACAGGCTCCTAGTAATGGCCCAAAGTCACCCGGCCAGCTTTCATGCCTAAGGACTAGAACTTCCCATCTCCCAGTTTCGAGCTCGTACCTACACCACTGAGTCCCAGCTGCTCTCTTAATGCCATTTGCTTTTGTGATGGAGCATGTTGTGGCCCGCCGGCGGCCTGCGGAACTGGCAGCAGAGTCGGACAGTGAGGAAGTTGGGGAGGAACATGGGCCAGTCCTGGGGAAAACTCGGACGAGGGCTCTGCGTCAGAGGCAGAGAGGGAGCTAGACAGCAGTGAGGCAGAGGAACAGCTGGAGCCTGTTCACAGTGTGCGCACACACAGAGCTGCCAGAAGACAAGAACAACTAAGAAAGCAGGGCCCACTTGGGAGTAAAGCCACACCTTGGAGGTGATTGGCCCCTCCCATAGGAAACAAAAGGGGAGTGAAAGGGGAGGGGGCTTTTGCAGGAAACAATTCGTTCGGTTGTTTCAAGAGTGGAAAATTCTGTTCGTGACTCTAAGAGACTCTGTGCCAAGTTTTGCCTTGTACTGTGTTTGGAAACAAGTTACCTGGCAGCTTGCCAAGCGAGATAAGGTCTGTGTTGATAAATATTCCTTTGAAAAACTGTTTGGACAAGCCTTGCTGACTGTGGATGAAAGTAATTCACAGTCGTGTAAATAAAAGAGGTTTAGCCGGGACCAATTCCTGCTTTTTAAGGGAGCCTAGGTCAGAACAGAGCAGAAGAAGTCTCGCTGGTCTTCACCCTTTCTTTCTTTCTTTCTCTCTCTCTCTCTCTCTCTCTCTCTCTCTCTCTTTCTCTCCTTTTCTACCCCACAGCACGGATCCATGAGGCTCTTCCGCACTTCTTCCAACAAAAGCATCCAAGGTCCGGGGAATTCCAGCCACGGCACCTTGGTGACGAACAAACAGTACCAGGGCGCTAAGCCACAACAATTTTACCACGGGAAAAAAAGGAAACACAAGAGGGACGCTGCGCTTTCAGAGTTATGTAGATAGTTTTCCTATCTTGACGGTTGGACTTGTTGCCCCCCTGTGTGCAATGCTCTCTCACGCTACGAGAATTAACTTGGACAAAAACGATTTCCAAGATCCCTTCTGGAGTCTCAAGACTGTTGGAACGTTGATTAGCAACGCATTTTAGTTTTTTGGGGGGGTGGGGTTGTTTTTTTTTTTTTTTTTTCCAGCTCGCCACGAAAAACCGATCATGAAGACTGAATAACTGCAAAAAATAATAATAATAATAATAAAAAAAATAAAAAATAAAAAGCGGGTGGGAGGGAGGAAGAAGAGGACAAGGCTGCTTCTCCAGTAAGTCATATGCTACAACAGGGTTGTTTAGATATATAAAAAGCTTGAATGTAAAATAAATATATCCCGTCAGCTTTCGGGGGCTGACTTCTAGGGGTAGATTACAGTGTATTTAAAGGTTTGGTAATTAACTGAAATAAAACAAAAAAGATTTAAACAAATCAAAACAAAAAAACAAAAAAAAACCTGGGGTGGGGGGGGGTGAAACGTAATTTGAGGGCAAACCCAAACTTCAAAAAAAAAAAAGAGAGAGAGAGAGAGTGAATCCTCGCATGATAATTTAAAAAAAAAAAAATATTTTTGCAAACATCCGCCATTTTATCGTGTATGTATAGATGACCCTAGGGCAAATTTGACGATTTGTAATAGTGGATTTGTTAATATTTTTTACGTAACGTTTACCCGTTTTAAATCGTAGAACAATTTTCTTTTCCTTTCCCTTCTTCCCTCCCACCCTCCCCCCCACCCCTCCCCCGCCCCACCGATTCATTTCATTGAAAAACAACTTCGACGAAAGTACCGGAAGCTGAATCGTCGCCTGAACAACGGACAAATGTAGCGAACGATAACAGTTCGGCGTTTCGTGATGCTTTTTTTCCCCTTTCAACATTGAAATCATTTAATAGCACATTGACCTGCGTGCATAACTTGATTCTCCGAAGGCAAAAAGAAAAAAAAAAAAAGAAAAAAAATTAGAAGATGGATGCCAGAGCAAATGCTTGTTTATAAAATATACAAATACCTTCTATTGTCAACTCTGATCTTGTATTCCACTCTGGGGAAAGAAAACAAAAAAAAAACAAAAACCAGACTTTAAAACTCTTTTTTTTTTTCTTTTTTTTTTGAGGGGTGGGGTAAAATGCCATCATCACTCAGGCAATGGGGACATTCCAGGTTAGCTTTCATGGGAAATCATGGTTTGTTTGCTTTCAAAATAGGAAACCCAGTTAACTTTATTAAAGGAAGGGATACGCGTTGCTGCGTTAAGGAAAAACCTGTTGATGACGTCTGTGTTTTAAGTCTTCCTTGTAAATCCGTCTGGTGTGTTTTCCACATGCGTTGGGCTGCAGTTTTCATTACTTGCTTATGCTGGCTTGAGAGGCAATGAGAGTTGTAAATCAACAGTTGTGGGGTTTTTTTTTTTGAAAAGCACCAGATTGGGGAAAGGGTGGTGTAATTACAATTCTGGTTTGTTTTTTTATTTTTTGTTTTTGTTTATTTATTATTATTATTTTTTTGCATGCTTTTATCCTGGATTTTTAAATTTTTATTTCTTTTTTTTTTTTCCCGCAAGAAAATAAATTCCCTTCTCTTGCAGCTTTATAGCTCTCCCTTTAAAAAAAAAAAAGGAGAATCGTTAATGCAAAATGGTTGAATTGTTGTTTTCTTTTCTCTTTTAAGAACAAAAAAAAAAAAACCCTGAATGTTACCTCATTCCCTTTTTCAGAGACTTTTTAATCCACCCTTAAGAGAGAATTAAAACAGTCTTCAATAACGGGGACGGCTTCGTCTAATGCTGTCTAAAGAGGCACCAAACGGTGCTTAATTCTTCCTGAAATTCTCCCGCTTCCTAAGATGGGTTCCTAGCTCAGGCAGGCCTTGAATTTTAAGACAGGAGTGAAATTTCGTGTGGTGAATGCAGAATGGAAGGGGTTGAATTGCAGTCACTTGCTTTATCTAAAGAAGAAGAAGAAAACCAGACAAAGGAGCACTTTAATGGATAGAATGTAAAAGTGACGTTTACTGTAACTTTTTATTTTATTTTTCTTTATAAAGAAGAAAGCGTGTATTCCGAATGTAAGATTATTTGGGTGTATGCGGTCTGGAGAATGAAAACAATATCCTTTTTTTTTTTTTTTTTTAACAAATACTGGCTTTTAG
Organism: Pantherophis guttatus; assembly: GCF_059756535.1. Taxonomy (NCBI): domain Eukaryota; kingdom Metazoa; phylum Chordata; class Lepidosauria; order Squamata; family Colubridae; genus Pantherophis; species Pantherophis guttatus. The sequence continues at coordinate 6,160,503 of NC_142073.1, read as the reverse complement.
ATGTTTTGTTTTATAAATTGCAGACCAACCTGAACTTGGTAAGGGTGCAAAAAGCTTTTTAAGTGAATAATAATTATAATAATGCAACACGACCAAAAACTGTCATGACTGAAAAATTAATAAAATAACGCTAGATGATAAAGCATTTTGACTTCAAAATGAAGAGAAAGGGGAGGGGGAAAAACAAAATACCATAATCGTCTTAAAACCCTAGGGATTTTTTTAAAAAATTTGAAAAAAAAAGTGTTAACTTGACAAAGTTCTTAGTTATGTTTTGTTCCAAACTTTTTTTTTTTTAAATCCAAATGCCTTCCGTGAACTAGAATTTGTCACAAGGATTCACATTATGCATTAAGCATTTATGCGGAGTTAAAAAATATGTTTTATAACTGTAGGCCTACCTTTACACTCTGTTTTGGGAACAAAATTTAAATTATTTCTAATCCAGTATTATTATTATTATTATTATTATTAGCTGCCATTTTAAAATGCTGTTACGAATGTAATACACCCGTCTGTATTACTGCACCACACTGAAGGTTTTTTTATTCAATTTTTCGGGAAAAATCACCCTCTTCGTTGGAAACAGGTGCCCTGTCAGGTTGCAGAGATTGGTGTTCCAATAAGCATGTGATTATTTTAATGTGGTGATAGCGGGAAGATAATCTTGATTCCATTGGGAATCTTAGGTTTGTCTCAATTTATGGTTTTCATAAATTTTAATGGAAAAATAGCTTTTCCTGGACTGCTCAAGTTTCATTTTGTAAACAGTATCTTTCTAACAAGAAGAAGAAGAAAAAGCATGAAGGAAAAATTGAGGAATTTTACTTGCCTCAAATAACCAGCATTGGTATTCATGAAACACATGTATATCTAGCAAATCTTTATTTAAACCGAACAGTTGAACTGTTCGTCTTTTTTCAATCTGAAGTTTAAAAAAAAAAAAATCACTTTCAGTACCTTTTAATTTTTGCCTGCTCATTTTATCTTGTACACTTCATCTCTGTATTCAATTCAAATCTAATTCCTTTTTTGAGTTTCAATACTTTTTTGTGAAAAATTTTGTGAAATATATATATATAAAAATAAATGTTTCAACAACGTTTCATCATTCATGGCATCTATTTTCTGTTTCAAAGGCATGTGATTTTTTTTTTCCTTCCCACCACTTTTTATTTTACCAACCAACTCGCCAAAATGACCAAGTTAACCATTGATAGACCTAAGGTTTGGATGTTGAATAGTAGAATTTCCTATCTGTTGACTAGAAACTTGATCCATTGGGCAAAGATGTCCTAAGGGGATATCAAAAGAATATGTGCCCCTTATATTGTCTTATTGGGAATTGGGGATGAAATGAGAAACATGTTTCTGCTCCAAGTTTGAAACAAGGGAGCTCCCTCAAAATGTCCTTTTAGAATCGCTGTGAGCTTTTCTTGCAGATGTTTCATTACCAAACTAGGTAACGACCTCAGTGCCAACACTGATGATGTTACCTAGTTTGGCAATGAAACGTCTGCAAGAAAACCACCAAGCTCAGAGAGCACCAAGGATCCCTAAGTTCAACCCTGAGCTACAAATATTCTTATCTATGATGGGTGGGTTGTGTCGGCATCTTACAAGTTGAAATGCTCTGTTCCAATCTTATGAGAGAATTCTCAAGTTCCTTTGAGCTCTTTTTCTTAAAATCTGAAAATCATTTGGCACGCCGGAGCCGAGCTCATGTGCCCACTGATATGGCTCCGCGTGCCACCTGTGGCACATGTGCCATAGGTTCGCCATCACGGGCATAGAGGCGTGTGGCTTCCATTCCCTTTTTGGCAATTAATCCATTTTGCAATAGTGCAACAAATTCTAATTCGGTTTTTTAAAAAGTCCTAAAGATAGAGTTGGAATCTAAATGCACTAAAATACTTGCAATGTTTGCAATAGTGGTGAATATCTGTAGCTCAGGTTTAGGATGTGGGTGGCTCTCGGAGCTTGTGGATTGGTTTCCCAAACTTTGCCAAACTAAGTGGAGTTTAGAGGACTTGCAATGTCCTTGGCTGACCAACAGATGGTGCTGGTCCATTAAAATTACAGAAAGAACTAGAGCAGGTTTTTGCTTCAAATTAGATTTCCCTACATAAGATACATACATTCCCTACATAGATTTCCCTGGCAAGGGATCTAACATGACACAAAACACCCTACCTGTGCCAAGTAATAAGAACAGGAGACTAACTGATACCTTATTGTAACTTCCCCCCCCCCTTATGTTCAATTTTGTCCGATTCTTATAAGATTGCCTGGACGAGTTGCTGCAGTTTCCTTGGCAAGGTTTTTCAGAAGTGGTTTGCCATTGCCTCTTTCCTAGGGCTGAGAGAGGAGACTGGCTCAAGGTCACCCAGCTGGCTTTGTGCCTAAGGCAGGACTAGAACTCACAGCCTCCCGGTTTCATGGCCTTCGCTATTAGACCCAAACGGGTGCTGCTTCTTTGCTCTTCTACAATCACCATGCAAATCAACAAACACCCTGGAGAGACCGAACACCAAAAATACATCAGTACTATGCTTGTAGAATGCAGTACATAGGCAAGTTCATTTTAACTTAAAAATAATAATACATAGAGGTTACTCAGCCTCGTTCCCAAGGTAACAGCTGCAGTCCAATCACCTAATAAATAGATGGCTATATAGCCATGAACCATTTCATCCAGTGGTGGGTTTCACATATTGTTACCACTGGTTCGCCCCCCGCACGCGCCATCCGCATATGCGCCCAGTCTTCCGTGCATGTGCTTTGCTCGCGTGCGCGCCTTCCGCATATGCATCCGGCTTCAAAAATGTGGCTAAATAGGACGTCATTATGCCGGGGTGGGGTAGGCAGGCCGGGCCGACCCCACCCGCAGTCACCGCTACCAATTTGCCCGAACCGGCTAAATACCACCTCTGACTTCATCTGAAGTGTGCCCTATTTAACGAAACAGAAAGGACGATTTATTTAAGGGAGAAGAGGAGTCTGCTCATTATTTAATCTCAAGCCACCTGTGCGGATGTTGCAACGGTCATAAGTGCGAGGACTGGCTGTAAGTCACTTTTTTCCAGTGCTGTTGAAACTTCAAACGGTCACTAAATGAATGGTTGTGAGTCAAGAACTAGTGTACTGCACCATTTCGGAGCTCCAACTTTGTGTATTGTGATCAGTGTAACCACGATAACTTGTCCTTTGTGATTTATGTGTCAAGCCCGCTTTCTGCGCTGCTCGAGACTCCCAGACGCAGACCAGTAGAGCCGAGATTATGGCCTGGAGTTGCAAGTAAACCAAGGAATCCCTATGGATTTTACTCTACTAGTTGTTGCCAATTCTAGGGGGAGGTACTCATCTCTGTTGGAAGACCATTGAGCCAGCGTAGTCCAAAGACATTTCTGTAGTTATGTGACCAGCATGACATCACAAAGTGCTGTTACCTTCCCACCGAAGTGGTTCCTATTCATCTACTCGCATTTGCACGCTTTCGAGCTGCTAGGTTGTCAGGAGCGGGAGCAAGGAACGGGAGCGGGAGCAAGGAACGGGAGTTCACCTCGGGAACTGGAACCCGGGCTGCCAACTTTCTAGCCAACAAGTCAAATGTCTTAGCCACAGCACTGGGGCTAAATCAAATCAAATCAAAAAGAGCCTTGGTACTACAGTGGTTTAAAGCACCCTGTTATTAACACAGCTGCCTGCAATTTACTGCTGGTTCGAATCTCTCCAAGGCTCAAGGTTGACTCAGCCTTCCATCCTTTCTAAGGTAGGTTAAATGAGGACCCAGTTTGTGGGGGCAATAAGCTGACTTTGTATAAATATACAAAAGTATGAAGGCTATTGCTTAACGCACTGTAAGCCGCCCTGAGTCTCCGGAGAAGGGCGGCATATAAATCAAATTAAAAAAAAAAAAATCTGAGTGAACGAATCCATCCTCCTGTTTTCAGGCCTTATTTCAGCCCATTTTCGAGGCTTTTTTTGGCCCATTTTTTGGGGGAAAAAACAGGCTGAGAAAACCCTCGAAAATGGGCGGAAAAAACCCTAGAAAACAGGCTGAAAAAAGCTGAAAAAACGGGCTGGAAAAAAAAACCTCAAAAACAGGCCAAAAAAAAGCCCCCAAAATGGGCTAAAAAAAACCCTCGAAAATGGGCTGAAAAAAGCCCAGAAAACGGGTCGAAAAAAGGCTGGAAAAGGCCTGGAAAAAGGCCCCCCCAAAAAGGGGAGGCCCAAAACTTTTTTTTTTTGTTCTGTTTTCCTCTTCTAAATTTAGGTGCATCTTATTGTCCGAAAAATACGGTAAATAAAACCAGCGTGCACCTCCCTGACCATTGTCCTCTCTCCAGAAAAACGGCCAGCCTTAAATAAAAGAAGCCCCTGTCAGGTGGGCTATTTTTGTTGAGGGATGACGGACGACGTAAGAATTAGCATCCTGCCGGGAGTAACAGGTGGTCAAGCAAATAAAGGAGTCTTTGTAATATAAACAAGGGAGGGGACCTGCCTGGTGGAAGAGTCAGAGAGAGACAGTAGCCAGGCGCTTCTAATTTGATGCATTTGCACAGGAAATGAAAGGATATCGCCAAGAATAGACGGTGCTTATGCAGTTAGCCGGCCTGATAAAGCTGCTTCCTCTCTACTTAAAAGAAAAGCAGATAGATATTCATATGGAGATTGCAGGCTTGGCTTGATCAGCTGATGCGATTCTTCCTTCTCCCCAATGAGATGCTTGTGGACAACATGCAGCATTGTCAGCTGGGATGAAGATCCTCTTTTTTAAAAAAAAAAAAAAATCATTTTTTTCCCCCCTCGGTAATTGCGTATCATTCGATGTCAAGAGAGCCTCTGGGAGTTTGAGAAGCAGAGCAATGTCGGCTATGAGAATATCTGCCTTCAACCTGCACTGAATGAATCCGAAGGGCTTTTAAAATATTCTTTTCGCCCCCTAAGATTGCAGCATAATTCTAATTTTGATTTAAATGGCTCCCTATTAGCCGCTAAGAGGATCCTTAGGGATTCCTTACAGCAGTGGTGAAATCCATTTTTTTTTTTATTATTGGTTCTGTGGGCGTGGCTTGGTGGGCATGGTGTGGCTTGGTGGACGTGGCTTGGTGGGCATGGCAGGGGGATACTGCAAAAATCTCCATTCCCATCCCAGTCCAGGGGGAGGATACTGCAAAATCTCCATTCCCATCCCAGTCCAGGGGGAGGATACTGTAAAATCTCCATTCCCTCCCCACTCCAGGGGAAGGGTACTGCAAAATCTCCATTCCCTCCCCACTCCAGGGGAAGGGTACTGCAAAATTCCCATTCACTCCCCACTCTGGGGCCAGCCAGAGGTGGTATTTGCCAGTTCTCCAAACTGCTCAAAATTTCCGCTACCGGTTCTCCAGAACCTGTCAGAACCTTCGGATTTCACCCCTGCCTTACAGCCTATCCAATGCGTGCTTGCCATCCACCCACCCAGTGGCGTTGGACGCCCGATTTATTTTTTAAAAAATCATTTAATAAATGATTTCTATTGGGCCAGATCAGCGAGAATCAGAGAAGTTCAACAAGGAGGCGACCATTAATCAGAAGACTAATAAAATTAGCAAAATTAATATGGATAAGATGGGAAAACGTTAGCTCTTCAAAGAGGACAGAAAGGAAAAGAAGACAAGGGGATGCGTTTTCAAGAAAGTGACCTCTTCGCCATACATAACGCTTTAATTATAGTTTTATATCATGTGTTTGTGAGTGTGTGTGTGTGTGTGTGTGTGTCTAATATTTGGAAATCAGAAGCTTCTTTTTCTATTTTTTTTCTTTCTCTTTCTTTCTGCATTTTTGCCTTCCTTCCATCCATCCATCCATCACTCTCCAAATCCATCCATCCATCCATCCATCTTCCTTCCTTCCTTTTCCTTCCTTCTTTTCCTTCCTTTCCTTCCTCCCTCCCTCCCATCCATCCATCTTCAATCTGTCCATCCATCTTCCTTCCTTTTCCTTCCTTCTTTTCCTCCCTCCCTCCCTCCCTCCCATTCATCCATCCATCTTCAATGTCTGTCCATCCATCTTCCTTCCTTCCTTCCTTCCTTCCTTCCTTCCTTCCTTCCTTCCTTCCTTCCTTCCTTCCTTCCTCCCCCTCCCTCCCTCCCATCCATCCGTCTCCAATGTCTGTCCATCCATCTTCCTTCCTTCCTTCCTTCCTTCCTTCCTTCCTCCCCCTCCCTCCCATCCATCCGTCTCCAATGTCTGTCCATCCATCTTTCTTCCTTCCTCCCTATCTTCCTCCATCCTTCTCTCTCTCTCTCTCTCTCTCTCTCCTGCTCTTTACATTAGTTGATGTTCATTTTTATCTGTTTTTGTACAACTTTAACAACAACAAAAAGCACAGCTCCGGGCGAGGGGCACCGAAAATACCTTTCCCGCGGAGTGGAGGGGGGCAAGGGAGGAAGAGAGATGGGGGCGGCTAGAGGCGGGGCTTCCCCGAGGCCCCGCCCCCGAGGCGCACCTGTTCTGCGGGCAGCTGGCTTTTGCGCGCGTTCTCCCGGCCGGCGGCTGCGCCCGCTTAGGATCCGCGCAAAGCGGAGCGCTCCCCTCGCGGAGGCAGCGCCGCTAGAGGGCAGGGCCGGCGAGCCCGGGCCGGGGTAGGGAGGGTGGGGGGAAGGCTGGTGGCAGCGCCTTTCCGCTTTTGAGTCACTCTTCCTCGGCTGGGCTTCTTTTTTCTCTCCAGCCGAAGAAGGGGAAGGAGAAAGAGAAAGAGAAGGAGTGATAAAGAAGAAGAAGAAGGACTAGAAGGAGAAAGAGAAGGAGGAAGAGTGATAAAGAAGGAGGAGGAGGAGAAGAAAGAGCAAAAGAAGGAGGCGGAGACCTAGAAGGAGAAGGAAAAGAGGAAGGAGAAGGAGGAGAGAGAGAAGGAGTGGTAAAGAAGCAGAAGGAGGAGAAGGAGGACTAGAAGGAGAAGGAGGAAAAGAAAGGAGGAAGGAAAAGGAGAAGAAAAAAGAGAAAAGGGGGGGAAAGAAGGAGAAGAGAAGAAGGAGAAAGAGAAGAAGGGGAAAAAGGAGGAGGAAGGAAAAGGAACAGCTCCAGCAGCGGCTCTCGCCCGGACCGGCGGCGGCCAAGGTGAGGCTCCGGGACGGCTGGCCGGGCATCGCAGATGCGGGGCTGGGCAGCCTGGCAAATTCTCTGCCTGGCCCAGTAAGGGAAGGGCGTGGGCGTCCTGGCCTCTCCCTCCTTCCTTCTTTGACGACCCCAGCCCGCTTTGGCGTCCCCTCCGCTGGCGGGGAGGGTCTTCTTGGCGCGCGGGGAATGGTGGTGATGGTGGGGCGGTTTTGGGGAGGGGGTTTCACTGCCTGGGCTGTAAAACAAGGGAAAAGAGCAGGGTCCCAAGGTCGCCCACCTCCTCCTTTCCCCATGCTTTCCAGATGTGGCCTTGCTGGTTGCCAGGGGCAAGAGCGCCAGTCCTTTTGGGGAGGGGTCCTGGAGAGAGAGAGAGGTGGTCCCAGAGGTGGGACCTGCCTCTACCCTGGTCCTTGCCTAGCTGGGGAATGTGGAGGGGGGGCTGAGATGGGGGGGGCTGATGAAAGGATTTAGGGGAGCTGATGAAAGGATTAAGGGGGGTATTGACCTACGGAGATGCCCTTTGCTGAAGGCAAGAAAGGTTAACAGGTGACAGAAGGATTTGGGAAGGGAAGGGTAAGTTGTGGCTTCTTGGAACACTTTCGTCTTCCTGGAGATGTTGTGTATGTGTACACAACTTGGGTACCTGCCCAAACCAAGCTGATGACTTAAAGCAGACAAAAGTGTTATTATCGCCAACACAGGAGGTGCTGAATCTGGGGGAAAGGGTCTTGCATCTTGGAGCAGTCGAGGATGTTAGGATGGGCTTTCAGTGAAAAGAACTGCTACCGTCTTCCCGTTCGGTTCCTTGAATAAGCCAGCAATCGTAGCTTAAGAAGGGCCGTTCCCAAATTGGTGTTTTTCCAGAAACGAGTGAATTGCAGATCTTCTGAAGGTTTTATGGAGGCGGAAGACCGAAGGCTGGTGAAGTGATGGTGCACCAAAGTATTTTAAGTCACCTTGGAAAGATGGTCATAGATCATCTTGGCTTGAGTGGGTGAAAAGCCTGCTCCAAAATAAGGACGCCTGCTCTACCGTATCTGTGTGAATCCTGGAATTACATTGCAAGGGTGGGACTCGCACATTGCGTTAAACCATCATTGGTTTGATGAATTCATTGTAGTTGACCAGGATCGGGTACCACCCTAAATCAAATAAGCTTTCCGGTGTGCAACTATAGGCCAGTGCAAGCTGCCAAATACAATCCAGGCAACTGAAGCTTCCCCAAATTAATACAGGCTCAGGTTGTGCAAAACGTTCAGCCGAGATCCTTGGCAAAACAAGTTGGCATGAACACAACAATATTTTTGGGGGGGAGGGGGGTGATGGTTAAGGCAGACGTGTCTTTTGCAAGTCTTGCATCTGATTCAAAAGTTCTTCCTGGTTTACTCACATAGTCATGCACAGACACTTATCTTCACTCCAAGAGGAACTGTCATCATTCTGTGTGTGTGTGTGTGTGTGTGTGTGTGTGTATTTGTCTGGGGACAGCTTCCAAGGCAGTACCATCAGCCTTGCAAAAGACACAATTGTTTTAGCAATTTGATCAGTGGCGGTTCGTTTGCGTTAAGGCATGTTTCACAACCTTCATGTGGAATATTTGTTGCGTTCAGTGAGGGTGCTCCCTTGATCTGAAGTCTTGCAAGCCATGGTGGTTGGCTTCTTCGCACAGCATGCTAAACCCCAATTAAACCGAATTCCGGCTTAATCCGTCTTGGCTCAGCTATCTCAGAAAATGCTATGAGGCCAAAGGGAGCTCAGTTTTACTTCACTGTGTACAAACTAAAACGCCATTAGCACACTTGTGGCTTTGTGTGTCATGTTCCTTTAGACCAGGGGTAACAAACTCAAGGGCGGCAGGCTGGATCTGGCCTGTGGGGCGCTTAGATCTGGCCCGTGGGGCCGCTCTTGAAACTGCGAAGGACCGGCCCATGGTGCCTCTGCCAGCGAAAACAGAGCTCAGGAAGGCTGCGTGTGGCCTGCCCGGGCTCTGTTTTCGGCCGCGACGGCCTCCTGCAGCCCTCTGCCAGGGAAAACAGAGCCAGGTGAAGCCTCCCCGAGTGATGTCGAGCTAGCCACACACACCCCGGCCACGCCACGCTCCCCCCCTCCCAGGTCAAACACAACCCTGATGTGGCCCTCAATGAAATCGAGTTTTTCACCCCTGCTCTAGACCGCAATTCATTTATGATTCATACAGGGGTGAAATTCCCTTCCCTTCCCTACCGGTTCATAAATGCGCACGCCTTCTGCACGTGCGCAGAGGCTGAAAATCGTTGCAAAAAAAAAAAAGGGACGTCATTACATCCGTGTGGGTGGGCCGGGCTTCGCGCAGTCAGCCCTACTGTATCGCGTGATCCAGTAGGAACCGGCTGAATTTCACCTCTGGATTCATAGTACGGTATAAACCTGACATTTGTGTTAATTCAGACAGCCATGGTTGAGTTTACCCTGAATTAGTCGTTGCATGGATCTCTTTCTTTCTCCTGGTTCTAATGCCCCGAGTTCTTGCCAATATTGTTCAGCAAGGCTTCGAAAATGTGACACGTGTCAACAGAAAAGCAACCCAGTCTTAACTATTTCCAACGCGAGCTCGGGACCCAGCCGTCTACACCGCAGGGGCGTTGTGTGTTTTGCAAAAGAGGGAGCTCAATTAGCCATTGAAAACCATTTTACATGGTGCCCGAATTCAGGCATTTTCTTGCCCCGCTGTTGACACACCTTTCTCTTGGAGTGCGAGGGAGCAAATATTTTACCAAGTGACATCTATTAACCAATCTGTACTCTAATCTGCTCCTTAAATCACCCAGGTTCGTTTCCCTTTTTAAAGGCCATTTCCGTTCGGTAGAGCCGCTTCTGCCTTTTTGTAAGCTTCTCTACACAGATGTAAGACGGCGCAAAACAAACAGCAGGGAAATCGTACTTCTCTGAAATGTTTTCGTGGCTGAAGAAGTTGGGGTGGGGGGGGGGAAGTTTGGCAAGTGGAAACATTGCAAATTTTTGGTTCTGGGCAAGCAGTGCATTTCGTGGAACTGCTGCGGATGGGGACATAAATTTCCAGCATTTCGTTTTGGAGGGAGGCATTTATTGTTGGAAACCAGATTCTGTTTGCCAGAAGGAGAAGTGTCATCAAAATTGCTTCCCGATAACGTAAGTTTTGAGTTGATGACCCCGTTAGCGGATTTGAATAGGTTTGTCATTTGAAAAAGCGCATCTAAAGAAAAGCGTGTGCTTTATTTTGGGCAACGGTAAGGACCGCAGAGCAGGGACAGGTTTCAAAACCCGTCGCTACCGGTTTGCTTGTGGGCGCACGCATGCTCGCGCATTCGCGGGCCACTTCTGCACCTGCGCAGATGCATCTGGGTGGGTGGAGCCTTCCGCCACCACCGCTACCAGTTCACCCGATCCGGGGTGAACTGGTAGCAACCCACCACTGCTACAGAGGGTCCTGGATTTACGACTGGTTGCTCAGCGACCGTCTGAAATTATGACGGACTTCTCCAGGGGTATTTACGACTGGGTTGAGAAGTTCTGATGGCTGTTTTCCCCCTAATCCAGGGGTGGGCAACTGTGGCCATTTGCAACCTGTGGACTTCAACTCCCAGAATTCCTGTGACAGCCAAGCTGGCTCAGGAATTCTGGGAGTTGAAGTCCATAGGTTGTAACAGGGCCACAGTTGCCCACCCCTGCCCTAATCACATGATCCCATTTCAACTGAGGATCAGCTGACCCATTTGCAGCATCTCCGGTGGTCACATGATCACCTTTTACAATGTTGTTGGTTCAAAACTGGCATTTATTTCCAGTTTGAAGGAAATGGGTCCACGATGAATAATTAATTGATCCACTTAATGACCACTGTGTTTGCTTGGTGACTGCAGCATTCACTTAACAACCACCGCAAAAAAAGTTTAATTTTTCTTATCCTTCCTCACTTTTCTTCCCCTCTTCCTCCCCCACCGTTTTCCTATTTACTTTTGCATTTTGTATCTGATAATATTTTATAACTCAACAAAAATGTTAAGCCAGAAACAACTGCCGGGAAAAAAAAGGTTGTTAAAATCAAATCGGTCACATGGATGGCCTGCTTTTACAAGCGCTAAAGGATGAACTACACTACGGTCGTAAGTTGAGGACTACTGTATGCTTTTCAGCGCGATTTTGGATGAAAACGTCTTGCGCTTCTCTTCCTTTATTGTCATGTCACAACGTAGCTATCTTTCTGCAAAGCCGGTTCCCCGTTCTGCCCATCTAAATGCCGAGTGTCGATCATAAATCACACAAGAAAGCAGTGGTGAAATCCAAATTTTTTTACTACCAGTTCTGTGGGCGTGGCTTGGTAGGCGTGGTGTGGCTTGGTGGGTGTGGCAGGGGAAGGATACTGCAAAATCTCCATTCCCATATCACTCTTGGGGAAAAGATATTGCAAAATCTCCATTTCCACCCCACTCTGGGGCTAACCAGAGGAGGTATTTGCTAGTTATCCGAGCTACTCAAAATTTCCGCTGCCGGTTCTCCAGAACCTGTCAGAACCTGCTGGATTTCACCCCTGCAAGAAAGATTTTAATCTCAGGGCTCTGTCCATAGATCCATAATGGGATATGGCCTCTCTTGGACATGGCAGGCTCAGCTTCCTGCCTGTGTATGCCTGAGATTGTTTTCACATGGTTTTTGGGTCCCTCCTTCTCTGCAGGACCTGTGTGACTTGTAAGAAAATGAAGGATTTCCTTAAAAGATTTGCTCTCGTTCTGTAAGAACCCTTAGGGTTTGCAATGCTGCCTTTTCACGCTGGACAAATGGTGAATTATCCCCACCCGGTATGAGGAATGACAAACAACAGAGCACACAAACCGTGTGGAGAGAACATCCTACTTGCCAGGACCTGTTTCCAAATGCAGGACTTGACCTCAGCTTAGCAAATCTTGTTTCTGACGAAAAACGAAATGTGGCGCAAACAGTGTGAGTTTACAGCGTTGGTAGAGCTCTGAAGGGCATGTACAATTATGTCAAAATGACAGAGGTACTTTCCCAAACTAATTTAGAACTTGGTTGGGGAGTCCTGATGGATCCGGATCAGAGGTGGGTTTCAGAAGGTTCTGACAGTTCTGGAGAACCGGTAGCGGAAATTTTGAGTAGTTTGGAGAACCGGTAGTAAAAATTCTGACTGGCCCCACCCCCATCTATTCTCTGCCCCCCCAAGTCCCAGCTGATCAGGAGGAAATGGGGATTTTGCAGTAACCTTCCCCTGGAGTGGAGAGGGAATGGAGATTTTACAGTATCCTTCCCCTGCCACACCCACAAAGCCACACCCACCAAGCCATGCCATGCCACGCCCACCAAGTCACACCCACAGAACCGGTGGTAAAAAATTTTGAATCCCACCACTGATCTGGATCCAAAATGTTTTTCTTCTCCTATAATCTGTAAAAAAAAAAAAAACTCCACATTTTTCTGTTCTGACCCAGCCTTAGCAGAAACAAGAAACAGACTCCATGTCACGAAAAAAACCCTCTTTATTTGATTTGCCTCTTGTGAATTAATGGCATTCACCCACCGAAAAGTCCAGGCAAGAGTCCTGCAAGGAGTTAACTGCAGTAACAGACCTTATCAATTCCTTGCAACTGTGAGCTCCCAGCCGAAAGGCTGCAAATTAAGTTCTGGCAAGCAGTCTTTGTGGCATGAAGCACAATGAGCAAAATCTTCAGAAATACGAACTGTTGTCTTCTACGACAACCACTCCCTTTTCCTTCTATTTATTCCCCAGCCAGGGAGAGGCCATTCAGCATCCATGGGTGCTTTGCTTCCTGAGTCGACTCCTTGTCCTCCGTTGTTCACCTCTCCTAACTGCTCTACGCATACGCGCATCTGGAACAGGCCCCAACTGTTCTTCCTCCTCACTCATCTCAGCCTCCAAAGGCAGCTGCCTCTCCGGTGGCTGGGAAATGTCGGATGGCCCTGGCTCTATCTCTGTGTTTGATGCAGAGCATCCATCAGAGCCTTCCCCAGACTCCAGAACTGGCCCAAGTTCCTCCCCAACCTCCTCATCGTCCAAGTCTGCCGCCAGCTCCACTGGCAGCTAGCAGGCCACAACATTCTCCTCCTCCTCTCTGTTATGTCATCTCTTTATATCTGAGTTAAACGGCAAGCTAGTTATGGGATATGTCTATGGAGATTTTCAGTCATCCAGATCATACTTGTCCCAAAGGTGCTTTCTCAAGAGGCAACTGGACTTTCTGGTTTTTCTTTGAAGAAGTTTCACTTCTCATCCAAGAAGCTTCTTCAGCTCTGAAGAAGAAAAATAAGAAAGTCCAGTTGCCTCTTGAAAAAGCACCTTTGGGATAGTTATGGAACAGTTCATTTGTTGATAGGTGCAACTAATCCTGCTAAGCCAAAGCTAGACAAAACATGTTGTGCAAATCCATCTGGTTGTGGTTTATTCAACAAATAAGTTGTTTTAGTGTTTGTGAACGCAAGATTTTTGTTGTGCTTTGTACTTCTCTCTACTGCCTCTCTTATCAGTTCATTATCCTACTCAGTTTACTTCCTTGGCATGTGAATATATTATATGAGTGAATATTTAGGAATTAATTGTACCAATATGCTCAGATCTGAGGTTCACTGATAACTGGAAGATAAAAATTATAAAAATTCTGACTCAACGTTTCTCAGCCTTGACAATGGTGATAGTCCACTTGTCTTAAAGATGTTGAGGAACATTCTTTTGATTGTCCCAAAGATATTTTTTTTCAAGAGGCAACTGGACTTTCTGGGGTTTTTTTGAAGTCTTCTCATCCAAGAAGCTTCTTCAGCTGATTGGACACAGCAGCTTCATAATTCCCTCATGGAGTTACGTTTTCTATTAGAATTTAGCACTTTTTGATAACTAGACAGATTTCTCTTTTTGGTTTTTCAACGTGTTTAATTTATAAGTTTCCCCCGTTTCAGAACTCTGGCAGTGTCCTCGAAAAGAACAGAAAATGAAAACCACGGCAAGATTTGTCATGAAGACACTAATTCTGAAAAGGTTTTGATGTCTAAGGGGTTGGACTTGTGAAGACAGGAGTCTAATCAGCGTAGGATGGAAAATAAAGAGATCTTAAATGGTGAACTACATATTTGTGGGATAAATTCAAGAGTTGCTTTTTTTTTTAAAAAAAAAAAAACCCAGTAGGATATCAATCAGCTCTGAAAATAAAAAACTTACTTCCCTCCACTTTACAGCTATTTCTGTTCTGAGAAGATAGCTTTTAGTCTGAGTCAAACGAGCAACTAAATATAGCATTAAATTGGCTACTGAGGCCTGATGTGTATAGGATATGAAATCAAACCTTGTTTTGCTTGAGTCTGCGTTTGGCTTTGTTAGAACCGTTGTTGCTTTTAAATTATGGTTTACAAATTAAAGGTAAAGGTAAAGGTGCCCCTCGCACATATGTGATAGTCATTCCCGACTCTAGGGGGCGGTGCTCATCGTTTCAAAGCCAGCGCTGTCCGAAGACGTCTCCATGGTCATGTGGCCGGCATGACTCAACGCCAAAGGCGCACGGAACACTGTTCCCTTCCCACCAAAGGTGGTCCCTATTTTTCTGCTTGCGTTTTTTACGTGCTTTTGAACTGCTACGTTGGCAGAAGCTGGGACAAGTAATGGGAGCTCACCCCGTTACGCGGCACTAGGGATTTGAACTGCTGAGCTGCCGACCTTTCAATCAACAAGCTCAGCGTTTTAGCCACTGAGCCACCACATCCCAGTTTACTACCACCTCCGTGGTTTACCAGATTAACCATGTTATAAAAATCCAACTGTGTTTCCTCAACAATCGTGGTTAGACGAACCATGGCATGGTGTGATGGGTAGACATATTCAACACACAGCTTCCCATCACTGTAGATGCTAAATCGTGATTCAGAAACCACACTGCTGATTCATTGCATAAGCAACAAACCCACTACGGATATTTGTATAAACTGAAAACCCATTCCCATGTTGCATACGGCATGACTGTACCCTGTATGACTACACCAGTTGAATTTTCAATCAATTGTCCTTTCCGTCTTCCACGCTCCCTCTGATTAAGGGGGGGTGGAGCAGGGGGATTTTTTTGATGGTGTCACCCCATTTGTGAAACATCTCCAGATGTTCTGATGAATTGAGAGATGACGTTCGGTGGTGATTAAGCGGACTGTACTACAAGCTGTGGATTAAACACCGCGATGAAGGACACATCTGCGTTGTTTCCAAATCAAACACGTTATACAGGGAACCAGGTCAGGAAAGAAAGTAAGGATTCAACAAACAGAGAATGTATGAGGTCTTTAATCTGGGATAAACTCTTCTGAATTAGTACCTTGCTGTCATTTTTTTTATATATATGCGTCCCTTCTCCGGAGACTCAGGGCGGCTTACAATGCGTTAAGCAATAGCCTTCATACTTTTGTATATTTATACAAAGTCAGCTTATTGCCCCCACAATCCGGGTCCTCATTTTACCTACCTTAGAAAGGATGGAAGGCTGAGTCAACCTTGAGCCTGGTGAGATTTGAACTTGCAGTAATTGCAGGCAGCTGATGTTAATAACAGTGCTTTAGTCTGCTGCGCCACCAGGGCTCTAGTTCCATTTCCTAGTTTCCTCACTTCATCTCTTTTTCTAGGGACGATTCAATTAGTTGGACCAAACAAACCAGGATTGCTAACTAAATCATGGTTATTTGAACCAAGGGCAGGTATATATATGATGCATTCTCATTCCATGTCTGCAATGTTTAGGATTGTATGTTTGTTTTCCATCCAGGATCACAATCTTGAGATTTTATTGCAGAAATATTCGCCACTATTCCACATTTTTATTTTACTTTCTCTGGCAAGACATTTTAATTGGCTTTGGTTTGGATAGGAAATCTTGAAACGTTAGACCGGTGACGTTCCCCTGTTTGCTTCTGAGTTCCCAGCTTAATCCGCTTCTTCTGTAGCTTTTTTCATAATGCATTTACCTCATTCGCTGATTCCTGGCTTTCTTGAGCAGCTAATTATGCAGAATTTCTCAAAAGCCCATTGAAAGACGGAATAAACGATTCCAGCTGCTTCTGTTTTTATCTTTCCTTTCGGGCTGGCACTGAAATACTAGCAACTCCTTTGGAATTCAATGGGGCTTACTCAGAAGTATATTCGCAGGAATTAAAGACCCAGTTTCATGGGTGGAAACAGTATTTGGGAGGACAAAAATAAATAAAGCACAAATATTTTCAAGCCATGTTTTCCTGCAAGAGAGCGTCTCGGTTCAGGCAGTGGATGATGGATAGTACCTGTTCTTCCCAGGTCCGTGAAAGGCCTTGGATGCAAGGGTGCTACTCAGCAGGTTCTGACAGGTTCTGGAGAACCAATAGCGGAAATTATGAGTAGGTTCTGGAGAACCGGCAAATACCAGCTCTGGCTGGCCCTCCTCCATAGGTAGAATGTTCCACTGTTGATCTTGTACAATAATCAAGAAGATTTTATTATATTTAGATGGAATCTAGGTTAGCCAAAACTTCTTCCTGTCGTTTATGGTTCTACTTGTGAGTTTTGGCCACCTTCTTCCTTTCAACTTCCCTTTATGAACTTTTTATACTTTCTTTCTTGCCTCCCAAAGGTGCATCTTACTATCTTAAATAACCTACAGTCCTGGTTTGAAAGGGGGGAAAATACGGCTTGGAAAGGAAAGAGGGAAAAAAAAAAAAAGATCAATCAATTTAAGGTAACAGCTCTTTCCAGCTGTCAGGCAGATGTGTTGGCTACATCGAAGCTAGGCGTGGATCCAAACGGCAACGCGAATCGTTTCAAAAATTATTGGAATGGAGATTTGTCTCGGCTTGATCGGGTGCTGTTGGATAATGTTGTGTTAGAGCCAGTTTTGCAAAAAACCAAAAAACTTTAATGCTTGGCTTCCATGTCTTCTGTTGGGGTGGTTTCTTAAAATCCCTACCCCGTGTTCATAAGGATCTCGTGGAGCCACATGCCAAAGGCTGTTTAACTGGTTAGAATCAGAATTGGCTTAGGTCATCCACAAACTCTGGTTTATAAAGCATTTACTTGGATGGGGTGGATGGATGCAAATTCTGTGCTTCTTCTAGCTTTTGCCAGAAAAATAGTCACAGCAGAATACCAGATACAGTTGGTTTGCTTTTAGGAGCAAGAGAAGCAAAGGGACTTTCTTGCTTTGCAGCTCTTTGAGCTTGGTGGTTTTCTAGCACTGATGACGTCACCTAGTTGGGTCATGAAATGTCAGATAGCACTAAGGACCCTATATCTGAACTACAAATATTCTCTTCTATTGGGAGCTAGAGCTGCACAGATCTTCCAAGTTACACTTGCATGTGTTCCGACCTAGGCTCACTTAGTCATTACAAGACACGATTAGTCCCAAACAAAACTATTTTATTATAACAGCTGAGAATTACTTCATTCCCAGCTGAGTCCAAATTAATTCCAAAACAAGTCCTTCAGAAAGAAGTCCTTTGGGCTTATCACAAACCTTTATCTTCTTTGGCACCCTGCCAAAGGCCTTTCTTGGCAAAGCCCCACGAAGTTCAGAAACGAGATGCCAACTGGAAACAGATTTAGCAACATTGCTTTCCACAAAGAGCCCAAGAGCCTTTGCTACTCTTTTAAGCCTTATGGGAGGGGCCAATCATCTCCTGGCCTTACTCCCGAGTTGTCCCTTTTGCTTCAGCTGCTCTTGCCTTTTGGCAGCTCTTCGCATGCGTGCACTAAGAACAGGCTCCTCCTGTTCCTCTACCTCTCTGCTGTCCGACTCTGAAGGCTCCAGAGTCCGTGCATCACACCCAGATGGCCCTGACCCCATCTCTGCCATCGACGCAGACCCCTCATCCGGGCCTTCCCCAGACTCCAGGACTGGCCCATGGTCCTCCCCAGCCTCCTCACTGTCTGACTCTGCTGCCAGGTCCGCAGGCTGCTGGTGGGCCACAACAGCATGCTTCCCCCAAGCTTCCATCAAAGCAAAGTGTACCTTTGATGATCTGCGCAGCTCTAGTTACTGATAAAAGAGAATATTTGTAGTTCAGGGTTGAACTGTAGGATCCTTGGTACTCTCTGAGCTTGCAGACGTTTCATGACCCAAATTGGTGACATCATCAGCGCTAGAACCCTACTCCCTTCTAGCACTGATGATGTCACCTAGTTGGGTCATGAAACGTCTGCAAGAAAACTACCAAGCTCAGAGAGCACCAAGGACCTCACAGCTCTTCTTGTTGGTGTTGGGTTTCCTCCTACAGCATGGCAGTTTTGATCCCATATGTTGCATTTACTACACCTTATGGACAGGGGTTCTTTACAATGCAAACAGTCCCAGTTTTCTGCAAAAGTAATTTTTAGCAAGGCAGGAAGGCGTCCTAGGAAGCTTCTGTACCGGTTTGATTTGATGTATTTATTGCGGAGGTCTCTTAAATGAGAGGAAACCATGCCTTGGGTGTTATATCGGGGTCTGGGAGTTTCCTTGCTTGGTGTGGCTTTCAGTGGAGAGCCGATTCTTAATTTCCTACCTTATCACAGAATCAACATCCATTTTTCAGTATCTGGCATTGCTATTGTGGATACTGGCGTTATTAACGGAGCGAGGGAGAACCTAATTCTGGGACAGAATTGTTCTTTTAAGAGCCGCAAGTCCTTGGGTGGAGGCCAAGATAGCAGAACCGAAACTTTCTGTTTGAAAAACATGTTTTTCTACTATCCCCAAAAAAAGCTCGAGAAAATACAGGTGGCTCTTAATTGTTTATTTGATGCTTTGTTTGATTAGCAGAGGCTAAACTATGCTTGGTGTGTTTGGTTTTTTTCCTCTTCTTCCTCCACCTGCTCCTTCATAACTTGTAACTTTATAAACTTACCGGTCCAACTTATTTTATGAAAGATCGTTGCGAAATACAGAAAGTACAACAAATTCTTCCACCTTTTCAAAACTTTTCAGCAGTACGGCCGGTTTTACTGGTGGCACCTAAGTCACCTTAATAGGGATGTGGTGGCTCAGTGGCTAAGATGCTGAGCTTGTCAATCGAAAGGTCGACAGTTCAGCGGTTTGAATCCCTAGTGCCGCGTAAGGGGTGAGCTCCCGTTCCTTGTCCCAGCTTCTGCCAACCTAGCAGTTTGAAAGCACATAAAAAATGCAAGTAGAAAAATAGGGACCACTTTGGTGGGAAGGTAACAGCATTCCGTGCGCCTTTGGCATTTAGTCATGCCGGCCACATGACCACGGAGACGTCTTCAGACAGCGCTGGCTCTTTGGCTTTGAAACGGAGATGAGCACCGCCCCCTAGAGTCGGGAACGACTAGCACATATGTGCCAGGGGAACCTTTACCTTTACCTAAGTTGCCTAAGGAAGCTATGCAGGGCTCAAAAAATCCCCAAACTAGTTTAGACTTAGAAACTACAAAGAAGGAAGTGGGAAACCAAGTCTTAAGTGTTGCCGGCAAGACATTAGGACCAAATCACCAAGAATAGGGTTCCGTTGAAAGGACTTCTCTTTCAGAGATGGAGTGTCATGAGCTGGAAGTATATTAAAATCTGCTCTGATGCCCTCTTGATGTATTTAGACTACTGTTTCAAGAATCTGATGGTAGTTGATGGGCAACAGGTATGCTGGTTAAGAGTTTTGGGGCTTGGACACCTGGAGAATACAAGCTTAGGTAAATTTGGATCGTGAGCCAGAGCAATATAACGGTTAAGCTGCTGGACAAATTCAAGTCCACACTCAGCTATGGAGGGTTACTAGGAATAGAATGGACTGGACTGGACTGGACTGAAACAGAACCATGATAGAAGGGATAGTTTAGGTAGGGTAGGGTACAGTGGTGAAATCCAGCAGGTTCTGACAAGTTCTGGAGAACCGGTAGTGGAAATTTTGAGTAGTTCAGAGAACCGGCAAATACCACCTTTGGCTGGCCCCAGATTGGGGTGGGAATGGAGATTTTGCAGGATCCTTCCCCCAGGAGTGGGGTGGGAATGGAGATTTTGCAGTATCCTTCCCCTGGAGTGGGGTGGGAATGGAGATTTTGCAGTATTCTTCCCCTGGAGTGGGGCAGGAATGGAGATTTTGCAGTATCCTTCCCCTGCCATGCCCACCAAGCTACGCCCACCAAGCCACACCACACCCATCAAGCCATGCCCACAGAACCGGTAGTAAAAAAAAAAAACGAATTTCATGGGTAGGGTAGGGTAGGGTAGGGTAGGGTAGGGTAGGGTAGAGTAGAGTAGAATAGAATAGAATAGAATAGAATAGAATAGAATAGAATAGAATAGAATAGAATAGAATAGAATAGAATAGAAATTTGTGCCTTTTTTAAAAAAAAAAATAGACGAGTTAAAACAGCATTCCAGCCAATCTTTCCTCTAGTCTAAAGTCATTTCCATTCAGATTTTTTTTTTCTTTTCTTCCCAGTTAAATCCTCTTTAGGATAAAGAGTTTTCGGTCTGTGGATTAATTAGCATAATCTGCCAAAGGCAAGCCGAGGAAAATAAGTTACTAGGCAGGTGATGATGCCGTTCAAATAATGAGACTGTATCTGCCAAAGTTCGACCTTTCTCACGAGCTGCAGTTCTCTGTGTTCAAATTATTGTTCAAGGTGTTGCTTTTCAAGGGCAAAACTGTACATATGAGCTGCTGGCAGCTGTTCAAGGCCACACAGGGATCGTTTTATCTTGTCTCCAGGCTGTTCTGCAATCCATTCTGTTGCACTACAGGTAATAATCCTTGACTTAACAGTCGTAAGTCAAGTCGGATCTGATTTATCACAATTTTTACAGCGATTGTTAAATGACTTGCCTGGTTAGTGTCAGAATTCAGATTCCCGACAGGCGATTTTTGCTAGAAAGCGTTTCCTGCCTAAGCATGGGGTTGGACTAGAAGACCTCCAAGGTCCCTTCCAACTCCGTTATTTTATAAATGTTGGCTGGTCGACAAGCACAGAAAAGACAATCGTGATCCTGTGGTTTGTGTGGCTTCACATTTCAAAAATGGATCATAAATACAGGTATCCCTCGATATACAACTGTTCGTTTAGTGACCAAAGTTACAATGGCACTGAAAAAACTGACTTATGACCGTTTTTCACTCCTACGACTGTTGCAGCATCTCTATGACCATGTCAACTGATGGCAACTGATTCATATTTATGACAGTTACAGTGTCCCCGGGCTCACGCAATCCCCTTCTGCAATCTTCTGATAAGCAAAATCAATAGGATAGCCAGATCCACTTAGCAGCCATGTTCCTAACTTAACAACTGGCGTGATTCACTTAACAACGGTGGAAAAGATGCTAAATTATATGGTTTCTATTTAGAAATGACAGAAGTGGATAAGATACTCACAGGAACAGATGAACAAATACTTAAAAAATATGTATATAACCATCTATTTAGTATTGAATTAGAAGAAGAACAGGTAAAAGAAACAATGATAGCATGGGCAAAAAATTTCGGATATTCAATTGAGCTAGATAAATGGCAGCAGCTATGGGAAAAGAATTATAAATTAACAATGTCCACAGCATATAAGGAGAATCAATATAAAATGTTTTATAGATGGCATATGCCACCTGAAAAATTGGCAAAAAATATTTAAAGATAAATCTGCAAAATGTCGGAAATGTCATCAGATACCAGGATCAATATTATCATATGTGGTGGACATGTCCAAAAGCAAGAAATTATTGGATGAAAATCAAAACATGGTTAGAAGAAATAATACAACAACATATAGATTTAAAACCTGAACTGTTCCTATTGGTTCTTACCAGAGAAATTTAGGAAGGAAAAAATATATTTGATTGTACGTGTTATAACTGCAGCGAGGATAGCATTTGCACAAAAAATGGAAAGCAGAGAAAATCCCTATGGAGGGAGAAATAATTAAGAAAATATTGGATAGTGCAGAAATGAATAGATTGACTTTGACACTTGAAGAAAGAGAGGAATCGGAATATTTTAAGATATGGGGGCAATTTTATTATTGATTGGAGAAGAGAGGTATATAGAGTAATAATGTAAAGAAAGGTGGGAGAAATGGCATAATAAATGAAATGATAAATATTAAAGATATGTGAAATAATTGAGGAGTAGGGAGAAGACACAAAAGATGTACTCAGATGATACACTGATTGATTGATTATGTATTGTATGTTTGTTTATAAAAATAAAAAAAACTTTTTTGGAAAAAAACAACAACGATGGCAAGGACGTAAAATGGCACAAAGCTCACTTAACAAATGTCTCGCTTGGCAACTGAAATATTGGGCTGAATTGCGGCCTACCTGCAGTTCTGGAGAAGTTTGTTGTGACTTTGAATGGCCGCTAAATGACCAACCCTTAAGTAAAGACTACCTGTATCCATCAGTTTAATAACAGCAGTGGTGAAATCAAATTTTTAAACTACCGGTTCTGTGGGCGTGGCTTGGTGGGCGTGGTGTGGCTTAGTGGGTGTGGCTTGGTGGATGTGGCTTGGTGGGCGTGGCAGGAGAAGGAAACTGCAAAATCTCCATGCCCACCCCACTCCAGGGGAAAGACATTGCAAAATCCCCATTCCCACCCCACTCTGGGACCAGCCATAGGTGGCATTTGCCAGTTCTCCGAACTACTCAAAATTTCCGCTACCAGTTCAACAGAACCTGCTGGATATCACCCCGTAACAAACCCACCTTAAGGGGGCTGGGTGAATACAACCACCTTTTTTAGAAGAACAGACATAAGGGGTGCAAATTCATATGTGAGTGCTTGACTAAGCAGAACAGAACAGAATAGAATAACAGAGTTGGAAGGGACCTTGGAGGTCTTCTAGTCCAACCCCCTGCTTAGGCAGGAAACCCTACGCCACTTCAGACAAATGGTTATCCAACATCTTCTTAAAAACTTCCAGCGTTGAGCATCCACAACTTCTGGAGGCAAGTTGTTCCACTGATGTAGGAAATTTATTCTTAGTTCTAGCTTAGTTTACTCCTTGACTAGTTTCCATCCTTTGCTACTTGTCCTGCCCTCAGGTGCTTTGGAGAATAGCTTGACCCCCTTCTTCTTTGTGGCAACCCCTGAGATATTGCAACTCTGTTCTCATGTCACCCCTGGTCCTTCTTTTCTTTAGACATATCCAGTTCCAGCAACCATTCTTCACATGTTTGAGCCTCCAACCCCCTAATTCTCTTCGCTGCTCTTCTCTGCGCTCTTATTAGGCTTAGCATTTTCTTTTAGATCTTTTTCTTTTAGGTTTAGCATCATTTCTTCTCAAGGACACCTGTGCAAGATTTCTGCGTTGACGCATCCAGAAGGTACAGGGCGCACCGGAGCTGGTAATATATACATCGACATCCTGTTGTTGCCCTTATTGAGCTGAGAAGCATGTCCTCCCCCCCCTCTTCCTTGCCAGCTCTGTCTAAATGATTGCGGTGCACATGAAAAACCTCTCCAGTTACAGTGCAGTCTTTGTTAGGTAACCATTAAATGTACTTGAGGCAGAATGAAATTGGTTCTGCAAACTGTTGCTACGGAACTGCTGCCTGCGGTTATCGCTGTGTGCGAGGGAAGAGTTTGTGTGCTTTGCGAGCTGGAAAGCTGCTTAAATAGCGGGGCTGTTGTGAGATTTATTGTTATGTTTTTGTTTTTTTTACCCCTGTGACTCTTCTGCACAAGAGCACCGACAAATTAGTTATTTGCAACACCCCAAAAACAAAGAAAAGGTTGTCTCGGCGTGCAGATTCCTACTTTCGTAGGTTTTCTGACGTTGTTTAGTGGCAGCTACTTTGCTTGGGTTGTTTTTCATTTTTTTAAAAAAAATTAATAATATAAGATAAAAAGGTAAAGGTTCCCCTCGCACATATGTGCTAGTCGTTCCCAACTCTAGGGGGTGGTACTCATCTCTGTTTCGAAGCTGAAGAGCCAGCACTGTCTGAAGACGTCTCCGTGGTCATGTGGCCGGCATGACTAAATGCCAAAGGCGCACAGAACGCTGTTCCCTTCCCACCAAAGGTGGTCCCTATTTTTCTACCTGCATTTTTTACGTGCTTTCAAACTGCTAAGTTGGCAGAAGCTGGGACAAATCACGGGAGCTCACCCCGTTACGCGGCACTAGGGATTCGAACCGCTGAACTGCCAACCTTTCGATCGACAAGCTCATTATCTTTAGCCACTGAGCCATCGCATCCCGTCTGTAAGATACAAACATGCAAAAGAAAATAATAGGAAAGATAGGGGAGGGAAAAGGGAAGGGGAAAGTGTAGGAAAAAGGGGAAAAAGAAAGAAAAGGCATTGACTTCCGACTCCCTGTGGAGCAGTTGTATCAGATAATAGCATCCAAGGCCAACTTTTTACTTTTACATAATAGTATTAGCTAGCCATTTCTATAACAACAAACCTATCTAATCGGTAAAACCCCCCTCAAAAAAACAACAACAAAGTTTCATTTTTTCCCCACCTTGAGTATAAAGTCCAGGAGCGGTTTCCCAGCACAAAGAAAAGTTTCGGCCATTTTTATACTGCAAATTCCATTTTGCTGCGTGCCGCATGTTCAACCTTTTGGTGAAGTAGATCGTTGCTTTCCTCCTTTTAAAAATAGAGAAATAAAATCATGAACGAACGAATGGGAAGCCTCCCTTAGATAGTATTAGAAATGGGATGATGGGTAGAATTGCATGCGGTTTGACCTTGTAGCTCCTGAGGAAGTGGACAAGATCCTAGAGAATGTGAGCTCCGGAAGCTAAAAGGTTGCAAGTCAAGGATTTACCTCTATAGGTGCCTGGGGAATTCTGGGAGTTGAAGTCCATATGTGCTGAGATTAAAAAGCACCAATGTAGAACAAGGATGGTCATTTCCCCAGAGACCTGGCCTGCTGGAAGATTATAGCTGATGTCATATCAAGGATGGAGCTGGAATAATAACACTTAGACTTATATACCGCTTTACAGTGTTTTACAGCCCTGTCTAAGCGGTTTTACAGAGTCAGCATATTCTCCCCAACCATCTGGGTCCTCATTTTACCCACCTCGGAAGGATGGAAGGCTGAGTTAACCTTGAGCCTGGTGAGATTTGAACTGCCAAATTGCAGGCAGCTGGCAGGCAGCAGAAGTAGCCTGCAGTACTGCACTCTAACCACTGTGCCACCAAGGCAGACACCTGTTAGGTCTGCTTTTTAGTGTTCTGTGATGGGCCAAGGAGAAGAATTGCAAGCGGGAGTTCTTCTCCCATGGCTACTATCCCTTCCCAAGTCTCTTGAATTTCAGCAGACTGCCAAATTTGGGTGATGAATTTTGGAGAAAGAGGCAGTTTCCATTCCGAACCTTATCTCAAAAATAAATAAATAAACATGCTACTGAAAAAGTAATTTTGAGGCTAATCTTGGGGTGTTTTGGGTGTGTGTATGTGCAGGCTGTGCGTTGCTGACCTGAATGTAGAATAGCAACAGAAGATCATCTGAAGTATCTCAAGCACTCATCTATTTTCAGGAAGTCACTGGGTTTTCTTAGCCTGGAATCATCCAGCTTTAGTGGATGGACTACAACTCCCAGCCAGTACAAATCAAGGGCACCAGATTAACCTCATTTCTTCAAGAGGTAGTAAGATGACCAGCATTCCTCATCTGAAGCATTCGGATTGGGAAGATCTGATAGTGTGGACAAACTCTTCTTCATTTATAGTCTTCTAGTCTCTTATCATCCCTGGCCAGCATGACCATCTACCTGGCGAAGATGGGAAATGTAGTCCCATAAGGGCACCATAATGAGGTTGGCAGATCAACTGCTGTAATGAAAAAGCTACCTTAGCCTTAAGGACACTGGATGGAGGGGCCGTTTTAAAAAGGTCACTGGGAACTTGAAAAAGAATAATTGGGATATTGATTTGTACAGTTGCCATCAGTTGCAAGGTAGCTGTGATTTGGAAGGGGGGGGGGGGAGAAAAAAAATCTATCCATGAGCTATAATGAGGAACCTGGTTATTGTGAATTAATGGTACCGTTTGAGCACAATCCCAGCCAACACCCACGCAGTGTCGTTGCACCCTGGAGCTACCTTCTTATGAAAATCAGTGTTACGAAATTTGTTCTTGTCTGGAACAAATTGTGAAGTTAACAGGCTGAACACTGGCCTTTGAAGTGTGAAAATTGTTTCAATGAAGGTCGCCATCTTAAGGGCTGGGCTTTGAGGGAGAACTTTCCAGGTCATTCCAGAAGGTCCCTGAGCATTCTAGTTGAGCTTGAGATGGGTCCTTCTTTGTTCTGTTTGGATTTCTCCTACTCATCTTTCGCCTTTTACTTCCCTACATGGAATATTAGATTCTTTGATGTCCATTTCTCTCTCTCATCTTGAGTAGTGACTGGACAATATGGCTGTGTTCACATAACACCATGGTCATTAAATGAAACCATTTTTTGTGTATTCACAACACCAACAAATCATACACTAATCAAACTGGTTTGATTGGCAAGGCATACCAGCCTATTTTTTTAAAAAAGCACAATACTAAAACTCACTAAGGACAGTAACTGCTAGTATTTTCCTCTGCTCTGGTTGAATGTGTTTAAACATGGCCAAGTTTAAATTTAATTGGCCTTCTAAAATTTCCTGAGGGGAAAGGATTGGAAATATTTAGAGTTAAGAAGTGACATACATAATTTGCAGGAAGTGTCCCTTGGACAATCTTAAGGCTCAATCAAACTCTATAGTTTGCCTGAAGTTATTTTGAATTTCTGCATCTTCAATCTTGTGATTGAATCTTGTCAACCTCGTGGTGCGACCAGAACAATCTGGAACTGAACACACTCAAAACCATAGAAATGGTGGTGGACTTTAGGAGAAACCCTCCCATACTACCACCAATACTAGAGAACACAGTATCAACAGTAGACTTTCAAATTTCTAGGTTCTACCATATCTCAAGATCAAAAATGGACACCTAACATCAAAAATGCCATCAAAAAAGCACAACAAAGAATGTTCTTTCTGCGCCAACTCAGAAACTCAAACTGCCCAAGGAGCTGCTGATCTACAGAGGAATTATTGAGTCTGTCATCTGAACCTCTATAACTGTCTGGTTTTGCAACCCAACAAGACAGACACAGACTTCAGAGGGTAATTAGAACTGCAGAAAAAACAATGGCTACCAACCTGCCTTCCATTGAGGACCTGTATACTGCACCAGTCAAAAAGACGGCTGTGAAAATATCTACAGACCCTTCGCATCCTGGACATAAATTGTTTCAACTCCTACCCTCAAAACAATGTATAGAGCACTGCACACCAGAACAACTAGACACAAGGACAGTTTTTTCCCGAATGCCATCACTCTGCTAAACAAATAATTCCCTCAACACGTCAAAGTCTGCATTACTACTACTATTAATCTTCTCATTGTTCCCATCACCCATCTCCTCCCACTTATGACTGTATGACTGTAACCTTGTTGCTGGTATCCTTACGATTTATATTAATATGATTTGATTGCTTATTTGTTCCCTATGACTATCATTAAGTGTTGTACCTTATGATTCTTGACGAATGTATCTTTTCTTTTATGTACTCCAAGAGCATATGCACCAAAGACAGATTCCTTGTGTGTCCAATCACACTTGGCCAATAAAAAATTCTATTCTATTCTATTGTTGCTTGATAAACCTTAGCTTCTGCCCATCCAAAAGTTCGGGGAGGGGGCGGGAAACATAAGATATCAATTCT
Source organism: Pantherophis guttatus (assembly GCF_059756535.1). NCBI lineage: Eukaryota > Metazoa > Chordata > Lepidosauria > Squamata > Colubridae > Pantherophis > Pantherophis guttatus. The sequence goes on along the minus strand of NC_142073.1, from coordinate 6,132,708 downwards.
CTTCTAGAGTTGCATTTCAAATAAAGCCATAAGATGAATGATTGGTGTTTGACTTTAGTCTCCTCTGCAAAGCTTGCCTATTTTTATTTACTTAGTTTTGTATTGTGTTTATTCATCCTTTACATATTAGCAATTTCATTTTCTTCTTTAGACTAGCTAGCCCATCATCATTTTTGCACATTTCCCTGTTCTGACTGTGAAAACTTGATGTTGCATGTAGAAATTTCTTAAGATCATTTGAGCTTACTTTTCTTTCCTTGTTGGGGGTATGTAAAGAGGTGCAAAAGCAAATCTTTGGCATTTCCAGGGACTCGATACCTCTGTCCAAATTTCTGACAAATGTTTCTGCATTTGACCCTTTGTCAAAATTCACTCCTGCTCTTGAAGCTGTTGGTTCTTTGAGTGGTAAATAACAGAATAACCGAGTTGGAAGGGACCTCAGAGGCCTTCTAGTCCAGCCCCCTGCTCAAGCAGGACACCCTATGCTATTGTAGACAAATGGTTGTCCAATCTCTTCTTAAAAACTTGGAATCCCCACAACTTCTAAAAGCCAGCTGTTCCATTAATTAACTGTTTTTACTATCAGGAAATTTCGCCTTTGTTCTAGGTTGGTTCTCTCTTTTTTTCCCCCCAAGTTTTTTTTATATTTTTTTACAAACATATCAATGTGTGAAGAGTGTGGCACCTGAGTGTCATACGTTTTAGTACAAATAAAATAATTTCATCATAATTACCACATTTGACAAGCTGGTTCTCTCCTTGATTAGTTTCCACCCATTGCTTCTTGTCCTGCCCTCAGGTACTTTGGAGAATAGGTTGACCCCCTCCTCTTTGTGGCAGCCCCTCAGTAATTGGAACACTGCTTTCATGTCACCCCTAGTCCTTCTTTTCACTAGATCAGGGGTCAGCAACCTGCGGCTCTGGAGCCGCATGTGGCTCTTTCACCCCTCTGCTGCGGCTCCCTGTCACTCAAAATATGCGTCACAGCTGCCAATGTGTGACACCTGCTGGCACGCGATTTATTGAGCTTTACAACCCCCAATAGGCCAACCATAGATAAATCCAAGAAAAGAAAAGTTTCAGAAGAAAACAAAACATTTAATTCAACCATATATACTAGTTTTGTGGCCGCTCAAGAAATAGTCAGGCATGGGAAGGGTTTTGTGGCTCCCGGTGTTTTCTTTTCTGTGGGAAACGGGTCCAAATGGCTCTTTGAGGGTTTAAGGTTGCAGACCCCTGCACTAGACTGGACCCCTGCAACCGTTCTTCGTATGTTTTAGCTTCAACCCCATCTGAATCGATTGATGATAGGGATCGATGCAGAGCCAGATTGGGAACCTTATGTAAGAGATCACCGTGGGTCAAAGTCAGAATTAATCATGGCAAAGCTCTCCACTTTCTCCACTGGGAGAAAGGAAATATTTGGTGTGAAAAATGGAGTGATGTGTGGAGATGAAACTCAATGCCTGTCGAGAACTTTATTCTATCTGATATCTACAAAAGCTGGACATTCCTAGTCTCGGCAAAAGCGGAGAGAAAGGTGATTATTTCCTATGACTTCATGATTTTTGAACAATTAATTCCAAGAAAATTATAGATCACAGTTATTGACTGGCTCACACCATATGATAAATTGGAGTTGGGTAGTTGGTGATTCAGTATGCCCAAATATGCTAAGGCACAGTTTGAAGCCTCCATATTATGTACTTGTTATAACATACCGTGTTATGTGATGTGAACATTATAATCATATCCTGTTAAGCCAAGATTGAGGCTATCGCATTGCGTGAACTCGCATTGAGTATTGCAAGGAAAGAAAAGTATATTTTTGTCTCTGTGTTAAGACCTCATACAGACATAACTCGGTTAGAACAATAAGTATCGAGAACTGGATTTGCTTTCTGTTTTAGAAAAGTTAAAAATAATCGCAAACAAGCTTTCTACATATCTCCCCACTGTTTGGGGGTGAAAAACAGGCCTTCTTCGTCTTCTTCTTTTTTTTTTTTTGCATTCAAAATACAACAGAGCTTGCCTTGGTTAAAAATACTTTTGAAAACACTTCCACATAAATTATGAAAGTGAGAAGTACATTTATAAAAGAGGGTTGAAAAAAAATCTGTCTGCACAAATCTTGGATTGGATAGGAAGGCAGAATTTGTGCACTGTGGTTTGTTTGATTTTGGCTTAGTATGTAGTACCCCAGCCAGGTTGGTTGGGAAGCCATAGTTGGTTTGGTGCCACAGGCGAACCCACCTATTATGGATTGTTCCACCGATAATGCAGTGGTGAAATCCAATTTTTTTTACTACCGGTTCTGTGGGCATGGCTTGGTGGGTGTGGTGTGGCTTGGTGGGCGTGGCAGGGGAAGGATATTGCAAAATCCCCATTCCCTCCTCACTCCTGGGGGAAGGATATTGCAAAACCTCCATTCCCACCCTACTCTGGGGCCAGCCAGAGGTGGTATTTGCCGGTTCTCCGAACTGCTCAAAATTTCCACTAACAGTTCTCCAGAACCTGCTGGATTTCACCCCTGGGATAATGGTTAAAAAGTAAACACTAAACGTGGGCAAGTGCAGAGATGATTAATCAGAGGCTCCAACACCAAATAATGCTCCTGAAAATGTAGGGAGATAATATTTTGAAGATGAGGTAAAATTTCACTTCAACTAAGCTCAACTTCTGATGACTGGATTGACATGTTGAGGTGTTTTTTTTGACAGCACTAAAGAAATAATTTGCCATTATCTTCTTCCAAGATGTTATTTTGACTTCCCAGTTTGTTCTACCGCATGAGCATTTTTAAATAGTCTCCTATTCAACTGCTAACCAGTTCTGACTCTGTTTAACTTTGAAGACCAATCAAAAGGAGGTAGATATATTTTTTTTATTTGATTTATATGCCACCCTTCTCCGGAGACTCAGGGCGGCTTACAATGCGTTAAGCAATAGCCTTCATACTTTTGTATATTTTATACAAAGTCAGCTTATTGCCCCCACAAACTGGGTCCTCATTTCACCTACCTTAGAAAGGATGGAAGGCTGAGTCAACCTTGAGCCTGGTGAGATTCGAACTTACAGTAATTGCAGACAGCTGGTGTTAATCACAATGCTTTTAGTCTGCTGAGCTACCAGGCCCAGGTAGCATCCAGCTACCTGTTTAATCTAACTAAAGATAAGACACATTTTACATTTTTTTTTGCTTGCCTCACCTGTCCTGTGCCTCTTTCAGAGACCATATGTGGCCTTCCGCTCCCTTCCAGACAGTGTAATGAATGATGAATGGTTAAGGGAACTAGATATGTCTAGCCTGATGAAGAATAGGCTTAGGGTTGACCTTATAGCAGTCTTCCTGTCAAGCGCCAGGAAAATCAGGAGATCCAGACAGTTCAAATGTCTATCAAGATTTATTGTAAGCTTAAGCTCTCTACAAGAATAGCGGCCAAGGGAAATTAGCAGGAGATAAGAGTAGAAGGAATTCAAGGTGGGCTGGACTGAGATCTTTTGTGGGTGTGAAAGGACTCATGACTGATGACCCGTTTGACCCCTCCCTCGGGCTCAGCCTGGTCATCTCCTACATCTTCAATACTTGAGGACGGTCACATTCTCCAAAACCCCTGAGGGTAAGACAAGAAGCAATGGGTGGAAGCTTATCATCCAATCTGGAAGAAAGGAGAAATTTCCTGACAGGGACATATGATTAATCTTTGAGACATCTTAGGTCCCAGAGTTGTGGGTGTCCCATCGATGAAGGTTTTCAAGAAATGATCGGACAACCTTTTGTCTGGGGTGATATAAGGTCTCCTGCCTTGGGCAGGGGATTGGATTTAAAAAAAAATCCAAGGTTTATCCAACCTTATGATTTAATACAGTTTATATGATGTCTAAGACCTATCCATGGATTCTTTAAAAGGTAAAGGTAAAGGTTCCCCTCGCACATATGTGCTAGTTGTTCCGGACTCTAGGGGGCGGTGCTCATCTCCGTTTCAAAGTCAAAGAGCCAGCGCTGTCTGAAGACGTCTCCGTGGTCATGTGGCCGGCATGACTCAATGCCAAAGGCGCACAGAACGCTGTTACCTTCCCACCAAAGATGGTCCCTATTTTTCTACTTGCATTTTTTACGTGCTTTCGAACTGCTAGGTTGGCAGAAGCTGGGACAAGTCACTGGAGCTCACCCAGTTACACGGCGCTAGGGATTCAAACCGCTGAACTGCCGACCTTTCGATCGACAAGCTCAGCGTCTTAGCCACCGAGCCACCGCGTCCCTTTTTCCCTATGCTATTCTTTATCCCTGTGGATTCTTCATCCCTATGGTAATATGCTGGAGCCTCCAGGGAGGAATTGAAGAAGGCTTTTTGCCTTTCATCTCCTCAATTTGTTGCTGACGGTGAGCTGTTCGTAACTACAATGAGATATTGTATGACGATCGAGGCTTTTCATGCTGAAGGTTGGAAAGATTTTGCTTTTAATCAAATGTCAGGAGGTTTCACTAACTTAGGTTACTCCCTGTATGGGATGTTGTATTATTAACAAATGGGTTATTTTTTTTTACAAAAAAAACTGAAAATATCAAATAAATGTAATACTGTTTCTATACATTCTTATGATTTATTTAGCATCAGTTTTGAGTTGGGAGGTTTATAAATTTAAATAATAAATGTCATCTAGAAACTAGGAGATGGTGAGTTCTATCCCTCCTTAGGCATGAAAAACAGCTGAGTGACTTCGGGCCAATCACCAGGAGACTGGAAGTTCTAGTTCTGCCTTAGCTGTGAAAGTCAGCTGGGTGACTTTGGGCCAATCACTGGGAGGCCGGGAGTTCTAATTCTGCCTTAGCCATGAAAGTCAGCTGGGTGACTTTAGGCCAATCACTCTCTCTCAGCCCAACCCACCTCCCAAGGTTGTTGTTGTTGTGGGGAAGGAAGAGAAAGGAGTGTTAGGTATGTTTTCTGTCTTAAGTTATTTATAAATAAAGTTAAGATAGAAATCAATCAAACGAATAAAATCTTGGAAAAAGCTGGATTGTTTCTTTCTTTGTTTTTTTCCCTGGTAGTATTGAACAATTACCTCTCTGCCAAAGAACATGTGCTTCTCTTTTAAGCAAAGCCGGACTGGCTTATTTATTTATTTAAAAGCTCTCTCTGTCTCTCTTTTTCCTTTGCAGCTTGCATCCCAGACTCATCCTGGTCGAATTGCTTGCATGTGAAAGAGGCTTTCAACGAAGATGGCAAAATCGCAAGAGCTGGCTTTTCAGTGGCACAAATGAGAGCCGCGTCTAAAAAAAAACCATGCGGAGACCTCTCGGTGGGTAGCAGCACATGGCTTTGGAGCGAGCCGAGAAGGCGAAGGAGGAGGTGGGGCCATCTTTTCCGACTGATGCTGCGATCCGAAGGGCTTCATCCTTATAAGAAGAGATGCTAATTCAGAACTCAATGTTTTTTTTTCCCCCCTTCCCCGACTGTGGCCAACGGAGAGTGATCTGATGATAGCGATTTGAATGTGAGGAGTCCCATCCTTGCTCCTCGGGGGGGAAACAAAACCACCGTTCCACTCTCTTTTGCTTTTCGGTGTGAAGAGAGACGTTGAGAAACTGCCTGGAATTAAAATGCCAGCAAAAGGCAAATACTTTTTTAACGAAAGCGAAGGTTGCAAGTTGACGGATCCCTTATACGAGAAGTATCTGTATGCAAGCCAGCAACACCCACTGCTCTTCTTCCTGCTCTTCATTGTGGTTGCCTATTGCTCAACACTTATCGTAGTGCTCGTCTCTTATGATGTGAGTATGCGTGCTGCTCTTCTTAGTTTTGCTATTCTGAATAAGACCGGACGCTCTTAATTTCAGATGTGTATAAACCCGGGTATTAATGCAAATTCATCCATCGCTTTTTAAATGCACAGTGCTTTGCATTTTTCCAAACCGATCCTCGCCAGCAAGTTAGGGAAAAGTTGATTTTAAAAAGATACGAAATCTGTTGGAGAGAATTTGAAGAAACATGTAATATTATTGAGAAAAACTGCGAATAAGGATGTTGCGTTGAGAGAAATGTAAACACATTTTAACCTAAGCTTTAAAGAACCCCCCCTATCCAGTTCAAAGAATGATTTGGAAGCTTTCTCCTACAATTCCTACCTGTACATATTCACAGCAGCTTATATTTCTGGAGAAATCAGAATGAATCTAGAATCTGTTAAACCTGTTAAATGCTTCTCCAGGTTTTCCGTAACTTAAAAGGAATCCTAGAACTTTGATTTTAAATGTAATAGGAATGTCAGATTATGATTGCTTCCAGCAAGTGTGTAGATCTAACGTGATCATTTCGTGAAATTCTACAGTTATGTTGACCTTGTTGTTGAGGTTGAATGCAATTGATTACATGCATAAAGAGCTAGACTTATAAGAACAAACTATTAAAAGTTTCTAAGATATCAGATATCAGAAGGAAGAACTAAATGTGAGAAGACCGTCTGTTTAACACTTTCTCTGATAACAGCCATGTGTCTGAAATGGAGTAGGGTTTCATGCTTGAGTAAGAGGTTGGACCAGAAGACCTCCAGGTTTCCTTCCAACTCCGTTATTCTGATAACTGTACTTTTTGGAGTATAAAACGCACCTTTTTCTCCCCAAAAAGAGGGTGAAAATCTGGGTGCGTCTTATACTCCGAATGTAGCCCCGCCCAGCCTCTCAAATGGAGGTTTCAGAGGCTGAAAAAAGCCTCAGAAATGAAGCTTCAGAAAAAAAGCCTCCAAACAGAGCTTCAGAAAAAAAGCCTCAGAAACAGAGCTTCAGAAAAAAAAGCCTCAGTAATGAAGCTTCAGAAAAAAAGCCTCCAAACAGAACTTCAGAAAAAAAGCCTCAGAAACAGAACTTTTTTTTTTTTTTAATTTGATTTATATGCCGCCCTTCTCCGGAGACTCAGGGCGGCTTACAATGTGCTCAGCAATAGCCTTCATCCTTTTGTATATTTATACAAAGTCAGCTTATTGCCCCCACAAACTGGGTCCTCAATTTACCTACCTTAGAAAGGATGGAAGGCTGAGTCAACCTTGAGCCTTGGCGAGATTCGAACCCTGCAGTAATTGGAGGCAGCTGGTCTTAATAACCAGCCTAATAACAGGGTGCCTTAGACCACTGTACTACCAAGGCTCTTCAGAAAAAAAGGCTCTGAAAGGAAGTTTCGGAGGCTTTTTTTCTGGAGCTCTGTTTCAGTGGCTTTCAGAGGCAGAAAAAAAAGTTTTTTTCTGAAACAGAGTTTCAGAAGTTTCAGAGGCAGAAAAAAAAGCAAGACACAGAGCTCACAACCAACGAACCTGTTGCTAAAATTCATCTCTGGGAACAGCTGATTGGGGGTATTCCAGGAGGCCAATCCACCCACCAATCAGCTTTTTTCTTATTTTCCTCCCCAAAAACTAAGGTGCATCTTATACTCCGGTGCATCTTATACTCTGAAAAATATGGTACTTGTATTTCTCTACTCTGTCTCTAAAAGTCGAGGACCATAGATAAGGCATGTGCCAGATTTAAAAAATACAAACTATTTCTTTTTCCAGAATATTTTTTCTAGATATTCACCAGATCCCCCTGAGAATTCCTATTCCCGGAATTCCGAAAGGCAAAATGTTATGATCTTTTCCGTAACTCCAATTAAAAGGATCTAAGGGCAGATGGTGGGAAAGACCTCTCTAAGGGATTTAGAGAGCAATTGCTAGTCTCAATGGTCCCATAAATGGTCTAAACTAAGTTTCTTATCTGCCATTAGGAACTGGCTTCTGAGTTGGTGAATTAGTTAATTGAACTGAATTAGTAATTTAAAATTATTTTAAAATGTACAGTCTGCAGCAAAACCGCATCATGGAATTAAAACGAGGAATACGCGCTAACTTAACACAAAACCTAACTCGAAACGAACTTTGTTTTGCTTACAGAAAAACGCCGGCCAACACCTGGCTTTCGTTATCACTGTGAGCATTGCTCTCATCATCTTCATCATCATGTATGTTTTAGTTTACGTCGAATATTACTTTTGGTGCCAGCTGAAGCTCTTTGCGGCCGTCATCTGGATCAGCCTGCTGGCTATCGGATACGTGTCCATTTTCGACAATCCTACGCCGGCTGGATGGGAACAGGTATTTCTGTCCCCTAATGATGATGTCATCCTTGCTCCCGAAAGAGACTGCCTGTGCACGGCCCCCTCCCTGAACATCCCTTTCATGACCCTTATTCAGTACATCCTGATAGCATCGTTCCAGGATACATCCTAACTAGACTGTGTTGTTTCTCTGTGTCATATAAAATATGTGGGCATAGGCACAATTTTGCATTTATTTATTTATTTATTTATTTTTTAATGTGATTTATATGCCGCCCTTCTCCGAAGACTCAGGGCAATGTGCTCAGCAATAGCCTTCATCTTTTTTGTATATTTTATACAAAGTCAGCTTATTGCCCCCACAAACTGGGTCCTCATTTCACCTACCTTAGAAAGGATGGAAGGCTGAGTCAACCTTGAGCCTTGGCGAGATTCGAACCCTGCAGTAATTGCAGGCAGCTGGTTTTAATAACCAGCTTAATAACAGGGTGCCTTAAACCCCTGTACTACCTTGTTTATTTATTCCGTCATGGTTATGTAGCATATATTGGAGGTGGTGACCCTTTTGACAGCTGTAAGCAATGAAATTTCATTTTAATGTATGCCGATTAGTGTACCTTCAAAGTGACAATAAAGTTATACTGTTCTTATTCATTTAGTCAAAATGGGACAGGAAAAATAATAGCAATAGCCCTTAGACTTATATACCGCTTCACAGTGCTTTACAGCTGAGTGTCCCATGTGATCTGAGGGACAAAGCGGGGTGGGGAGATCTTATTCTTTTAAACTTACGAGATCGCCTTCTGCTACTGATAGCCTCCCACTGACCAATACGCTCCCACAGAGAGGGACTCCTCAGGGTGCCGTCGGTCAAACAATGTCGACTGGTGACCCCCAAGGGGAGAGCCTTCTCTGTGGGGGCACCTGCCCTCTGGAATGAATTGCCCCCGGAGATACAGATGATCCCTGACCTACGCGCCTTTCGCCGTGCCCTCAAGACATTATTGTTCCAACAAGCTGGGCTGGCCTAAATACTAAATTTTAACGGGTTGTTTCTGTTTTTAACATGTGGCGGCCAGATTATTTAATATATTTTAAATTGTTTTTAAATTTTATGTATATGTGTGTTTTATTGCTGGCTGTGCACCGCCCTGAGTCCCTCGGGAGAAGGACGGTATAAAAATTTAATAAATAAATAAATAAATAAAAACCATCTCTAAGTGCGGCAATAATTTAGAGCTAGTTTCACCTTTCTAAGTGCCGATATGATGTACTCATTAAAGGATCTCTTGAACCTGAACAAAGCATCAGAGTCCTGACTTCTTGGAGTTCATTAATCAGAATGATGACACTTTGTTTTTCTTCCAGGTACCATTTTTTCTGTTCATCATCTTCACAACCTACACCATGTTGCCCTTGGCTATGAGAGATGCTGTCATAGTCAGCTCCCTTTCTGCCCTCTCTCATATTATCGTCCTCAGCGTTACAGCAGCTGGAGACTCACAGAATCAACACACCTTGCTCCTTCAGGTAAGGCATCTTGGGGAAACTGAAGCTCTGGACCACAACCAAGTGTCTCCTGGAACATTTGTGGGAGGATCCTCTGATCACCATTAACCAAAACCCAGGCATGATTTCCTGCCTGTTGGAGAAAGCAGAAGTGTAAATCCTTGAAGAGGTTTCAGAAAGATTTAAGAAGCAAATTAAGAAAAAGTTGGTTTCCTCCTCCCCCATAATTTCTCAAGCAATGTTCCTTTCTGGTGGGTGGAGTGGAGGGAGGAAAGGCAATGGAACAATTCTTCTATTAAAAAGGGTATTCTAAATTGTGTAAGCATTGAGATTAGAAATGTTTTCTTCTTTAAAATTAGCTAGCTTGTTGGTCCGACATGCATTCTGTTGACTACTCATTCAAATTTCAGACAATTCTTTTCATATTCAGACTTGTTTTAACTTTAATGTATGTGGGCACGCAAAGCGTGAATCTATAGGTAAAGGTAAAGGTTCCCCTCGCACATATGTGCTAGTCGTTCCCGACTCTAGGGGGCAGTGCTCATCTCCGTTTCAAAGCCGAAGAGCCAGTGTTGTCTGAAAACGTCTCCATGGTCATGTGGCTGGCATGACTCAATGCCAAAGGCACTCAAAATGCTGTTCCCTTCCCACCAAAGGTGGTCCCTATTTTTCTACTTGAATTTTTTACGTGCTTTCGAGCTGCTAGGTTGGCAGAAGCTGGGACAAGTCATGGGAGCTCACCCCATTACGTAGCACTAGGGATTTGAACCGCTGAACTGGCGACCTTTTGATCGACAAGCTCAGCTTCTTAGCCACTGAGCCACCCTGTTTCTCTATATGTAATATATGAATCTATATATGCATGTAAATGTAGATTTTCTAGTTTTTGTTGTGTTCCAAATTGGTCATTGGATGTTCTCTCTTTCTTTGGTAAACCTGGCAGGGTTTCTTTCTTCCTTTTTTCCACAAGCATCTTAGAAGAGGTTCTGAAGTAATAAAATAACCATGGACCCAAGTCAGGCTACAAAAAGTTAGTTACCATTGAGATGGAGGCATGATTTTAGCATTTAAGCACAGCCTGTAGAAAGTTTAAACATTTGCTGGTTGAGTTGGGATGCCGATTTAATTTAGAACATAGAATAATGAGGTTGGGAGGGATCTTGGAAGTCTTGTAGTCCAACCCTTGCTCAAGCAGGAGACCTTATACAATTCTGGGCAGATGGCTGTCCAAGGAGCCTTGGTAGTACAGTGGTCTAAAGCACCCTGTTATTAAGAACAGCTGCCTGCAATTACTGCAGGTTCGAATCTCGCCAGGCTCAAGGTTGACTCAGCCTTCCATCCTTTCTAAGGTAGGTAAATTGAGGACTTAGTTGTGGGGGCAATAAGCTGACTTTGTATAAATATACAAAAAAGATGAAGGCTATTGCTTAGCGCATTGTAAGCTGCCCTGAGTCTCCGGAGAAGGGCGGCATATAAATAATAATAATAATAATAAAAAAAGCCTCCAGTGATGAAGCATCTACAACTTCTAGAGGGAAGCCGATCCACTGGTTAATTATTCTATCAGGAAATTTAGTTCTTGGTTGGAACTCTCTTTAATGATCTTCCATCCATTATTTCTTGTCCTGCCTTCAAATGCTTTGGAGAATAAGTTGACCCCCTTCTTCTCTATGATAGCCTTCATCTTAAAATTTAAGAGGAAACACAGAACTTAAATTCATCTGGAGCTTTGATTCACATCAAAACAATGTATGAGTGGTGGAGTAAAAATACAGCGTTCTTCCCAGATATTTCTCACAAGGCAGTGCTAAATTCCAGAAAGAATATTTGATTTTTTTTTTAAATGAAAAAAGTGCACACTTGAAGAAGGATAAAGGGAAATAGTCCAATGTTGTAGATGTGGAAATTATGACCCACCAAAGTATTTCTGCAGTTGTTTGGCAACCCCTGCTTGTCTAGACAATCCGTTTTTAAAAAATCCGATAAACAACTCAGCAAAACCATTAAGATCCACACCACTAAGGTGTGTGTCATGCTTTGGAGAGTGAGGTAATGTATTCCCTTCCCCCAGATAAATGCTTTGGACATGATTGAAACAACTCTTTTGTTAACACTTTGCTTCTTTCTTGGCAAATTTGCTGAATTTTGAGGAGTGGCGAATTTTCAGGCCATCTTCTCGTTTCTGAAGCACTCGCTTACTTTCAGTCAAAAAATGGGCTTGGTTTAATCCCTAGCCAGAAAAGCAAAGCAAAATAAAACCCGATTTCCTTTCCTGAGTCAATCAAACAATAATTTCAGTATGAATGAAAATATTTAGAGAGTAGGCAGTATGGAATTCCAGCATGATAAAAGACACAAAATGAAAGGAATAGAATATTTGGACTGCAGAGAAGCAGATCTAACTGGAGATCTTGGACTGTCTCTCCTGAAACTTTATTTTTTTTTTAATTACATGTGGTAACCAGGTATGTTTGTTTTGGTTCCTCAAACAGAGCAGGTATTTACAATGAGAGTTTAAAATCATGGCTTATTCTGATTGTGATAACTCTGGTTTCCTAGTTTGGCAAAAGAAGAAAATACAATGACTAAATGACTTATATGTGTGCTAGAAGCAAAAAAGTGAATAGAATAGAATAGAATAGAATAGAATAGAATAGAATAGAATAGAATAGAATAGAATAGAATAGAATAGAATAGAATAGAATAGAATAGAATAGAATAGAATAGAATAGAACAGAACAGAACAGAACAGAACAGAACCTTGGGACATCTTCTAGTCCAACCTCATGTTCAAGCAGAAGACTCTATACCATTTCAGACATAATTCTCCAATCTCTTCTTTAAAACTTCCAGTGTTGGAGCAGTCACAACTTCTGGAAGCAAGTTGTCCCACTGATTAATTGTTCTGACTTTCAGGAAATTTCTCCTTAGTTCTAGGTTGCTTCTCTGCTTAGTTAGTTTCCATCCATTGCTTCTTGTCCTGCTTTCAGGTGCTTTGGAGAATAACTTAATCAGAATAGAGCTGGGAGGGACCTTGGAGGTGTTCTACTCCAACCCCCTGCTCAAGCATGATACCTTATACCATTTCAGACAAGTGGCTGTACAATCTCTTCTTAAAGGCATCCAGTGATGGAGGACCCAAACTTCTGAAGGGAAGCTGTTCCACGGGTTAATTACTCTCATTCTTAGGAAGTTTCTCCTTAATTCCAGGTTGCTTCTCTCCTTGATTAGTTTCCATCCATTGTTTCTTGTTCTGCCTTCAGGTGCTTTGGAGAATAATTTGACCCCCTCTTCTTTGTGGCAACCCCCTCAAATACTAGCACACTGCTATCATGTCACCCCTAGACCTTCTTTTCTCTAGACTAGCCATATTTGCTTTTAATGCAAGAGTGAAGAGCTAATTCTTATATCAGTGGGTTAAGCTGAGGTTTCATTTTGAAATCTGCTATATATTTTTTTCACCTCTAATGAATGTCTGGCTGTTTTAGAAGTGGTAGGAAGGATGTGTGGTTAATTTGTACCATATGTATTCCATTGCATGGGAAATTATGTGTAGGAAACCAACCCAAAATTTAGTTGCCTCAGACACGGAAGTTTGTTGACTATGATTTATGAGGTAGCCTGTTGTAGAAACCAGCAATTTCTGGCTTACTAAAATCACAATGGTGTAGCACAATGTGTGAACTTAATCACTGTGTGAAATCACCTGGATTAACAAATGAGCCAACGTATCAGTCATGGCTTTGGCAACAAACACCTCTTGAAGTTAATCTAGTTTTGGAGAGGTTTCAGAGTTTGGAGAATGTGATTCTTTTTTCTCCTAAAGCAAAGTACAGTTACACACGTATATTTGTAAAAAAAAGACCTCATGGCTATTGTACAGTCATTCAGGGATTTAGAAAAGAAGTTGAGATCAAATAAGAAGGAAAGCAAGGAATTAAATGAGTACCTCTTCCAAGCTTCCTAGGAAATCCAGATCATCTGGAAGGGCAGGTTCAAAGCAGAGAGCTTCACATTTCTGAAGGCGGTTTCAAGATGAACCAACCAATAGGTCAGAGAGAAAGGACACAAAACCTAACAGTGACAACTCTAAAATTCCTGGAACTGCAAACTAATCTGGGGATATATGAATTCCTCAACTTAAAATAGGCTAGTTAAGTGCTGGCAAATTAACTAGTTGGTAAAAGTTTTCAGGGATGTGGTGGCTCAGTGTCTAAGATGCTGAGCTTTTTTTTTTTTTTTTTAAATTTGATTTATATGCCGCCCTTCTCCGGAGACTCAGGGCGGCTTACAATGCGTTAAGCAATAGCCTTCATCCTTTTGTATATTTTATACAAAGTCAGCTTATTGCCCCCACAAACTGGGTCCTGATTTAACCTACCTTAGAAAGGATGGAAGGCTGAGTCAACCTTGAGCCTGGTAAGATTCAAACCTGCAGAAATTGCAGGCAGCTGTGTTAATAACAGGGTGCATTAAACCACTGTACTACCAAGCTTGTCGATCGAAAGGTCGGCAGTTCAACAGTTCGAATCCCTAGTGCTGCGTAAGGGGGTGAGCTCCCGTTACTTGTCCCAGCTTCTACCAACCTAGCCGTTTGAAAGCACGTAAAAAATCCAAGTAGAAAAGTAAGGATCACCTTTGGTGGGAAGGTAACAGTGTTCCGTGCGCTTTTAGTGTTAAGTCATGCTGGCCACATGACCATGGAGACATCTTCAGACAGCGCTGGCTCTTCGGCTTAGAAACAGAGATGAGCACCACCCCCTAGAGTTGGGAATGACTAGCACATATGTGCAAGGGGAATCTTTACCTTTAGGAGTTTTCTGAAGTCCATTGGCTGGTAGGGACTCCCAAAATCTGAACATGGTCAATCTACTCAAGGATGGCCAACACTGACAGGCAGTGAAACAGCTTGAACTGAGCCCAGGTGGCCCAGTTGTTAGAATGCAGTATTGCAGGTAAACTCTGCCGACTGCCAGCAGTTCGATTCTCACCGCTTCAAGGTTGATTCAGCTTTCCATCCAAAACAAGGAACGTTCTTCTTAAAATGAGCTAGCGACTAGTCCATGTGTGACTATTATTCCCTTACATAGTTGCAGCTGTATTTTATTTCCTAAATGATAGTGAAACAGCCCAAGGCTTCAGATGGTTGTGCTGAAGGCTCTGCACCAGGGGTGTCAAACTTGATTTCATTGAGGGCCGCATCAGGGTTGTGTTTGACCTCGGGGGCCAGGTGGGTGTGACCAGCTCGATGTCACTCATGTCAGGGGCATCCCTCCCGAGCTCCGTTTTTGCTGGAGCAAATTTCTGTCGCAGTCAGAAATGGAACTCCGTTTTTGTTGGAAGAGGCACCGCAGTCCGGTCCTTTGCTGTTTCCAGGGCGAAGCATGCCATGGGCCAGATTTGGCCCACAGGCCTTGAGTTTGACACCACTGGTCTACACATACACTCTGTCTGTCTTTTGCCTTTATTTATAGTATTTTGGCCTTCACTTTCATTTGAATTTTTTTCACTGTAGACTACTGACGGGTCTTGGTGGTTGGTGGGATGAGTTTAACAAATGCATGGGATGAGTTCAGGGGTGAAATGCTCCCAGTTCGGACCGGATCGGGCGATCCGGTAGTAATTGTGGCAGGTGGTTCGGAGAACCGCTAGCGATGGTGGTGCGAGGCTCCGCCCACCCACCCACCTGGATGTCGTTACTTCCTGCTTTTAAAAGGTAAAAAAAGACTCTGATGATCACGCACCACAGCTGTCATCATCAGAGCCTTTTTAAAAACTTTTTAAAAGTATTTTTTTGCAACCTATTTGGGCGAATAGGTTGTAAAAAAACTCTTTTAAAAGGTTAAAAAAGGCTCTGGCGATCGCGCGCCACAGTTGTGATCGTCAGAGCCTTTTTTTAACCTTTTAAAAGAGTTTTTTTACAACCCATTCGAATAGATTGTAAAAAAAATGCTTTAAAAAAGTAAAAAAAAAACAAAGTTGGCCACGTCCACCCAGTCACATTACCCTCCCACACACACACACCAAGCCACGCCCACAGAACCGGTAATAACGAATTTTACATTTCACCACTGGATGAGTTTAATAAATGAATGAAGCATTTGTGGATAATTGGTTATAAAAGCAATTGAAGAAGAGATGGTAGGAGGCTTTCTCTGGAAAAATGTCTTGGGGAAGGACAAAGAAGCTTTCCTACTGCAAAATTGGAACAAGAAAGGACTCTTTGTTGAGCTGCGTTCAATTATTATCATTATTTATGGTGCAGCTTGCTTTTAGCCCAGCATTCTGTGCAGATGGGCCATTATGGCTTGTTCAGTAAGATGTGGTTAGGAAGAATCTTGCGAGCGTCGCCTGCTGCAAAAGGAGCAGATCGTAACTGTATGGGTCTCTTTCATTTACTCAGCTTGTGGCGAATGCTTTCATTTTCCTTTGTGGCAATTTGCTGGGGGCGTATCACAAGCATCAGATGCAAGACGCCTCCTGGGATCTGTATCGCTACACCTTAAAATGCATCCAAGTCCAAATGAAATTGAAAATTGAAAAAAGGCAACAGGTAAGTGGGATAGCAAACCATAAAATAAAACATGTTTTTTTCCTTGCATGGTTAATTATTAAGATGCAATTATTAACGTGCAGATAATTATTTAGTGCAGCACATCACTCGTTCCAGGTTCACTTGGTGCTCTCAGAGTTTGGTTGCTTTCTTGCAGTTGTTTCATTACCCAAAATGGGTAACCTCATCAATAGTGAATAGTCCCCTGTAGCACTGATGATATTACCTAGTTAGGTCATGAAATGCCTGCAAGAAAACAAACTCAGAGAGGAACAAGGACCTCACAGTCGTTCTCCTCCTCCTCCTCCTCCTCCTCCTCCTCCTCCTCCTCCTCCTCCTCCTCCTCCTCCTCCTCCTCCTCCTCCTCCTCCTCCCCCCCACAAACCCCAATTCCCTTCTAGCACTGATGATATTACCTAGCTGGGTAAGGAAACATCCACAAGAAAATAACCAAGCTCAGTGAGCACCAAGGAGCCCACATTTCAGCCCTGAGCTACAAAGATTCTCCTTTGTTCCAGGAGCCATTCTTGGCAGCCATTAAAATGAAAACTCAGAAATAATTGTCAGTATTATTCTAGAATAATTCCTGAATAGCCCAGGAACCTCTCTGGAAAACATGATTAGAAGCGGAGCATTTGCAAACAAATGTGTGTTTTTGCACAGATTTACAAAGCGTTCAAGTTGAATTTCTAACATACGACGGAAGCACTAAGAGAATGAAGGAACTCTGCACGGCCTAATTAATGAGCTTAATGAAGGAAGGAGCTTTGCTCTTATTAGGTTAGGTTTATTAGATGTTTTAGGTTGCTCTTGCAACCGTCTTTTCTTCCTCCTCCTTTGATGAGATCTCTTCTTGCTTTGAACAATTCAAACCTTCCTTCTTTTCTCCAAGGAAAGCTTGCTTCTGTCAATCCTGCCAGCTCACATATCCATGGGAATGAAACTTGCCATCATTGAGCGTCTAAAAGAAACCAACGATATGAAAAAGCATGATAATAATTTCCACAGCCTGTATGTGAAACGGCACCAGAACGTCAGGTAAATTTTTGGATTTCCGAGACCCGCATTTCTCTCTGGGGTCAGTATCTTAAAGAGGCCATCAAGTTCTTGAGATTTTCTTGAGGGATCACAGCTTCTTCAAGTCGGACTCGGCGTAGAGCAATCCCAGACCATAATATTTTTCTCTCTCCTTTCTTTAGCATCCTGTATGCAGACATCGTAGGATTCACCCGCTTGGCCAGTGACTGTTCTCCGAAAGAGCTAGTGGTGATGCTGAATGAACTCTTTGGAAAATTTGACCAAATTGCAAAGGTAGGTCAGTTGTGGGAATTGAAATCCCCACATCTTCAAGTTGTCGAGGTTGAGAAAACAACTGGCCTATTGTGTGAATTCTGGTTGGTAAACCAGGAACCACAAGTATAAATTATTTATTATTTTGCAGTATCACAACAAGCTTGTCCATCGTTTAATACAGGGGTCTCCAACCTTGGCAACTTTAAGACTTGTGGACTTCAACTCCCAGAATGGGAGCTGAAGTCCACAAGTCTTAAAGTTGCCAAGGTTGGAGACCCCTGGTTTAATAAGCTATCCTTTTAAAAATCACGGTGTCGCATAGTTTGGCAGTACAGGTGCCCCTCCACTTATGACCACAAAGGAGCCCAACATTGCTAAGCGAGACATCCTGGGGTATTTATGAGCTATCATAAATAGGAACCAGTTCCAAGCGCCCGAATTTTGAACACATGATCGCAGGGATGCTTCAACGGTTGTAAGTGTGAAAAACGATCATGGGTGACTTTTTTTCAGTGCCGTTGGACCTTGGAACAGTCACTAAACGAACTGTTGTAACTTGGGGACTACCTGTATAACAGTCATTGGCTACACGTGGATAGTTTTTAATTTGCCTGAGGCAGCCAGCAAGATTTTTCCACTGCTGTTGTAACTTCTCAACGAATGGCTGTAAGTGAAGGACTGCCTTGCATTCTCCGTGCTTGAACCTGTGGTGGGATTCAGCCGGTTCGCACCGGTTCAGTCGAACTGGTTGTTAAATTCCACCCCCACCCTGCTATCAAAGTGGATCCTGGGCCCTGCGCTCAGTGGTGAAATCTCAGCTGGTTTACTACCAGTTCGCTGGCCGTGGATGCACAGTGGGCGCCAAATGCACGCAGTCCATGCTCTTGCGCAGTGCGCACCAAATGCAAGCTTCATGCACACGTGCAGTGCGCACCAAAAGGAGGCTTGGGCAGGTAAGTAGAACAGCGTGCGGGGGGGGTGTGATCAGCTGTGGCGCGTGTGGGAACCTTTTAAAAAACTTTTTTAAAGCATTTTTTTACAATCCATTCGGCTGAATAGGTTGTAAAAAAATGCTTTTAAAAGTAAAAAACAAGGCTCTGACGATCGCGTGCCACAGCTGTGATCGTCGGAGCCTTTTATTTTACTTTTTAAAAGCATTTTGTTTACAATCTATTCGCCCGAATAGGTTGTAAAAAAATGCTTTTAAAAGGTTAAAAAAAAAGGCTCCGACGATCACAGCTGTGCGGAGAACCGGTAGTAAAAAAAATGCTTAAAAAGTTTTTTAAAAAAGTTCCGACAATCGCACATCGCTCACCTGATCGTTGGAACTTTTTTTTTTTTTTTTACATTTTTTACTACCAGTTCGGCGAACCGGTAGCCTTTTTACAACTGGTTCGGGCGAACTGGACCAAACCGGAAGCATTTCACCCCTGCCTGCATTGCAATGGAGAAATGGGCAATGGAGCAGCCAACATGAGGGAAGGAAAAGGCCACTTTCCTCCTTCCCTTGTGCCAGCCGCTTTGTTTCCCGTTTCTGCATTGCAGCACAGCGCCCAGGATCCACTTTCATAGCGGGGCGGGGGTGGAATTTAACAACCGGTTCGCCGAAGGTCAGGTTGGCCATTGCAGGAAGCTCATCCCACATGTGCAGCAGAGCTGGAGAACAGGGATGAGTCATGCCTCCCACGACAGTCAACCTGACCCCTGGGCGAACCGGTTGTTAAATTATTTGAATCCCACCACTGGCTTGAGACCCCAGATAAATTGCAAACAAACCCACTCTGCCCTTCCCCCTGTTATTTTTTGGAATACAGAAAAGTCTTACTTCAGATGAAGAGATGACAGCTGATCTGTTTTCTCCCTGCAGAAAAGCCTATAATTTGCACTGCTTTAGACAAATGCCGGTTAATTCATATTTGCCGTGATTGGTGACTCACGGGCTATTTTCTTTTTTGCAGGAAAATGAATGCATGAGGATAAAAATTTTGGGAGACTGTTATTACTGCGTCTCAGGCTTACCTGTGTCCTTGCCAATACATGCCAAGAATTGCGTAAAAATGGGCCTCGACATGTGTGAAGAAATAAAGTAGGTACTTTAAAAAAGTTGGTAAGTCAGGAGTGGTGATGCAGGAACAGATAATGTAGCAGTACGATAGATAATAATAGGGCCTCGTAATCCTGTGAAAGGAGGAAAATTTCTTCCTCCTATGATTGTACCAGTGCAGTTTCTATATTTATTGCTCTGTTAAATATTCACATGTAAAAACGAGGAGCTGTGCAGTTAGTTTACTCTGATTTAAACGTTCATGGATTAGAGCAGAGGTCTCTCCAACCTTGGCAACTTTAAGACTTGTGGACTTCAACTCCTAGAATTCCTCAGCCAGCACCCCTGTTCTACTCCATGGCTGGCCGAGGAATTCTGGGAATTGAAGTCCACAAGTTTTAAAGTTGCCAAGGTTGGAGACCCCTGGATTAGAGCATACGTGGGTCTCATTTTCAATGAGCTACTAGATCCAGTAGATTCATTTTTCGATCCAGCAAGTTGGCATAGCCAGCTCCCTGGAATCTGTATAGGGCTTTGCTTGCATTTCCATAGAACAGTGATGGCGAACCTATGGCACGCGTGCTGGAAGTGCCACACAGAGCCATCTCTCTGGGCATGTGAACCGTCGCCTGTTGCTCTTCCGGGTTCCAGTGCGCCAGTCAGCTGGTTTTCACGCATGCGGGAGTGCCAAAAACTGGAAGATCATCTTCCCGGCGCATGTGCGCACCGGAAACTGGAAGATCATCTTCCCGGCGCACTCATGTGCACCGGGCGGCTGCTGTTCCTGTTTCCAGCACGCACACACACACACACACACACACACATGCATGCATGTGCACACTCCCATTTTGGCACTCAGTGCCGAAAAGGTTCGCCAACACTGCCATAGAATGTGTTCAACTTTTTCTGCTACAATCCCAAGCCATCGGCAGGGTGGGTGGAGAACATGGTTTAATTGTCACCAGTAATATTTGGCAAACCATCTCCCTTCAGATGCAGACTCATTCAATTGGCTGCTGTAGTCAAACAGAATTCCTTCAGGGTCTAATGGTGTGTGGAAGTGACCTTGGGAGACGGAGTGGAGGGTAGGGAAGAGATGCTGCCTAGGGAACCATCAGATAAGAGAGGGTCGGGCCTGCAGCTGCATAACAGGCAGGGAAAGAGACTCAGAAAGAAACTTCCTTTGTTTCGCAGGTTGTAAAAGAGAAGGTGGGAGATGATTGTTTGCAAGATTTTGTTTGTGTAGCCTTATAATATAAAGTAAAAAGAGCTCATCTAGTCGTGTTTCCTGTCTGGTCTACTTGGGAAGGCTGACCACTCTCTGGTCTCCAGAACATGTATTCCTGGGTGTGATATCATAGTCAACAGCTCAGATGGGGATGTTCCACTAACTGTTGAAGTCCTGGACTGTGTTTTCTTTGACTTTGCTGTCTTTGCCTATGATTTATAGGATTAGCAAGCCAATTTGGTCTAGTGGTTAAAGCACCAGGCTAGAAAATGAGAGACCATGAGTTTTTAATCCTGCTGTAGCCATGAAGTCATTTGGTTAATCACCAGGAGACACTGGATTCTAGTCCCACCTTAGGCATGAAAGCCAACTAGGTAACTTTGCCCCAATCACTTGGAGTTGGTGAGTTCTAGTCCCTCCTTAGGCATGAAAACTGGCTGAGTGACTTTGGGCCAATCACCAGGAGATGTTGAGTTTTAGTCTCACTTTCGGCTTGAAAGCCAGCTGAGTGACTTTGGGCCAGATCCTCTTTCTCAACCCAACCCACCTCATGGAGTTATTATTGTGGGTAAAATCGGAGGAGGAATATGTGTTGGATACATTTGCTGCCTTGAGTTATTTGTAAAAAATTATAAAGGTAGGATGTAAACAAATAAACAAAATCCCAAACTTACCTCATCCTCAGCCCCACAACATTATTTCACAACAATGAGAAAATAGTCAAAAATCAGTATGATTGTTAAGTTCTAGAGATGGGACAATCAAATGACTTTCCATCTCGTCTTCCACACTGGAGTCCTTATAAATTTTTTTATTATTATTTTTGCAGGCAAGTTAAGGAAGCCACAGGGGTGGACATCAACATGCGAGTTGGCATTCATTCCGGAAACGTACTTTGTGGGGTGATCGGACTTCGGAAATGGCAGTATGATGTCTGGTCTCACGATGTCTCCTTGGCCAACCGCATGGAATCTGCAGGCATCCCTGGGTAAGCCCGTGAAATCATTCCAGTGAGTGTCATCGTGATGGCAGATAGTGGAAATGTAGAACGGTTTCAGTGGTGGGTTGCTACCGGTTCGCCCCGGATCGGGCGAATTGGTAGCGGTGGCAGGAGGCTCCGCCCATCCGCCCGGACGCTTCTGCACATGCTCAGAAGTGTCGTGTGCCCACGAGCGAACCGGTAGCAACAGGTTTTGAAACCCACGGCTGAGCGGTTGCCTAGATGAGGTTGATTTAGTTGGGTTTAGTACAAGGATGCAGAACGTTTGGGGGATAATCTGATCCTTCAGTTGGCTGGAAGATTTTACAGTGACATTAGAGCAGGAGTCAAGATGACACATTCTGAGTTCTTGGTCATGTTTGGGAAGCAAAGCACCCTTTAACTTTTTCTTCTAGTGCCAAAAATAGCCTAAATTTTGCCATCAATTTTCAGTGCCGAATTTGAGAATGGGATGTTTGGCCTCTTTCCCCTGGTTTCTGTGTGTGAGAGTGAAAGCAGGAAGCTTCTAGGAAGTCGGCTGCTTTTATTCTAATTCTTTTGTATGAAAAGTATGCAGAAAAGAACGATACTGCCCGAGTTGAGCAGCGCGGTCATGATGCGTTGGGGTCTCTAGCAGGCCGTATATTATTCGCTCTGGGGATTCTGTTGGGTGAACCTTGATGTGATTTCTAAAACAGGTTTTAATGTATGACTGTATGTTGGAGGATGCACAACTTGGTAAACAATTTAGAAAGAGCTACGTTCAATTTCCTTCCTCCCTCCTCCCTCCCTCGCTATCAAGCCCTTTCTTCCTTCCCTCCTTCCTTCTTCCTTCCTTCCTCCCTCCCTCCCTCGCTATCAAGCCCTTCCTCTCTCCTTCCCTCCCTCCCTCATTCACTCACTCACTATCAAGCCCTTCCTTCCTTCCTTCCTTCCTCCCTCCCTCTCAAGCCCTTCCTTCCTCCCTCCCTCCCTCCCTCACTATCAAGCCTTTCCTTCCTTCCTTCCTTCCTTCCTTCCTTCCTTCCTTCCTTCCTTCCTTCCTTTTTTCCTTTTTTCCTTTTCCCCTTTTTCCCTTCCTTCCTTCCTCCCTCCCTCCCTCCTTCTTCTGTTTAGTAAATTCTTAGCTTAGGTCGCCATTCACCACCTAATAAAAATCACAATTGTCTCCAAAATGTACTCAGAGTTGCTAGATTCTGGATAGTAAGATGTGTGCATTTGCTACGGAGGGCGTGGAAAGCTGCAAAAGAGATCTCGGGGATATCTTGCAACTGATGGAACTGCTTTGTAAATATTTCCCCGGATCTGCAGAATCATTTTCCAGCCTCGTTCACAGTATTTTCGCCTCTCCAAGTGGCAACAGAGGAGTTTATTTTTAGTCACTTTTATGGCACCAGATGGATTGATTATTCTTTCCGGTACATGAGCTTACCTGTTGGCTGGATACTCCTGGAAGTGCAACATCATCCTCTTTGTGTACCTGGACACCTGCTTTATAGTTGCTGTAACTCAGTGTGTGGGCTATCAGAAAGAAATGCACTTTACCTTTAGGACATAATAGCAGAATAAAGTATTTCACCCCGAGTCTTTTTCCTGGAGTTATGATTGCATATCTGCCAACATCTTGCTTGTTCAGGATGAAACCAGAGTACTGTGAAGCCAGGACACGGCCATTTAAGCGAACAAACTCTTGCCTTTAAAAACACTTCCCTGCTTACGAAAGGCGGAGAATATTTTGAAAAGACAAATGTTTGCCTACAAAAGAAATAGAAAGAACAAAATTCTGCGTCTAAGATTTTATATATACAGTATCCTAACCGGAGGGATAATTCAAAGCTATTTGTATCATCCTACATCCATTTTTATTAGGGACACGGTGGCTCAGTGGCTAAGATGCTGAGCTTGTCGATCAGAAAGGTTGGCAGTTCAGCGGTTCAAATCCCTAGTGCCGCGTAATGGGGTGAGCTCCCGTTCCTTGTCCCAGCTTCTGCCAACCAGCAGTTCGAAAGCACGTAAAAAATGCAAGTAGAAAAATAGGGACCACCTTTGGTGAGAAGGTAATAGCGTTCCGTGCGCCTTTGGCGTCGAGTCATGCCGGCCACATGACCATGGAGACTTCTTCGGACAGCGCTGCTGGCTCTTCTAGCTTTGAAAGGGAGATGAGCACCGCCCCCTAGAGTCGGGAACGACTAGCACATATGTGCGAGGGGAACCTTTACCTTTACTTTGTAACCGGAGAGATAATTCAAAGCTATTTGTATCATCCTCCTACATCCTTTTTTGCATTTCAGGGTTGGTTTTAGGAGTGAGAGAACACTAAACAGTTTTCCCTGCTACTCCGTGTTTTATTCTTGAGACTAAGTGAATGAGTGAATAAACGAATGAAGTGAATGAGTGAAGTTGACTGAATGATAGAATAACAAAATAACAGAGTTAGAAGGGACCTTGTAGGACTTCTAGGAACTATGGATTCACCTAGTTAGCGGATAAAATCTCAAATAAATGATAGCGTGATACATTGTTAGGTGTTGGAGCGAAATAAAAAAAAATATTGGCACTCTGTTTCCACCATTATCTCGATTGAGGCTGAGATCTCTTGTTAGTCTTCATTGGTTCCTCTCATCTTAACAATATATTGGGCAGTTATTGTTTTACAGAAAGGCACAAACAATCCCATAATGGCATATGCTATTTTCTTTTTGTAACATTGGAAAGTATTTTGGTGTGCGTGCGTGTGTGTATATTACTAAGTAAGCTGTACGTTGTGGTCCTTCCTGAGAACCCTCAATGCAAGCCAGCTGAGTAAACTCTTGGAGAATGGCGTAGTAGAGTGTGATACACCCAGACGTTATTTAAGCAGGGAGGAGAGGACTGAAAAGAGTGCTTTCAGCTTAAAATGGAATTAAAATTGAATGAAGCCTTCTTCCAATTGAAAATACAATGGGCCATTTGCTACCCCATCTTGCCTCTGGCACTAAGCACGTAGTAATAATCACTTTGATTGGCACCACATTCATCTCCTTCGTTGAAAGGGACCGTACTCATCAGAGCAATATTGCCAAGCGCTTTGTAGACAAACATAATGGGGGAAAGAAGCAAGAAGGGGTGTCTTTTAGCAGGTCTGAAATCCAGACTGTATTGGGGAATCGAGGGAAGGAGGAAGAAAAACAGGGACAAAAACGGATTGTTCAAAAATAAACAAGAAGAGCAAGCAAAGGCGGAATTAAGCAGGTCATCAGTTTGGAGTCATTGCGTTGCCGCAAGTCCAGCCCAGCCATGAATTCCGTTGACCTTTATCTAGCACCAATTCAACACCAAGTGTTAGTTGACTAGATTCTAGTTAAGCAACAATAAACTCTTCTGCACTTTGACTCCAATGAATGCTACTAGTTATTTGCACCTGACACTGATTCTGCTAGAGACAATGTGAGTTGGTTGCTTTTGGCAGTAGATGCTGAGGGTGGCAAAGAACAGCGGTGAGATGCTGGAGGATATTGGATGTGTATGTGTGTCCATCTGTATCAGTGGTGGGTTTCAAATTTTTTTACTACTGGTTCTGTGGGTGTGGCTTGGTGGGCGTGGCATGGCTTGGTGGGTATGGCAGGGGAAAGATACTGTAAAATCTCCATTCCCACCCCACTCCAGGGGAAGGATCCTGCAAAATCCCCATTTCCTCCCAATCAGTTGGGACTCTGGAGGCAGAGAATCAGTGGTAGGTTGCCCCCGGTTCGGACTGGTTCTATAAAACCGGTAGTAAAACCGGAGGGAGGCTCCGCCCATCAACCCCGATGTCATCAAAATGCTTCTGCGCATGCGCAGAAGAGCGCACACATGCACAAGTGAAGCAAGCGCGCGCGAGAGGCCCCGTTCCGAACCGGTAGTAAAGGTAAGTAGAATCTACCCCTGCAGAGACTAGATGGGGGCGGGGCCAGCCAGAGGTGGTATTTACCAGTTCTCCGAACTACTCAAAATTTCCGCTACGGGTTCTCCAGAACTGGTCAGAACCTGCTGAAACCCACCTCTGATCTTTTTCTGCCCTCTTTGCCCCAGAATATTTAAGAAGAATTTAGTTGTTGGCCATAGCTACTGTGAGATCCTTAGATTTGTCAATCATGCTGTGGAGACTGCTATTTTATTTAGTTTAATTGTCTAGTCATTAAACATGTTGAAGGAACTTCTCAGAAATACAGTCTTTTCCCAAACTGGCCTGATCTTTTCTTCAGATAAAAGACGCTTTCTAACGACTGTATTTTATTCAATCCTTGGTGCTGGTAATTGTGGCGTCTTTTATGTGTATTCTCGTCTCCCACGAGGGGACTCATAACGTTTCTATAGTCTTTTCTTCCCTCCTTCTAATTTCACTTTCCCAAGAAGAAGACATGAAGAGAGAGTGGCTGTCACGAGGGTGAGCAAAATTATGACACACTCCTCAGTCCTTGTTCCATTGTTATTCAGTGCCTTCCTTTGCTTCCCCCCCCCCACACACCTCTCCTCTCTTTTTGGGTTTGCATCAGGGGTGAAATCCAGCAGGTTCTAACAGGTTCTGGGGAACCGGTAGTGGAAATTTTGAGTAGTTCAGAGAACCGGCAAATACCACCTCTGGTTGGCCCCAGAGTGGGGTGGGAATAGAGATTTTGCAGGATCCTTCCCCTGCCACACCCACCAAGCCACGCCCACCAAACCAGTAGGGAAAATTTTTGGATTTCACCCCTAGTTTGCGTGAGATGCTGAAGTGTGGCTTGTTAAATAAACCAGAATTGTGCACGGTTAGAAAACAAAGCGGATCCAAATTAATAAAGCAAATTATGGTTTGTGATGTGTGTGAACCAAGCTCCCAATAAAGGAGAATATTTGTAGCTCGGAGGAGGCGGTGTTGAAATAAGATATTTAGAGGTAAATAGAGGACTCGTGGTGTCACCCAGTTTGGGTAATGAAATGCCTGCAAGAAAACAATCAGGCTCAGAGAGCACCAAGGACTTCTCGAAACCAAGCTACGTTGAGATTGAATTTACAAGAAGATTATCTTTGGGGTCTCCTTCTCCCTCCCTCCCTCCCTCCTTCCCTCCCTCCTTCGCTCTCCCTCCTTCTCTCTCCCTCCCTCCCTCTCTCTCTCTCCCTCCCTCCCTTCTTCCATCTGTCCTTCCCTCTCTCTCTCCCTCCCTCTATCTCCCTCCCTCCCTATCTTCCTCCTTCTCTCCCTCCTTCTCTCCCTCCCTCCATCCCTCTCTCTGTTTCCTTCACGCCCTCTCTCTCCCTCCCTCCCTCTCCCTCCCTCTGTCCATCCCACCATCCATCCCCCCTCTCTCTCCCTCCTTCCTTCCCTCCCTCCTTCGCTCTCCATCCTTCTCTCTCCCTCCCTCCCTCTCTGTCTCCCTCCCTTCTTCCCCCTCTCTCTCCCTCCCTTCTTCCATCTGTCCTCTCTCCCTCCCTCCCTCTCTCTCTCCCTCCCTCCCTCTCTCTGTTTCCTTCACGCCCTCTCTCTCCCTCCCTCCCTCTCCCTCCCTCTGTCCATCCCACCATCCATCCCCCTCTCTCTCTCCCTCCTTCCTTCCCTCCCTCCCTCCCTCTCTCTCTCCCTCCTTCCCTCCCTCCTTCTCTCTCTCCCTCTATCCCTCTCTCTGTTTCCTTCCCTCCCTCTCTCTCCTTCCCTCCGTCTCTCTCTCTCTCTCTCTCTCTCTCTCTCTCTCTCTCTCTCTCTCTCTCTCTCTCTCTCTCTCCAAAACAGTCGCAAACACTGCACAAAGTTCTGAGAATTGGCACGACTGGATGTTCTATCACGCTATCCAGCTGAGCTGCTCAAGAGCAAGATCCTGCCAGGGATCTTGATCTTGGCTGCCAAATGTGTAGCAGCAGAGAGCTTTCAGCCGCCACCGCCATTGTAATGGTAATCGATTCCCGGGAATGACGTTTCTGCAAACATTTCAGCCCTTTGTACACTTCTCTCTCTCTCTCTCTTTCTCCCTCTCTCTCCCCTCCCCCCCGTCCTCTTTGCAGCCGCGTGCACATCACAGAAGCAACCCTAAATCATCTTGGCAAAGCTTATGAGGTGGAAGAAGGCAATGGGCACCTCCGGGATCCCTATCTTGAAGCCATGAATATCAAGACTTATTTGGTGATTGACCCCAGGGTAAGTATTCTTTGATGCAAAACAAACAAACAAACAAGTATGAGCGCCCAGACATTTCTGGCTCTCTCATTTTGCACGTGCGGTGCTGAATCGTGGTTTAACATGATGTCCACGGTTGGTTGAGTTTGCACACATGGAAAACTAAGAACATGCAACCTGGTACAATAGCGTGGAGCGGTCTTTCTCAATATTAGCAACTCTTAAGATGTGTGGACTTCAGCTCTCAGAATTCCTCAGCCAACAGGGGTGAAATCCAGCAGGTTCTGACAGGTTCTGGAGAACCGGTAGCGGAAATTTTGAGTAGTTCAGAGAACCGGCAAATAACCACCTCTGGCTGGTCCCAGAGTGGGGAGGGAATGGAGATTTTGCAGTATCCTTCCCCTGCCACACCCACCAAGCCACGCCCACAGAACCAGTAGTAAAAAGAATTGGATTTCACCACTGAGTTGAAGTCCACACACCTTAGAGTTGCGAAAGTTGAGAAACACTGGTGTATAGGTATAGGTATAGGGAGTTAGACTAGAAGACTTTCAAGGTCCCTTCCGGCTCTATTCCGATTGACAGGGTCAAGAGTGTTGTTGCGTTACGAATTGCTGAGGAAAAACCCTAATGACACTGAGAAATCTCCAAGTGGCCTCAACAACTCTCTAAAAGGATGCAAATGACCAGTTTTCTGTAAGGAGTATAAATCCTTCTATTCCCCACCATCCAGTCAGAGCTGAAGAAGCTTCTTTCTTTCTTTCTTTCTTTCTTTCTTTCTTTCTTTCTTTCTTTCTTTCTTTCTTTCTTATTTATTTATTTATCGTATTTCTGGGCAGCTTACAACAATCGACAGTATACTAAATAGCACATTGCCCCCAACAATCTGGGTCCTCATTTTACCCATCTCAGAAGGATGGAAGGCTGAGTCAATCTTGAGCCGGTGAGATTTGATCCGCTGATCTGCTGAACTAGCAGTCAGCTGAAGTAGCTGCAGTGCTGCACTCTCACCACTGCGCCACCTCAGCTCTTCTTGGATGAGAAGCGAAACGTCTTCAAAGAAAAACCAGACAGCCTCTTGAAAAAAAGCACCTTTGGGACAACCATGGCCTGGATGACTGAGAATTCTCCATAGACGCGCAGGAGTTAATAGCACGGATAGGAGAATCTGTCCGATCTAACTCTAAGCATTTCGTACAGGAGCTGTGAAGGCAAGCTGCAAAGTTGTTGGGCAGACAACGAAGATCCTTGCTGGGAAAATAGAAAGGAAGAAAATCTAAGCCTGACCTACAGGCTGGTTGAAGAAATGATTATTGTTATCTGAAGAAGCCCACGTGGAAAGCTGAGGGACAAAAGGATCTGAAGTATCTAAAGAGAATAGAAGAAGGGCGTTGGACCTGAAGATCTCCAAGGTCCCTTCCAACACTGTTATTTTATATTCTAAGAAGACCATGTACAGTTTTGCCATGTTGATCAGTGATACAATCAAGAAATGAACTGACCAGTGAGAGTTACAGAATTATGCAACTACAGAAGGAACCTTGGAGGTCTTCTAGTCCAATCCCCCACTCAAGCAGGAGACCCTATACCAGTGATGGCTAACCTTTTTGCCATCGCGTGCCAGGAAGTGGGGGGGGGAGCCAGGACAGGAAGTGATGTTTTTTTGCTGTCCCCAGCCTCCAGAGCCTCTCTAGGAGTCTCTGGAGGCTGTGGACAGCAAAAAAGTCACTTCCTGTCCAACTGGGAGTTGGGAAATGGGCTGTTTCAAGCCTCCGGAGGGCCTCTGAGGAGGTGGGGAAGGCTGTTTTCGCCCTCCCCAGATGCATAGAGAGGATCTGGAGCCAGATGAGAAAGAAAAACGGGCCTTTCCCCCTCTCAGGCCCTCCGGAGGCAGGAAACAGCCTGTTTCCCTACTTCTGGTGGGCCCAGAACTGGCCGGCGCGCACATGCACGCCAGAGCTGAGCTGACGTGCCCACTGATATGGCTACAATTGCCACCTGTGGCACGCGTGCCATAGGTTCGCCATCACGGCCCTATACCATTTCGCACAAACGGCTTGTCCAATCTCTTCTTAAAAACCTCCAGTGTTGCAGCACCCACAACTTCTGGAGGCAAGTCGAAGTTGATGGTTGCAAACTAGGGATGAAAAAGACCAGGCTGCATTTCATTTTAGGTTTTACTAAGCAACCTAAACCTCTCTCTCTCTCTTTTTTTTTTAAACTCAGCCACATCTGAGTCTCCGTAGCATATCCATGCAAAATATAAAGCTAGGGGGGAAAATTATCAGAAACAGAAGTAGGCAGAGAGGAGTTAGATGATTCTAATCTAAAAATACCGTTGAGTTCTGTTGTCTAAATATATATATTCTTCAGCTGACACCAAGCTTGCCTTTGATCAGGTGGCCCACAATATTATTTTGCAAACCCACATCTCTCTGTTTGCTTCCTCCTTTTGTGTGTGTGTGTGTTTTGTTTTAGATCTGTATCATGTGTTGTGATTGTACCAGGCTTGGAACAGAAATGGGGAATAATGAGAGTCAGGTCAGGTAACCAAAGCCGAACTAAAGTGAAGCCTGCAACCTGGAAAGTTTTTTGTTTTTTTTAAAAAAATTTTGGTTGTGTGCCCTTGGAAAAGGAGGGGGAGAGAGAGAAAGTATTAAACATTCAGTTGCCATGAACCACCGATCCCGGGGAAACAATGGCTTTTAAATTTCGATCTCCAAGGAGCCCTTCAGGAATCCAGAACAGTTGTTCTTTAAATGTGTGTAATTAAACAGAATAGGCACTCAGACTCCCACGCTCGCTTTAAGTGCAGCTCTCTCAGCAGTTTGAGAAGAACTGATTTCAAAAAGAAAAAAAAGAAAATAAAAGCCATTGCACAGTGAATACTTCTCCTAGTTTGCTTTCCTCGGCTTACAAAAGAGGTTCGGGGGTTTCTTTTCCCCCCCCTCCCTCCTTTTCTGTTTTTTCAACCATTTCTACAGCTCTGAAAGGATTCCAAGGTCAACGGCCATCTGTTTGCCTTCGATATTCTCATTAATAAAGGATATTAGTTCTGCTTTGCAGAACATAGCGGGCCACAGGCAGTCACAGTTCCGAATGAATAACCCTTCGAAGACTACATTCTTGTAGAACAGTGCTTCCCAACCCAGGGTAAATTACCCAGAATTGGATAAAAGTGGTTTTTCTTTTGGTAACGACTACATGTATCCATTACCAATCACCATTTGTGGAGGTTAATGCTTGCTATTAACTGGTTTCTGAGGGTTTTTTTTTTTTAAGCTCTTTTAATCCTGTTTACCCATAGTAGGACTCAAAGGTGCTCCCAAGTCAGCATTTGGAGCAGCGACTAAGCCTACAGAATGTAAAATAAGACATAGAAGAGAATATCTATAGCTCAGGGTTGAACTCTGGAGCCTTTGGTGCCTTCTGAGTTTGGTTGTTGGCTTGCAGACGTTTCCCTATCCAAGTAGGTAACCTCATCAGCGCGAGAGCTCAAGCATATTTTCAACTGGGAAACTGAGCATCCTAGAGACCAAGCAAAATCCAAAAACGGTAGGGAATTCCTGGATGTTTGGCTTCCTGACAAATCAGCCAACAAGAGACGCAGAGATAAGCTGTATTTATACGCCATTCAAAAGAGACAAATTTTAAAAAGCTAAGCACGAAACCAAGAGACCAGAACACATCTTCCCCAGCAACCAATAATACCCAGATAAGCAAGGATTAATCCCAGACAAACAGTCTAGCAGAAAACAATACCTAATTAAGGAACTACGGAGGAAAAAAAACACATCCCCACCAATACCGGCTGGGCAATTTATGGCATATAAACAGAGAGTAAACCCCACACTCAACAACACTGATCATGTAACCGAGTTGGATCTTGAAATGTCTGCAAGCAAACAATCAAGTTCAGAGAGCATTATCTTCTTTTAACAACCCCATAATCCCTTGCAGAGTGGAGTAATAGAATGAATTACTCTGGGCAATTGAATGAAGCTAGCAGAATGTTTACTGGCCAGATGCCCTTCCTGTCGCCAATGTGGAGTTTTGTTCAGCAGATATATTCTCATTGTGCCCAGGGAGAGGAATATCTGCCTCTACCTAGGATTGAACTCATAGCCTCCTGATTGTGAGGTGAGAGCTCCACCTCTAGGCCACCACACCACTCCAGAGAGCACTAAAGACTCCAGAAGGTAAAATAAATAATGTGGCCAATGTAATCATTAATTTATATTCTCTCCCTTCCTCCCTCCCTCTTTCTCTAGTCAAAACAGCGTGCCACCAACAATCATTTTCCTCAATCCAGAGTGCAGGATGGCTTGAAGATGAGGGCCTCTGTCCGGATGTCACGATACTTGGAATCGTGGGGAGCAACTCGTCCCTTTTCCCACCTGAACCACCGAGAGAGTGTGAGCAGTGACACTTCTGCGCCCAGCCGCAGACGCAGGAAGGTGAATCTTTGCTGCACATTCTTCAAAATTGTCTTCCAAGCACAAGTCCTTTGATGAGATACGGAGGCATGCATGAGGTTTCTCACGGACAGGAAAACAAGGAGTTGAAAAACATCTACACAGAGACACATTCCTGTTTCGTGTCTGTGATTATGAAAGAACAAGTCCAGGTGTGAAGTGCCCAATCAAAGTGATTTATTGCTACTTATGCCTAGGCCACAGGAACCTTCTCGACTAAAGTTAGCAGCTGCTTGGAGTTAGAAAAGGGTCTGCAGAATTCAAGGGTAGCTGGATTTAGTTTGCTTATGGCTATGTTGGGTGATCCCTCCTACAGTGGCCATGTTTCCCATTTATAATGGAGATAAGATATAAATACATCATTTAATAGCAAAGAGGAAAAGAGCTGTGAAGACTGAGGATGGAGAACATCTGTTTACCCTATTTTCCCGAAAATAAGACCCAACTAGAAAATAAGGCCTAGCATGATTTTTCAAGATGCTTGTAATATAAGCCCTGCCCCCAAAATAAGCCCCAGTTAAGATAGTCAGCCAGACGGACACAATTAGTATCACATTTTCCCCAAAATAAGACCTAACCAGAAAATAAGCCCTAATGCGTCTTTTGGAGCAAAAAATAATATAAAAACCAGTCTTATTTTCAGGGAAAGATGGTAGTAGTTTTGTAGAGATTCTCCATCTCTTCTTATTTCAACTTCTGCCATATTATTTTCTTTCCATCATTTTTTATCCTTTTCAATTTTATTTTTAAATAACATCACTTTAGGCTTTATGCTTCTTCTCTGTTGCAATCACTCCAGTTGTTTGCATTCTTCTTTCATTTCCGGAAATGTGTCCCTAATTCCCTTCCCTATCATGAACAATAAAATATTCATCTTAACTTGCATTATTATCAGCATTAATAATATTCTTATATTACTTATTTTCACCTTTCCATCTGCTGTGATTTGTCACAAACAAGTTCTATTCCTTCTTTTTTGCATAAATAGTCACTTTCATGATTTCGGCCTTTCTTTTCTTTACAATTAACATTTTTTATGTTGATATCGCAATTAATAATATTGTCAAATTACTTACTATCACATTTCTATCTATTAAAATTTAATGTAGACAAACTGTATTCATTCATCTTCATATATTCACTTATAGTCCCTTTCTACCATGTCTTATTTTTTTTCCACTTCTACCGTATTATTCTTACATATTTCTTTATTATTTCATTTTCAAAGCTGTCATCTAGTTAATATCACAGTATATCCTAAAATAATTCTCTCTTACTTCCTCCTACTTCTGACGGGGACAATTATAGCAACTCCCAACCATTTATGATGCTTTTTATCTTCTGGAGAAATGAGCCTAGATCCCCTTTATTTATAGGTGCCTATAATATTTAGATTACTAAATCTATATGCATTGTTTACTTCTTCAACAAGTAAAACATTCTTCTTTATGCTTTCCCCTTGCTTAGGAGATAGCCCTGCAGCTCGCGAGTCGTCAGAGGACTTCAGAGAGGCAAGTTGCATATCTTTCTTTACTGCCTGGTCAAGACCTCGCTTTTCTTAATCCTAAAGATAAAGGTTCCCCTCGCATATGTGTTAGTCGTTCCCGACTCTAGGGGGCGGTGCTTATCTCTGTTTCAAAGCCAAAGAGTCAGCGCTTTCCGAAGACATCTCCGTGGTCATGCGGCCGGCATGACTCAACGCCAAAGGCGCACGGAACGCTGTTGCCTTCCCACCAAAGGTGGTCCCTATTTTTCTACTTGCATTTTTTACCTGCTTTCAAACTGCTAGGTTGGCAGAAGCTGGGACAAGTAATGGGAACTCACCCCGTTATGTGGCACTAGGGATTCGAACTGCTGAACTGCCGACCTTTCGATCGACAAGCTCAGCATCTTAGCCCCTGAGCCACGGCGTCTCTATTGACTTGATGAAAGGAGAGGCTTAATTTGCAGTTAGAGCTTCGGAATTCTGTGTTGGTTGGATATGTACCCCTCCCGCCTTCCCCAGGACTTAAACCAATGTTTCATCCCAACTCTGCTCCAACTGCCACCAATGAGCATAATGTCCTGATTGCCAAGAGGAAGTTGAAAAATAGAGAAAGACAATGTCACACATTTTCTCCCTTGTCTTCTCAAATTTTCCTCTATTCTTCTTTCTTGTGCTGTGCCTAGAAACCGCAGTTCTGCTGTTCTCAAAGGTGCTTTTTTTAAAAAAAAAAGAATCCGTAAAAAGAATATTAAAAAAAATTAAAAATGTGAAAATCTACGTAGGCATTCAGTTCTGCTGATGCCGAACCTAGTGTTTTTTAACTACTGCGTGTTGCCAACGTAAAAGAAAAAAAACAGCCACGTAACAGAACCATTTCGCAGGTTGCCTGATTATTGCTTTGTATGCTTTTGAGCAGCAGAAATGAGTTATATTTTAATGGGTCTTTACACTTTTCAATTGGTTCTTCCAGACTTTTAAAAGAAGGGATGCAAAACTTATTTTTCAAAATTATTTAAGGTTTCCCCGCATGGGAGGATGCAGATATCCCAGGAGAAGATGCTGTAATTTTGAGGGAAATGTTTTAATTGTTTTGCTAATTATTGGCCTGGATCTATGCGTTCCATCCAACTTTTCTTTCTCTTTCTCTATGTATCTTGTTAGTTTCGATGGAGCTAGACAACAGCACTTCTGTCCTCCTTCTGTTCTAACTTATAAGTGAGTTTTTCTTCCTCTTTTAACTTTCAGTGATTTTTCTTTTTTCTTTTCTCTGTGCTATAGCCCTGCTGATAATTCTCTTGGTAATTTTTTTCATTTCACCTCTCTCTAAAGCAGGGATGTAGAACAGTGGCAGGTTTCAATTTTTTTTCCTACTGTTCTGTGGGTGTGGCTTGGTGGGCGTGGCATGGCTTGGTGGGTGTGGCTTGGTGGGCGGCAGGGGACGGATACTGTAAAATCTCCATTCCCTCCCCAATCCAGGGGAAGGTTACTGCAAAATCTCCATTTCCTCCCAATCAGCTGGGACTTGTGAGGCAGAGAATAGATGGGGGCTGGGCCAGTCAGAATTTTTACTACCGGTTCTCCGAACTACTCAAAATTTCCACTAAAATTTCCACAAAATTTCTGAAGAACTGGTCAGAACCTGCCGAAACCCACCTCTGATGTCCAACCTTGGCAACTTTAAGTCTTGTGGACCGATGCTTGTGAAGGAAAAAAACATAATGAAAATTTGATCTTGGTTTTTTTGATTAGAAAGATTTGGTGTTATAGAAATGGCTAGTTATATATTAAGCAAAAAGTAGAGATTGGAGTGTGTTTATCTTGTACTGTGCTAGGAAGAGTTGGAAGTCAATGCCCCCCCTTTTTTTTCTCTTTCCCCTTGTATTTCACATCCCCCTTTCCCATTCAATTTCCTTCCCTTAATTTCCTATTTTCTTTTCTTTTTTTGTATTTTATACAATAAAAAATATTAAAGACTCAAGTCTTGTGGACCGACATGGCTGGCTGGGGAATTCTGGGAGTTGAAGTCCACAGATCTTAAAGTTGCCAACTGCTCTTAAAGCAGTTGACATCCCTCAAAAAGATAACAGTCACTGGATTCACAGGCAGCAAGCTAAACCATAAATCATGGTTTGTGAGCTTCTTTCCTGAGCTCCCATGTCATGCTTAGCTATTGCCAAACAAGGCAAATTATGAATTAGGATGCAAATTCAGCCCAAGAACTTTCTTTCTCAAGTATAAAGCCACAAAAATCACACAAATCCATGCAGTAATTATTCTATGTACAATTTATGGATGATCACTACAGTTTAATACAGGCTAAACTTCTGTCTCCTCACAAACTCTTTCATTTCTCATTCTCGATATCCTAGTGATCAAAATTGGATTTAAAAAAATATATATATTTCTCAAGCTTGGGAAGTTGCTTTCCAGTTAATGTCGTTTCTCTGAATGTTTGAAAGGAATCCCTATTCACGGGGTCATTTTTCCTCTGTTTGTTTTTTTAGAAATACGTCTCAGAAAGGAAGAATGGAGGAAGAAATCAACGATAAGATGATGTCGACCATCGAGGGCCTGAGTTCAGCCAAGTAAGAAAGCAGAAGTGGTCCTTTTGCAGATCGGAGAAGGAGAAGAGATTCCTTCTCCATTTTCAGTCAAAAGAAAGGGCGTGACAGAAATGTCACCTCGTCATCTCGTGGGCTTGCGTGGGCTGTCTGTAGCCGGCTCCTCTGGTACAACTTCAGTTCCTGTGATCTGTCCCCGTCCACACACACACACAAACACAGCCAGCCGAGGGTTAAGGAAACACTTTGGCACACACCCAGGTCTTTATCTCCAACTTGGCAGCGATTTACACACCGTCTGCCAAGTGCATTTATTTCCACAAAACAGAAAGATAAGATACTTAGCGTACAAAAGTCCAATCAGAATAATATTCCTCTCAGCAGTTTCCGGACGAGGCTTTATGACTATCCAAGGTTTACTTTTGTTCGTCACAAGGATCACTGGCCACCACCCTCTATTATATAGTCTCTGGGGTGTGGTCCAGTGACTCAGTTCTAATCCCTAGCACGCCTCCTGAGCTGCTGCAATCGTTTATCACGCCTTCGGAGGCGTGCGTCCAGGAATGATGTCTCTCCCTCGCTCTCATCCGAGCCACCTGTCTCCCTGCTAATCTCCTCTCCCTCGGCCGGCACCTGAGACAGTGCCAGAGGGGAGGGGCCTGGAGAGGGAGGCCTGGCTGACTCCTCTTCCTCATGCTCTGAGCTTTCTTCCTCCGATGGGACAGGCTCAGAGGGCGGGGCCACAACATCCTGCTAAAGGAAATGTTACAAAAAAACACCCTTCTTAATTCATTCTCGGGCACCCCGCAGATTAGCCTAATCCAGTCTTGGCGAACCTTTTCGGCAATTTCCGGCACATGCACGCCGGAAACAGGAACAGCAGCTGCCTGGTGCGCATACACACGCTGGGAAGATGATCTTCTGGTTTCCAGCACGCGCATGCCTACCGGCCACCGGATCTTCTGGTTTCAGGTGTGCATGCGCACGCGAAGACCAGCTAGCTGGTGCACATACATGCGCCGGAAACCAGAACAGCAGCTCATGTACGCCCCGGAAAGATGATCTTCCAGTTTCCAGCGTGTGCATGCGTACCAGCCAGCTGGTCTTCCAATTTCTGGCGCTGGCCAGGGCGCATGCATGCAGTGGAAACTGGAACAGCAGCCGCCCGGTGCACATGTGCATGACAGGAAGATGATCTTCCAGTTTCCAACACTCCTGCATGCATGGACCAGCTGGCCAGCACACCACAACCCGCAAAAGTGAGTCCACACTCAGTTTTATGACCTTTTTCTGCCACGGTTGTTAAGGTGAATCGCTGTCAGTCATTAATTGGATCATAAGGCCATGAAGCACGTCCAGTTTCCCTCATTGACATTTGCCAGCCGGGAAGGTTGAAAATACAGGTGGTCCACGACCACAATTGAGCCCAAAATTTCTGTTGCAACAAATCAGACATTTGTTAAGGGAGTTTTGCCCCATTCTGTGACCTCTCTCACCACTGTCGTTAAGTGAATCACTGCAGTGGATAAGTTAGTACCTCGGTTGTTCCGTGAATCTGGCTTCCCCATTGACTTGGCTTTTTTCGGACGTTGTGTTGTAACTTCAGACGGTCACTATGTGAATAGTCGTAAGTCAAGGACTGTGTGTGTTATTTGGGAGTCATCCCTACAAAACAACCATGATGTGACCCAGTCTAGGTTTAAAGACATCCAGTTAATCTTTAACATTGCAATTCTAAACTGGCGTCAAGTTTTCATCTAAAATTCTCTCTGTGCTAGATGCTGATTAGAAGGTTTACTGTTACAGGCTTTTAAAAGCACTTAAAGCAAAATTAAGTCTTCATTTCTCACACGATGCAGCAACTACAAAGACGCCCTAGAGGCTGGATAGTTGTAAGAAATGCATTTTGGTTCTGTAATGCAGGAACCGGTGAAAACTTCATTCAGAGTTGCTTAATCATTTAGTACCATATTCTACCTTTTATAGAATAGAATAGAATAGAATAGAATAGAATAGAATAGAATAGAATAGAATAGAATAGAATAGAATAGAATAGAATCAGAGGTGGGTTGCAGCAGGTTCTGACCAGTTCTGGAGAACCAGTTGCGGAAATTTTGAGTAGTTCGAAGAACTGGTAGTAAAAATTCTGACTGGCCTCACCCCCATCTATTCCCTGCCTCCCAAGTCCCAGCTGATGGGGAGGAAATGGGGATTTTGCAGTATCCTTCCCCCGGAGTGGGGTGGGAATGGAGATTTTACTGTATCCTTCCCATGCCACACCCACCAAGCTATGCCACACCCACCAAGCCACACCCACAGAACCGGTAGTAAAAAAATTTGAAACCCACCATAGAATAGAATAGAATAGAATAGAATAGAATAGAATAGAATAGAATAGAATAGAATAGAATAGAATTCTTTATTGGCCAAGTGTGATTGGACACACAAGGAATTTGTCTTTGGTACATATACAATATTATCTGGTTTTGACTGAAGGTCGTAAAACACAAAATATAAAGTTTTATATCCTTCCCCCTTTTTTGTTGCTCTGTGTTGTGTTTTCCTTTATTTGGTCTGAATTCTAATACTTCCGTGTCTTTTTAGTAGTCTGGTCTTCTGACAAACAAATCCTTTACTTAAAATAATGATAATTTCACACTTGAAAACAATCTCTGTTTCCTTTTCCTTCGTTCAGGCCGTGGTGCGGTCAAAAAGATGACTTTCGTGGACTGTGTGGGTTTTTGCTGTGCTTTGTCGAAACAGGACTGGAAAAAGAGGTTTGTAAGACATTGGAGGAATTTTTACGAGAGTAAAATCTTTCAGAGCTCAAAAACGGTTGAAAAGGAAGCTAACCTTAACAAATCAAAATGTAATCTTATGGTTTCCTGTTTACAGAATTTTTGGGCTGAGACAAAATCTTCCATTCCTTTAGCTTCAAGTAGGGTCCCAGAAAAGGTTATTTTCAGATTTCTTTTGAATATTACTTATGTTTTTTGAAGGAATCTGATGCCTCTTTAGTTGGTGGGATTGTATAGAGGTAATATCTCAGGGGCTGCCACAAAGAAGAGGGAGTCAAGCTATTCTCCAGAGCACCTGAAGGCAGGACAAGAAACAATGGATGGAAACTAATCAAGGAGAGAAGCAACTTAGAACTAAGGAGAAATTTCCTAACAGTGGGGACAATTAACCAGCGGAACAGCTTGCCACCAGAAGTTGTGGGTGCTCCAAAGTTGTGGAGGTTTTTAAGAAAAGACTGGACAACATTTGTCTGAAATGGTATAAGGCTTCCTGCCTGAGCAGGGGACTAAAATACCTCCAAGGTCCCTTACAATTCTGTTAATCTGTTAATCCTCGATTTACAACCACAATGGGGGCCAGAATTTCTGTTGCTGCCTAAATACATATCAGTTGCCAAGTGCCTGAATTTTAACCGTGGGGATTCTGCAATGGTCATAAGTATGAGGACATTTTTTGAATGCCATTGTAACACCCACTAAACAATTGGTTATAAATTGCGGATTACCTGTAATCCTATATGTATATATGAAAGAAGTTATATGCTAGGGCTCATTCTGTTTATTTTATTTTATTTTTCTCTGTGACAAAGTCACCCTAATAGCTGGTCTTTTATGAATGTATCGAAGTCTGTTCTGTTTCTTGTTTTACAGTATCGCACGATTCCTATTCCCAAACTGAGGGGTTATTTCGTGTGTGCTGGCATTGTTCTTCTATGCATGTTTACCGTACAGATATGCATTAAGCCACAGTAAGTGTTGTCTTTATTTTTCTTATGCCATCAATCCAGTTTGTGTCTTCTTTGAATCCAAACGATTGCATCCCATTAAATCAATTAAATTGGCAGTACTTTCTTTCCTGCAGAGATATAGAGGGTCTCTGGCTTGAGCTGGGGGTTGGACTAGAAGACCTCCAAGGTCCCTTCCAACTTTGTTATGTTATAACTCTATTATTTACACATGTTCAGAGGCTTCTCTGCAAGGAGTAGAGTAACAAGGAAATAAAAAAGCAATCCAGGCTAAGCTTTTCTTCTTAATGTGCCGGCTTTCC
This sequence comes from Pantherophis guttatus, assembly GCF_059756535.1. Classification (NCBI taxonomy): domain Eukaryota; kingdom Metazoa; phylum Chordata; class Lepidosauria; order Squamata; family Colubridae; genus Pantherophis; species Pantherophis guttatus. The sequence goes on along the minus strand of NC_142073.1, from coordinate 6,092,325 downwards.
ACATATCTTTATTATCTTAAGTACCAATAAATTTTATTGGTTTTATTTTATTAAATTTATATGCCGCCCATAGCAATAGCACTTAGACTTATATACCGCTTTACAGTGCTTTTACAGCCCTCTCTAAGGGGTTTACTGAGTCAGCCTATTGCCCCCAATAATCTGGGCCCTCATTTTACCTCAGAAGGAAGGAAGGCTGAGTCAACCTTCAGCCTGGTGAGATTTGAACTACCAAATTGCAGGCAGCCGGTGATCAGCAGAAGTAAACTTGCAGTACTGCACTCTAGCCACTGTGCCACCACGGCTCATCTCACCATCGAGCAATGCTGGGTGACTTACAATGCCATAAATAACTGTCTAAAACCGTTAAAAGGTTAAGAACATTAAAAGATTGAAAGTAAAACATTAAAATTAACTACAAAACGGATAAAAGAGAGGGTGGAGGTGATATCTTCTCCTAATCTACTAGCCTCCTTCAGCTCAAGAAGAAGGATTTAAAGGAGGAGGAGAAGGAGAAGAAAGAAAAGGAAGGAAGGAAAGAAGGAAGGAAGGAAGGAAGAAGAAAGAAAAAGAAAGAAAGAAAGAAAGAAGGAAGGAAGGAAGGAAGGAAGGAAGGAAGAGAAAGAAAGAAAGAAAGAGAAAGAAAGAAAAGGAATTTCCCACAGATCTCTTTTTTCCTCAAAGCTATGATTATATCTAATATTTCCTGCATAGTGAAAAGCTATTTAGGAGAAAAACAGCACTTGGATTGTGTGATCCTAATTAAGATTGAACATCAAACTCCGAATCTCCAGTCTCCAGCTTTGTAGTAGAGAAGAGGTTCAGACCTTTCTGGAGAATTTACAATTCCCGAATTCTTTAATCTGCTTTTGCTTCCTCGTTCTCTTACTCATCCAGTTGAAACGTCAATTTACATTGCTAATCCATGCGCGATAACCCATACGCTGAATATCAGTCAATCAATCCTCATTCTCTCTTTCAGGTCACAAAACATAGGGATCTCATTTGGGATTGTGGCAGTCATCATGGGGCTGATTTTGTGTGTCTGCTTTGCGGATGACTGTTGGGTAAGTAAAAAAAGAAAAAAGAAGGGAAGCAGTTAGAACAATTAATCAGTGGAACCACTTGCCTCCAGAAGTTGTAAGTGCTCCAACACTGGAAGTTTTTAAGAAGAGATTGGATAGCCATTTGTCTGAAGTGGTGTAGGGTTTCCTGCCTGGGCAGGGGGTTGGACTAGAAGACCTCCAAGGTCCCTTCCAACTCTGCTATTCTATTCTATTCTATTCTATTCTATTCTATTCTATTCTATTCTATTCTATTCTATTCTATTCTATTCTATTCTATTCTATTCTATTCTATTCCTTCAGAAGTGTCCAAACAAAGCTGTGGGAATTATACCTGGTTCCTTCGGCCATCTAATGGAATGGCTGTTTCCTAGGTGACCACTGATATATGTCGGATGCCTTTTGCATTTCTTGCTTACATTCAGAATAGATGACAATGCATCTGTAATTCACACCTACCCTAAGTGGTCCCTGCTACAACCTTCCTTTCCAGTAAACGAAGCGTGGGAGGTTTGCAGCTTGCAAATTAGATCCTTGGTCTTCCTAGCTTAGTGCGGCCAGAGGAATAGCAGTAACTCTTCAAGGTTGGGAGCAGAAAGATTCCTTCCCAGCTGTGGGACAATAAGACATTTTTAACTGGAGATGCTAAGGACCGATGAAGACAACTGGACTTTCTTTGGGTTTTTTTCCTTGAAGACGTCTCGCTTCTCATCCATCTTCTGACTGAATCGAAGAAGCTTCTCGGATGAGAAGCAAAACGTCTTCCAGGAAAAAAACAAAGTTTTGAAAAAGCACCTTTGGGACTCGCATAAGTCCCTTCATATAAACCGTGTGGTGCCAGCGGTCCTCATTGTCCTCAGAACCGCAAACATGTATGATGCTACGATGTAACTGCATGAAGGTCTATGAAGGTATAGGTGGTGGATTTGCCATCTTGAAACCTTTCTTCTCTGTTGGCAGAGATGCTGCGCCAAGAGATGGCCGCTAGCACGCTACTTCTGCATGCTTTCTGAGAAAGTGGAGACGATGCCATCCGTCAGGCTTCCTCTGGCCATCCTTGCCCTCGGCTCGCTGCTGATCCTTGCTGTGTTCAACCTGGTAATGCCTTCTGTTGGGAAGCATGCAGTGGCCCTGCTTATCTCCATCTGCAATCGTGGCTGATGGGAAAGCCTTATACAATAAGATGGGATGGGGATGGGATAGGATAACCTTTATTGTCACTTATATATATATATAATATTTGCTGATAAAGAAATAAAGGCTCATGTTGTAAGACTTGATTTAAATGTATAGTTCGTTTAGGTTGTGTTTTGTATGTATGTATGTTTTTGTTTCTCTATTTTTAATTAAATAAAAACATATTTAAAAAAAAGAAAAGAAAAAGAAATAAAGGGAGACTAGTATAGAACTATTTCAAGCTATTTAGCTCTATTCAGCCAGCCATACCCTTACTCGAATTTGAACTTGGGTTCGAGTAAGGTTATGGCTAGCCGATGACAGCTAAAAAGCTTGAAATAGATCTATACTAGTCTCCCTTTATTTCTTTATCAGCAAATATAAATTTGGTATAAAATGGTTTGTCGTGAATGCGACTGCTTGAGGGCTCCTGGATTGGAGCTGAAAGGCGAAAGGGATGCTCCCTCCCATGTTGGGATAGACCAGGTGCTTTGATAGAAAAACACTTAAGATATATATATGTGTGTGTGTGTATGTATGTATATGTATATGTATATGTATGTATGTATGTATGTATGTATGGGGACGCAGTGGCTCAGTGGCTAAGATGCTGAGCTTGTCGATCAGAAGGCCGCCAGTTCAGTGGTTCGAATCCCTTGTGCCGCATAATGGGGTGAGCTCCCGTTCCTTGTCCCAGCTTCTGCCAATCTAGCAGTTCGAAAGCACATAAAAAGTGCAAGTAGAAAAATAGGGACCACCTTTGGTGGGAAGGTAACTGCGTTCCGTGTGCCTTTGGCATTTAGTCATGCCAGCCACATGACCACGGAGACGTCTTTAGACAGTGCTGGCTCTTCGGCTTTGAAACAGAGATGAGCACCGCCCCCTAGAGTCAGGAATGACTAGCAAATATGTATGAGGGGAACCTTTACCTTTAACAGTAAATGAGGTTGTTGTTATGGTGTGTTTTTCTACTTTAAATGTATTGTCAGTGTTTCAACCATTTATTAGCTGGATTGCCAGTATTCAAAAGTTGCAAAATATACCCCAACAGTGCTTTTGGCAACTGGACTTTCTTGGATTATTCTTTGAAAATGGTTTTTGCCTCTCATCCAAGAAGCCAATTCATCTGTCCCTCCAACCACCCTCTTTTCCTTTTCAAAAAACTCTTGCTGTTTTGGCAATAAATGTAATGTGTTTTGAATTGCCACCAGATACCCTCTAACCAGCTTTTCATGTTTTCATTAGCCAGTGAGCCAGCCTGGTGGAGATAACGCTTCCTCACATGCCAATCCAGTGAGTAAAAAGCTGATTTTATTGGCTAGAGTAATTGTTTGGGCTTAATAGCAGCTGTGGGCTGACTTTCAGTAGGTTCTTACCTCAAGGTGAAAATACTCTATATAATGTCTTGATCGTAGGCTGCACTGACTTTACCTGAACTATCTCACTTTTCCATCGCTTTGTGGTTGCTGCTCACAAATTGCCCCCCTTTTTTAAACAAATGCTTGTTGCAGGGTGGAGATTTCCAAATGAACCTTGTTCTGTTTGGATCTGACCTTTATTTTTATGCTGCCTTTATATTCTGTTAACGCTCTTGGCTAAAAGCTGGGTTAAAAATTAGAAGGCAAATGATTAAAGTGACTTTGGAAATGTTTATTTTGAAAAAAAATAATAATAATAATCCCGTGCATAACTTTTGGTTAGGGGTGGGGGGGTAATCTTTCCAGGCAGTCCTCGAATTACAACCATTCATTTAGTGACAGTTTGACTACAGCACTGAAAAAAGGGACATATGTCTATTTTTCGCATTTACAACCATTGCAGCATCTCTCCCCCCCCCCGGTCACATGATCAAAACTTGGGCGCTTGGCAACTGCCATGGACTTATGACAGTTGTATTGTCCTGGCTCAGGGGTCTGCAACCTTAAATACTCAAAGAGCCATTTGGACCCGTTTCCCACAGAAAAGAAAACACTGGGAGCCACAAAACCTGGATGGGCGTGGCCAACTCGATGTCACTCACTTCCACCAGTCACATGACACCCCCCCCCCCAGCCATGCCTACCCAGCCGGTCATTAGGGCAGAAAATCAGTTGTTAAAAAACACCGGGAACCACAAAATCCCTTTGACATATCTGCTTGTGTGAAGCCCAATTTATGACCTCAATAATTATTTATGTTTTCCCTCCCTGCCTCCCACCCCCCCAAAAAACAGGTGTCAAATACTGAAGATGGATCGCCTAATACGATCTACCCGGTGAGTGAAGATGGATATAATAGTTTAAAAAATATAGATTTGGCTCCCGCCCTGGGAAAAAGTCAGTCGCAAATGTATCAAGTCTATACAGGTAGACTTCGCTTAGTGACTGCCTTGTGCAGCGACCATTTGAAGTTATGACCCTGCTGGAAAAAAATATGTTGCTTTTACAACCCTCATAGTATCTCTCAGTCCTGTGATTGCCATTACAATCAGGTGTAGGATCTGAGCTGTTCGCATTTGAAGCCATGCTCTTGGATTGCCATCTTAACAGCACCATGGATTCTGTAAAGTTATGTCTGCTAAATCCTTTCTTTGCAAGTGTGCAGGGGAAATGTGTCTTTTGCTTTGCCCAATTTGCTTAATTTCAATATGCAGTGCTAAATAATTGCTCGTATGTCAGGAGGCAGCCAAGCATTTATATCAGGGCTGGCTGGGGAATTCTGGGGAGTTGAAGTCCACAGGTCTTAAAAGTTGCCAAGGTTGGACGCTCCTGTAATATATCTATTGACATCAGGGGTGCTAGTCAGCAGGTTCTGACAGGTTCTGGAGAACCGGTAGCGGAAATTTTGAGTAGTTCAGAGAACCGGCCAATACCACCTCTGGCTGGCCCCAGAGTGGGGTGGGAATGGGGATTTTGCAGTATCCTTCCCCTGCCACGCCCACCAAGCCACAGCAAGCCCACTAAGCCACACCCACAGAACCAGTAGTAAAAAAAAATTGAATTCCACCACTGATCGACATGCACAATATTTTAAAGCAATAGTAATAATAAACCCTCTGCTAGTAGTCTTGACTTGAAAACATTTGCTAATTCTTGCTTAAATCCTTCTTTTATGCCAGTATTATGCCTACTGCTGCATCCTGGGCTTCATTGCGTGCTCCGTGTTCCTTCGAATGAGTTTTGAACTCAAGCTAATGTTGCTCTCGGGAGCCATCGTGGGGTATTTCGTCATATTTAACAGCAATCCGAATGTCACCTGTGAGCAGGAGTGTGTCAAGAGGTAGGAAGAGCTCGTTATCTCGAAAGTTACTTTGCCCGGGTGTGGGGTGAGGTGGGGTGTGGAAGCCATAATGAAGGAATATTGGAAGAGATCAAGTTAAAATAGTCCGTGGGGACTATTTTAAGATGCCTTTTTCCCACCTGAAGACTTCGTGGTGGTGCCTATTGCTTGGACTGGGTGCTACAAAATGTGATAAGGGCCCACTTGATTGTTTCTTTGATGTCGCTTTTGTAAATAGCATCTGCCTAGTTGCGTTCTTGGTTTTGAGCACTGAAATGGAAGTTCTAACACGGTTGAAGTGACCTCACATTTTTCCTCCCTCCCTCCACACTTTCTCTCTCTTTCTCTCCTTCCGTCCCTTTGTTCCTTCCTTTCCTTCCTTCTTACCTTCCTTCCTTTCACATACTTTCTCTCTCTCTCCTTCTGTCCTTTCCTTCCTTCCTTCCTCCCTCCCTCCACACGTTCTCTCTTTTTCTCTCCTTCCATCCCTTCGTTTCTTCCTTTCCTTCCTTCCTACCTTCCTTCCTCCCACATACTTTCTTTCTCTCTCCTTCTGTCCTTTCCTTCCTTCCTTCCTTCTTTCCTCCCTCCCTCCCTCCACTTTCTCTTTCTCTCCTTCCTTCCCTTCCTTCCTATCTTCCTTCCTCTCACATACTTTCTCTCTTTCTCCTTCTGTCCCTTCCTTTCTTTCCTTCCTTACTTCTTCCCTCCCTCCTGCCACAAACATCCTTCCTTCCTTCCTTCCTTCCTTCCTTCCTTCCTTCCTTCCTTCCTCCCTTCCTCCCTCCCTCCCTCCCTCCCTCCCTCTGCCTGCCTGCCTGCCACTTCACTGTTTCTCTTGAGGAAGATATACTTTTAACAAATATTAGTGCAAGTTTTCTTTCTTATGCATGGTGTAGTTCAGACTTTTGGACCTTTTCAATCATAAACATGTGTATGTCATGGTAATGGTTCTAATTTGTTCTTTTATTTTCTACTTCAGGCTTTTTATAAAAAATCCCAAAGTGATGATCAATTTGTACCTGGCACTCTTTTATATCACTCTGGTTCTGTTGTCCAAGCAGGTATGGATTTCTTTGTGGCTTATGTTCTATATCTCCTCAAATTATCAGCCCAGTACAGGGGAGGGTTCTACTTACCTCTACTACTGGTTCGCATAGGGAGCACACGTGTATGTGCAGATCAGAGGTGGGTTTTACTTACCTTTACTACCGGTTTGCAATGGGATTGCACATGCGCAGATCGCTGATGACGACATCTGGGGCGGTGGGCGAGGCCTCCTGCTGGTTTTACTACCAGTTCTTGCAAACCAGTCTGAACTGGGGGCAACCCACCCCTGGCGCAGATCACCTATGATGATGTCCAGGTCGGTGGGTGGAGCCTCCCAAAAGTTTTACTACCGGTTCTTGTGAACCGGTCCAAACCGGGGGCAACCCACCACTGGCCCAATAACTGGGAATGTTGACCCCAACACCGAAAAGTGTCCTTCTGTCAATCATTGTTGTTCTTTACATCATTGTTTGTTCACAGAACAAATGTATCGAATGACAATGTTCACAATAGAAACTGAACTGTGAAAAACTAAAACATAGACCTCCTTTATAACGTGGAAAATAATCCAACCATACTGCAAAATTTTCCCACAGTTCCCCGTGGTAGAACAGTATTTGGTGACCTTTTCTGGGAATTCTGAAATTCTCAGAAAACTGCCAGGAGAAATGCCATTTTCTTCCATAGAACAACCAAAGTAGTGAGAAAAGAGTGATGATATTAATTCAGAGTGGCACGGACCGTGTGATGAACAACTCAACAAAATATGAGGTTGATTCAACCTCATATTCCTCCCATGGAGGAGCAGGACTTCTCCTGCAAGCAAAAGCCATTGTTGGTAGAAAATAAAGCTTGATGTTGATTCTCAATGGACTTACGTCATTTTCTTAATGCACAACTTTAATGCTCAAAAATTACATTGAAAGAAGACACGAGCAAATGGCTTTTGAGCCATGGGGGTGTGTGTGACAATTTTTCACCACAATGTTGTTTTCTGACGGAACTCCATCTAGTGCATTTGGTACATCTGCTTCCTAATAGTGGAAATATATTATCCCTGTGTAGCGACGCACACAAAACCAAAAAGAACAAATCCCAGCCCTCCGGTACACACATAAAGCATTCATTATAGTCTAATTTTTCCCTTGAAAGGCACGTTTCTATTTTAAAACTGCATTTAATTGTTTATCCCAAGGCATTACTCTGGGATGTCCATATTGAATTAGCAATCATTTGATATTCTTCTCCTTAATAATTTTACTTGTTTGAGCTGTACGCCTGTGAAGCGGCTATGATTGCGCGGATCTGAGCATAAATCCCCATAGGCAAGATGCGTGTCTGTACAAATTTGGGGCTTTGATATTAAAATATAATAAGGCAAATTATCCATCTACAACCAGTACAGTTCAGAAAAAAGAATGAACAGTGATTTAGATAGGGAGGCTTAAGTGTCAGAAAGTGGAAATGGACCATGTTGTGTTTTTGTTGTCGTGTTGTTAAGAAAATACACTGCCTTACCCACTTTAGAAGTACAATTTATTGTTTATATTTGTTGTACTTGCCCAGAGTTACTTGCACATGAGATGAGTGGCTCCGTAAATTAGATAGATAGATAAATAAATAGGTAGATGACAGATAGATAGATAGATAGATAGATAGATAGATAGATAGATAGATAGATAGATAGATGAGAGAGAGAGAGAGAGAGAGAGAGAGAGAGAGAGAGAGAGAGAGAGAGAGATGGAGAGATGGATATAGGTAGGTAGATAGACAGCCAGACAGATATAGATAAGAGAGAGAGAGAGATGATAGACAAGTAGAGAGATAGTGATGATAGATGTTTGAGGGATAGATAGATAGATAAATAGACAGACAGACAGACAGACAGACATAGATAATAGAGAGAGAGAGAGAGAAAGAGAAAGAGATGATAGATAAGTATAGAGAGATAGTGATGATAGGTGTAGAGATAGAGATAGATAGATAGATAGATAGATAGATAGATAGATAGATAGATAGATAGATAGATAGGGATGGAGAGAGAGAGAGAGAAAGATGATAGATGTTTGAGGGATAGACAGACAGACAGACAGACAGAGATGATAAACAGAACCTATGCATATCTACTTAAAAGTAAAATTGGTAGGGATAATTGAAACATGCAAATCAGTTTTTATTTCATTTTTATTTATTTATTTATTTTGTCAAGCATATATTAGATAACAGACATAAGTATAGACATGGTTATTAATACATGAAATGGATACAAATAAAAGGGGACAGGGATGGTAGGCCTGTTGGTGCGCTTATGCACGCCCCTTATAGACCTCTTAGGAATGGGGTGAGGTCATCCCATTCCTAAGGTTAATTAAGGTTATCTAAGATCAGATTAAGGGCATCGTATTTGACTTGTCATAAATCAATTGTTTCCTAGTCTTCGGGCAACATCAATATGGGATAAGCTTTGTACTTGTTGCTGATAGTTTCGGTAACTCTCTGTTTGTTTGCAGATAGACTATTATTGTCGTCTGGACTGCCTGCAGAAAAACAAATTCAAAAAGGAACATGAGTCATTTGAAACCATGGAGAATGTAAACAGGCTACTGCTTGAAAACGTCCTCCCAGCTCATGTGGCGGCCCATTTTATTGGGGACAAATTAAATGAGGTACGGAAAAATTCACTGTAATGTTACACAGCAGATGTTCGGTTGAAGATGCTGGTAGCACTTCAGTTGATCTTGAAGAGCTCATTCGCTGAAGTTGCCCTCAAGTTAAGAAGAAAGCAGTAGAATCCTAGGTACTGGGAGAAGCCTAGCTCCCGGACAAAGAGAACCGGTTCGGTGACGTCACATCGTTACCGCTACCAGCTCAGCCGAACCGGGAGGAACCCACCACTGCCCTGAGCTCCGTTTTTGCTGGCAGAGGGTTGCAGGAGGCCGTGGCAGCCAAAAATGGAGCTCGGAAGTCCGTTTTCACTGACGGAGTGCTCAGGCCACCACAGGCGTCCACAACACGAGTGATGTCGAGCTGGCCACGCCCACTCTGGCCACTCCCCCCCATCCTGATTCGGCCCTCCATGAAATCGACTTTGACACAATCTGATATAACACCTTAATTCTGGCGCCTTGATTAAGTCACCATGACAATGTTTAGGCACAATAGTAAGTCATAAACCATGATTCGCACAGAGCCTAGATTCCCACAACAGAGTTAGCCAAAACGAAGCAAATCACTATTATTGAAATTCATCCCACCCACAACGGTGGATCCTAAAGCTGTGTGGTGCTTCTTTTTGAGGAAGACGCTACATAAGTAAAATCCATCGTCAATCCTTGTTGAACGTCAAGTTTTGCAAGAATGATATGCATCGTAGGGAGTTCCTTCTCAAGCGCTCATTGTGCGCTCTAGATCCTCAGGGGTGATGAAAGAGGCATCACAAAAGAAAACAGCAAATGAATGAAAGATTGGAAGAAATACAGGTTGACACAAAAGAAGAGGAACACACCCCTTAGTGCAAGTTGGTGTGACAAGCTCCTTTGTGTAGCACCTAGTTTTTGACTTGCGTGCAATTTCAGTGGAGTAACTAGAGAGGAACTTTGTGTGTCCTTGTTGCCTTGGTTAACGGGGTGGTGGGGGTGGTTGGAGGGGGTGGGAGTGGAGCATTAAGTGGAAAGCAATTGTTCATGAACCTATCACTGCTTGTCCCTCAGGATTGGTATCATCAATCTTACGACTGCGTCTGTGTCATGTTTGCCTCGGTCCCTGACTTCAAGGTATTTTACACGGAGTGCGATGTCAACAAGGAAGGACTGGAATGCCTTCGTCTCCTGAATGAGATCATCGCCGATTTCGATGAGGTAAGTCCTTGTTGACTTGGGCTTCTGCAGTCTTCTGGGATCAATGTTTCTCAACCTTGGCATCTTGACGATGTGTGGACTTCAACGCCCTGGCTGGGGAAATTCTTGAAGCCCACACGTCTTCCAAGTTGTCAAGAGTAGTTGCGAAATACTACTCTACGAAGGTAGATTTACTACTTGAGAATGCGGATGAATCTTCTCCTGAAATATTTAGCAGCGTTTGTTCATCTTGTGTGATTTATCCATGCCTGGGGCTTTAGCAGACTCCATCTGAAACAGATGTGCATGAAAGATCATAGACCCAACTCCCACACGAGGTTTTGGAGGTTGGTGAACGATGGGTGTGTCTCGGCAAGTGACAGTCCCACGCTAACCTTGCCTCAACTGGAAACCCTAGAAAGATCAGGCCTGGTTAGTACAGATAGTCCTCGACTTACAACCACAACTGAGCCCAAAATTTATGTTGCTAAGCGAGACACTTGTTAAGTGAGTTTCCCCACCCCATTTTACGACCTTTCTTGCCATAGTTGTTAAGTGAATCACTGCATAAACTTTGTTGTTGTTTTTTTTTAATTTGATTTATATGCCGCCCTTCTCCGGAGACTCAGGGTGGCTTACAATGCATTAAGCAATTGTAATCCAACCCCCCGCCCAAGCAGACCCTACAACAACATTGGTAGCCCTCCGTAGCTGAAAAGTGACAAATTTAAAAAGTGTGGCTTGTTCACCAGCATTTTGAGAGTTGAAAGCATACGCAAATCCTCAATATGTGCAGATTAATCGCATAAATTCTATCCTTAAGATATGTGCAAAAAAATCGAAAATATTACACTGAATTCAGTGTCTGCAGAAGCTCTTAACCTGAGTTGGCTAATTTGTCCAGAAAATGTAGCCTTTCGTACCACTATAAAGTGAGAGAATTGAGAACTCCTAAATACTATACTTCTTTTCCCCTCTCAACAGCTGCTGCTGAAGCCTAAATTTAGTGGGGTTGAAAAAATCAAAACTATTGGGAGCACGTACATGGCAGCATCTGGACTCTGTGTGGTACCTGGTCAAGAGAATAATGTGGTAGGTGTTTCTCAACCTGAAGATGTCTAGACTTCACCTCCCAGAATTCTGGGAGCTGAAGTCCATACATCTTCAAGTTCACTTCCTGTCGTAATTTTGAAATAACTTACAGTTCTGCTATTGAGTGCCATGATGTCTCTCTTCCCACCACCTGTTTAGGATCAAGAAAAGCAGTGTGCTCAAATTGGCATCATGGTGGAATTCGCCATGGCCTTGATGACTAAACTAGATGGCATCAACCGCCATTCGTTCAACAACTTCCGTCTACGTGTCGGTAAGTTTGGGAAGAGGTGGGCATCTCCCAAGATCTCAGGAGTGGTACGCTATTTTATTAAGGTTATACTGATAGTTTTCTTCCAAGTTTGGATCCAACCTGTGTGTACTTTACATCATACGTTTATTTTTCTCCTTCGCCGTCCTGTTTATGCAGGCATCAATCATGGACCGGTAGTAGCTGGTGTGATCGGTGCTCGCAAACCCCAGTATGATATTTGGGGAAACACTGTCAATGTTGCCAGCAGAATGGAAACTACTGGAGAACTTGGGAAAATCCAGGTAAAGGAAGACGGGAAATTTTGGATTTTGATAGAAGGAAACCTCAACAATGACTATATGTACAACATGGGGATAGCAATAACACTAAGACTTATATGCCCCTTTACAGTGCTTTCCAGCCCTCTCTAAGCGGTTTACAGAGTCAGCCTATTGCCCCCAACAATTTGGGTCCTCATCTTACCCATCTCGGAAGGATGGAAGGCTGAGTCAACCTTGAGCCACTCAGGATTGAACTGCTGGCAGTCGGCCGAGTTAGCCAAGGGAAGGGAAGGGAAGGGAAGGGAAGGGAAGGGAAGGAAAGGAAAGGAAAGGAAAGGAAAGGAAAGGAAAGGAAAGGAAAGGAAAGGAAAGGAAAGGAAAGGAAAGGAAAGGAAAGCATAGCAGTAGCAATAGCACTTAGAGTTAATATACTGCTTCACAGTGAGATTTGAATTGCCAAATTGCAGGCAGCTGGCAGGCAGCAGAAGTAGCCTGCAGAACTGCACTCTAACCACTGCGCCACCATGGCTCATAAGATAACTTCAGTAGCTCTTAACTACTGAAAAATATAGAGGGGTTTTTTTTGCCACAACTGTTGGGATTTGTTTCTCTGATCCATATTTAGCTTTGAACGTGCAAGTCCACTTAACTGATTTTATAAATTCTTCTGGAAGTGCCAGCAAAAAAAAAAAATCAGGGTCCAAAATCAATCAAATATTCATTGAGGGTTTTGAATGGCCTCTCAATTTTTGTTTCCCGCACAGGTTACAGAAGAGACCTGCAAAATATTGGAGAGCTTGGGATACGCTTGCGAATGCCGAGGTCTGGTTAACGTGAAAGGAAAGGGAGAACTGATCACGTACTTCGTCTGCACCGATACAGCCAAATCTCAAGTTTTTTGACCCCGAACGAGAAAATGCTGAGAAATTACGGTCGAAATATCTTGAGGGACTTTGTTTTTTCTTTTTAGCAACTATTAAAAATGTTGTCTCCTTCTGTAAAGGAGTTCGTGCCGAATGACTTATCTGCGCTGGCATTTTGCATCTCAAGAGAAGAAGGCAAGAGGTTCTTGAAAGATGTTTACAGTTGAGTCTAGTTGAGCCTACAGTTGACTCTACAGTTGACTCTACCTGATGCCGATTTGGTTTCCTGCCACAAAGGAACTCAGAAATGTCTGTGGACTGGCAGCCAAGCCAGAGGATGGCTCGGTTCAAGGTGTCTTTTTTTGCTTCCTCCTTGCCTTTTTGTGTGGATAGATTTGACGATTGCGATAGCGCTGCCTTGAGCAAAAATCACATGACAAAGGGACCAGAATTGGAGCCTGGACCTTGAAGGCCCTTTTAGGTGGAACTGTCATCTGCTCTGCCATTGATTAGTGATTCCTCCTCTCGTTGTCCATTAGAGCCACCCTCAGACCTGCTGCGGATCTCCCAAAACTTGCACTCCCACATTTCTCTTCGACTAACATTTCAAGACTAAAAAAAACCCATCATTTTTCTTGCACTCCTTCTATACCAGTGGTCGGCAACCTGCGGCTCTGGAGCCGCATGTGGCTCTTTAGGCCCTCTGCTGTGGCTCCGTCAGGTGATCCCACCACTGGCTGGCCCCGCCCTTCACCCTCCCCTCCCAGTCGCTCCTCGCCTGACCTGAGAAGGTAAGGGCGATGGCGGGGGATGGAGAGGCGGCCGGGGCAGAGACAGAGAGAAACAGAGAGAGAGCGGGAGGGGGGTGGAGAGAGGGAAAGAGGGGAGAGAGAGAGATAGGTCAAAAGGATTTTGTGGTTCCCGGTGTTTTTTAACAACTGGTTCTCTACCCTAATGACCGGCTGGGTAGGCGTGGCTAGGGGGAGGTCATGTGACTGGTGGAAGTGAGTGACATTGACTTGGCCACACCCACCCAGGTTTTGTGGCTCCCGGTGTTTTCTTTTCTGTGGGAAACGGGTCCAAATGGCTCTTTTTGAGTATTTTAAGGTTGCAGATCCCTGTTCTATACTGTCACAAAATAAATTAGACCTGTTTTTTTAATCGCTTACTTACCTCGTTTCTGTTCCAGAAGGAACAGCCTAAGGGAGAACCACCCCAAGCTAATGCAGATTTGATATTCTGGAATTCACTTCTTGGGCTTGGTATCACACACTTGAGGATTTGAGTCTTAAATGTGCTTGTTTTTGGGGGTGGGTGGGGGGGAGGGTTGAAGGATTCTGGGAAGCCTTTTTCCTTCCTTCCTCTCTCGTTTGCCTTTGCAAGATGCTATTTGAGTTCAACAGCCTGTATAGTAATGTGGAAATTCCTGCATTGTCAGTGTAAAAATTCAGGTTCGTTCTTAAATAGCAAACCCGCTTATATAAATTATGGGCAGCTCCTACTACAACTGCACCACTAATCTTAAAACAGAATGATGGATAATTCCCGGAATGGGTTGCGGTGTAGAGAAGCTATCATGCCATTTTTTTTCCCTTGGGGGTCAGTAACACCCTTATAATTTTGAGTGATGTAGAGCATTATGGATGATGTCTGCATGTCCATGGCAGCTTCTGTACCAACACCGCACAAAGTAAAACTGTCCGTATCCTACTGCTAAATTTTATCTTTTGTAGATTCACGAACCAGAATGAACGAGAAGCAGGCCAACTACATACAGGTAGTCCTTGACTTATGACCTCCAATTGGGATTAGAACTTCCATTGCTAAGCCAGGTGGTTTTTAAGTGAGCCGTGCCTGATTTTACAACCGTATTGCCACGGTTGTTAATCAAGTCGATTGTTGTTAAATGAGTCACAGGGTTGTTAAGCCAACCCAAGCTTACCATATTAATTTTGCTTGTTGGAAGCCACTTGGGAAAGTGGCCAATACCCCTGACCTTGAGATGCTTACAACCACACGGGTTGCCAAGTGCCGAAATTTAGATCATATGTTCCATGGAGATGCTGCATTGGTTGCGAGAACAAGGACCAAGTTACTTTATTTCAGGGTCGTCGTAAATCTGAACGGTCACTAAATGAATGGTGGTAACTTGAGGTCTATCTGTACTGTGTCCGTGCCAACGTTGTCAATGTTACTTCCGATTATTCATCTCATGTCTGAAGTGTGTGTAGGGTTTCCTGCCTAAGCAGGGGGTTGGACTAGAAGACCTCCAAAGTCCCTTCCAACTCTGTTATTCTATACTATCGCTATTCTTATTTCAAAGTGGGATTCTGCTTTTCGGATCAGGAATTCCGAAGAAGCTGTTTTTTAAAGTGTTACTAATCTTTACCATCCACTGAAGAGAGGTTTTGACTTGGTGCGAAGCCGCACAACAAAATATGACAAAGCTGTGGTGCCTTTCAGGAATCAGGAAAAAAGCCTTGGTAGTACAGTGGTCTAAAGCACCCTGTTATTAAGACCAGCTGCCTGCAATTACTGCAGGTTCGAATCTCGCCAGGCTCAAGGTTGACTCAGCCTTCCATCCTTTCTAAGGTAGGTTAAATGAGGACCCAGTTTGTGGGGGCAATAAGATGACTTTGTATAAATATACAAAAGGATGAAGGCTATTGCTTAGCACATTGTAAGCCGCCCTGAGTCTCCGGAGAAGGGCGGCATATAAATTAAATAATAATTAAAAAAAATCGGTTGGGGAAAAAAAAAAACTATGTTTTTAAAGCACAAGAAGAATTGCCACTCATGAAATAAAATTATTGTCTGAAAGATTCCACAGCAATGCTACTTAGAACCCTACAAATTACAGAGTTTTTTTTTTAGGCGGGACTATGGAATCAGACACACAACTGCAAACAAAAAATGTGTTTGTTTTTTAGACAGCACTGATATTGAGCAAAATTAGGGCAAACGATTGGAAGAATGATCTGTTTGTGCATAAAATCGAGGACAAGCAGGAACAAAGGAAAGGGTTTATTTAAGAGGATCTCTAACGTACTAGTGACTTACATTGACTAGTTATTGTTAAGAACTACCTATATTTTGCTGTGGTTTTTATTTCTGCTCCATCCATTTGTGTAAAGGCTTTTTAGAATGCATTTTCGATACAAAGCTATATAAATCTGAAGAAATTGGAATATCCTCTACAGCTGTGATGGCGAATCTATGGCACGCGTGCCACACGGAGCCATATCAGTGGGCACGCGAGTCTTGCCCTAGCTCAGCCTTCTGGGCCCACCAGAAGTCAGGAAACAGGCTGTTTCCAGCCTCCGGAGGGCCTCCGGGGGTGGGAGGCTCGTTTTTCACTCTCCCCAGGCTCCAGAGTCTTTCTAGGAGCCTGGGGAGGGCGAAAACAGCCTTCCCCACCCTCCCCAGAAGCCCTCTGGAGGCCGGAAATGGCCCCACGGTGTGTGTGTGTGTGTGTGTGTTCACGTGCGCATGCACATTATGGGTGTGGGCACGCGCACATGTGATACCTCCGCACTCCCATTTTTGGCCCGCGACGGCAAAAAGGTTAGCCATCACTGGTCTTAGAGTGAATCTACTAATGAGGTCTGATCGCCTTCATTTTTTAAAAAAAGTTTAACAGGGCAGCTCAATTGACCGCAAATCCTCTTATGCTAAACCCCCTTGTGCACCCTTATTGTGTTCATTATAATTACTGTGTAATTAATACGTGGAGGATGAATTTCCTATGTTTCATGATGGGAACAAACTTCTAGTGAGGTCTTACTATAGATAAAGGACTTTTAGAAAGTCTTAGGGAGATTAAAGTAGATTATATACGAGAGTATTAAGATAAAGATAGTCCTGGGTAATGTTAAAAAGATTGCGCAGCTGTCTTTTTGTAATAACTGCACGTTTATGCGAATGATTACTTTTCCTTCCTTTTTTTTTTTATTGTACATTTATTACAGGTTTGGTTTTTAAAATAAAACGCAGAAGTTAGAAGGTTTTGGTTCAGAAATTCTCTACCGTCTAATATTTCAGATCATTAGGTGTGACAACTGCTCTCAAATGTATAAACCGACAGAAACGTTTGCGAAATCTTAAATTTTCTCTTTTGCAATTTTATTGCGGTCCAGGCAACTGGTCTAAACTGTATTAAACATTTCATGTTATTTGATGTTATTTCTTCTGTAATTTATATACAAATATACTTAAGAATCAGGCAGTACAAATAGACCCCCGGTCTCTGCAATACAGGTTGTCCTTGTCTTACAACGGTTCACTTAGGGACCGTTCAAAGATACGACGGCACTGAAAAAAGTTACTCGCGACCCTTTTTTGCACTTACAACCGTTGCACATCGCCATGGTCACGTGTCGAAAATTCAGATGCTCAGGTTTGTTGTTGTGGGGCAAATTGGAGAAGGAAGGTTTGTTGGATATGTTTGTCACATATTGCCAAAGCATTATATGTAAAGTGATGTGGAATCCTGGCCTGTGCTGAAATGCATGTTGAGGTCTATTTGAATATTTTCTCCCCAGTTCCTTTTTCAGCCTTAAATAGCCTAGCAAGATCTGGATAACAGGAATGAGATTTATGTGAAAATCAGCAGGAAATCTTTAGCTGTGGGTGTCCTTATTCGCACCCTAACAAAAAGCAGTATCAACCATATTCAGAAACCTTCCAAACCGCTATCCCCTTCTGGGCTCCCACAAACCATTTATTTATTTTTATTTTTTATTTTATTTGATTTGTAGACCGCCCTACTCCCGAAGGACTCAGGGCGGTGAACAGCCAAGCAATAAAATACATAAATACACAAAATTTAAAAAACCAGATAAAATCAAATTAAATCATTTTGGCCCAGACAGATTAAAACACCCCAATAATTTAAAAACAGATTAAAATTTACATATTAAAAGAGGGAGGAGATTAGGCCAAGCCCGCTTGATGGAATAAAAAAGTCTTCACAGCGCGGCGGAAGGTGCGCAGATCCGGAATCCTCCGTATCTCTGGGGGGAGCTCATTCCAGACGGTAGGTGCCCCCACAGAGAAGGCTCTCCCCCTAGGGGTCGCCAGCCGACACTGTTTGGCTGACGGCACCCGGAGGAGTCCCTCTCTATGAGAGCGTACAGGCCGGTGGGAGGCTATTGGTGGTAGTAGGCGGTCCCGTAGATAACCAGGTCCTAAGCCATGGAGCGCTTTGAAGGTGGTAACCAAAACCTTGAAGCGTACCCGGAAGACCACCGGGAGCCAGTGCAGCTCGCGCAGGAGAGGTGTCACATGGGAGCGCCATGACGCTCCCATTACCACCCGCGCGGCCGCACTCTGCGCCAGTTGGAGCCTCCGGGTGCTCCTCAAGGGGAGCCCCATGTAGAGAGCATTACAATAGTCCAGGCGGGAGGTGATGAAACCATGATCTAACGCCTGCGTATTATTTAAAGCGTATCTCTTACACCTGCAATCAGAACAGGACCAGCATGGTTTTAAAGAGTTTTATTAGGAATTCAAATATTTAACAGACAAAAGTATACAAACGGCTTGTGGATACAATGGGGCAAATTTTACCTCTCTGCCACCGAAGAGGGACTGTTTCATAAGGGTGCTTCATACAGCAACTGGTTCACATTCATTTTCAAGCAGAACTACAGCCTTGGGAGAGTCTTGTATATCTGGGGGGGAGAGAAAAAATCCGAAAAGCCACTGATGATCTTACTAGCTTGGTTTGCGAAGCCGGTAAAATTATTTTCAAAGTACCGTATTTTTCAGATTATAAAACGCACCTAAATTTAGAAGAGGAAAACAACAACAAAAAGTTTTTGGCCTCCCTTTTTGGGGGCTTTTTTTTTTTTTTGGCCCTTTTCCTGCCTTTTTTTGGCCCGTTTTTTCAGAAAAACACAGGCCAAGAAAAAGCCTCAAAAACGAGCCGAAAAAAGCCTTGAAAACAGGCCAAAAAAAGCCTCAAAAACAGGCCAAAAAAAGCCCCGAAAACGGACTGAAAAAAGCCCTAAAAACAGGCCGAAAAAAGCCCTAAAAACAGGCCGAAAAGCCCTGAAAATGGGCTGAAAAAGCCTTGAAAACAGGCTGAAAAAAGCCCTGAAAATGGGCCGAAAAAAGCCTCGAAAACAGGCCAAAAAAGCCTTGAAAACGGGCCCAAAAAAAGCCTGGAAAAGGCTGAAAAAAGGCCCAAAAATGGGGCATGCAGAGACCAAAAAATGGCCAGAGGTGGGCTGGGCTTCGGAAATATTCGGTCTAAAAGTCGCACAGACATTTTCATAGTCTGAAAAATACGGTAGTTGCTAGCCCATCCTAAGTGCGGGCCAGATTAACCCTGTTTAGCTTGTAACCTTGTTTGCGTTCGGATACGAAAAATGGTTGGGCAGGGTTAATGCTTCATTCGGACAGCTTGGGAGGTCGCTAGACATCTTGAAAGGAAACACAGAAGCAGTGGACTCTTCTGGATTGTTGCTAAGAAAACGGCTCAGCCGTGTGCCCAGAATCACCAAGAGTCTTAACTCTCTTGATGGATATTGCTACTTCTGCATATATCTAACTTTCTATTTAAAAGAAAGTCCTGAGAAAGTCAGTGAGATTTGGAGCAAGAAGGCAGAGGGGTTTAATGCTCCATATCTTTATACAGATAGTCCTCGACTTACGGATAGTTTATTTAGTGACCGCTCGAAGTTACAACGGCACTGGACCATTATGACCATTTTTCACACTTAAGACCGTTGGCAGCATCCCCGTGGCCACGGGAACAAAATTTGGATGCTTAGCAGCCGACTCATATTTATGACCGTCGCAATGTCCCGGGATGACGTGATCCGCTTTTGCGACCTTCCGACAAGCAAAGTCAATGGGGGAAACCAGATTCGTTTAACAACCGGGTTACTAATTTAACAGCTGCAGTGATTCACTTAACAGTGGCAAAAAAAAGTCGTAAAATGGGGCAAAAACTCATTTTAACAAATTTCTCACTTAGCGACATAAATTTTGGGCTCAGTTGTGATCGGAAGTTGAGGACTACCGCAGTACATCTCTTACTTTCAGAACTGCTAAGGAAAGCCAAGCCACCAAATTCAGATTTAAGAATATCGTTCTAATCCGATCCCCATTGAAACAAAGATATGTACAGGTAGTCCTCCACTTACGAACAGTTCATTTATGTGACCGTTCAAAGTTACAACGGCACTGAGAAAAGGACTGTTTTTCACACTTATGACCATTGCGGCTTCCCTGTGGCCAAGTGATCAAAATTCAGCCGCTTGGCAAACTGGTTTGTACTGATGACCTTTGCGGTGTCCCAGGATCACACGATCCCTTTTTGCAACCTTCTGATAAGCAAAATCAAGGATGAAGCCAGATTCACTAAACAACCCGTGTGACTAATGTAACAGTTGCAATGATTTACTTAACAACAGCGGCAATGGAAGTCGTAGAACAGGGCAAAACTCACTTCACAAATGTTTCATTTAGCAACATAAACGTTGGGCTCAATTATAGTCGTTAAGTCGAGGACTACCTGTAGTCTAAAACCTATGTGACTGGTTTCCAAGTAAACTCTACGTGCTACTTTGCAAGATAGGGCTCCTAAGCAGACAGTGATTGCTGACAGCCTGATCGTACTCACCCTCTGTGAAATCCCCAAGGCTGCCCGTTTTTTCTGAAGCTGGGAGCGAAATCCCCATCGCTTTACGGATTCCATACGTGCTGACAATGTCACCTGGAGCTACCTGTTGTGCCAGCTGTTTCAGGTTATTAGTCACCTTTTCCGCTGAAAAAAAGTAGAGAAATGGATTGATGTAACATTTTAGAAGGCTACTTAAAATTTTTATCTTCAACAACAACAACGATGTATGTTTTTCAACAAAGCGGTCATTCCCATTCAGAATGTGTGTGAATATTATTATTACCGTGTTTCCCCAAAAATAAGACCCTGTATTATATTTTTTTGAAATAAGCGCTTGGCCTTATTGCCATGTGCTCAAAAGCCCAATTGGGCTCATTATCAGGGATGTCTTATTTTGGGGGAAACAGGGTACTTAAAAAAATCATAAAGGCGAGATATAAATAAATAAACATTCTTAATTCTTACCCAAATGCATTTCCTTGTAAGATGGGCCCAAGAGACAAATCATGTTAGGTGGTGGTTTTGTACTCAGCCGTTCGTTTTGAGCATCCTGAAGGTCACAAATTAATTTTGTGGTTTCATCCAGCTTTCTCTGAAATACTTCAGCTTCTAGGAAATCAAAGACGAAGCTGTGAGGCACCATAAATTGAGTTGGATTTTGCCACAAGGCCTTGCAAAGACACGTTGACTCACCTTCAGAATCAAATTCCTCAGCAGGCACCCCAAAATTTGTTACCGCTCTCAGCGCTGTAAGCCTCTCTTTATTAAGGCCAGAATCAATCTTGGCTGGATCTGTTTCTATTATCTAGAAACGCGAACAAAGATACGGTCTTAAATTCCAGGAAAAAAATAAACATGTACATCATGCTTCGCGCATTATCATGCGCTATAGCACTACGGTGAGTATATTTTCTTGGGAAAAACATGAAGGACCAACTGAAAAAAAAGAGCAAATCTGAAAGAGGATCATAAGGATAATTTTTTTGAAAACTGCTTATGTTTACAACTGTGCATTACAAAGTAAAATTCTACAGCAAGCCCAAGAGAACTTTACAAAAACGCACAAACTAATAAAAGCATCTAAAATGAAAGTGTATATCCATTTATTTTAAAAAGACAATTCAACTTCCATATTTTCAAGATGAATGTGAAAGACTGAGCTGTAAAGTCGTAACACTGGTATGTTAAATTAAGTGTTAAGTTAAAGCTAAGTTAAATGTCCAAAATAAAGGTCCAGAATAAGGTTTTGAAAAATAAATAAATCTAAAGGACATTTCTAAAATAAAAGGCCTTTCCTTTATAATTAAGTACAGTATGTAAGGCAGCAGTGAAATCCACTTACCTTCGCTACCGGTTCGGGAATGGGAGTGCACGCGTGCTATGCACATGCCTCTCCTGCACATGCGCAGAGGGTAAAAAATGGGACGTAATGATGTCCTGGCGGGTGAGCGGAGCCTCCCGCCGCTGGCGCTACCGGTTCGGCGAGCCGGATAGAACCGGGTGAATTTCACCACTGATGTAAGGTCATTGTATCTATGAGTCACTGTGTATATAAGCCAACTGAAGTTCCAAAGATGCTTTTTTCAAAAGGCAACTAGATTTCAGTTCTGAAGAAGCTTCTTGCACAAGAAGTGAAACATTTTGAAAAGGGGGGGGGGAACCCCTCAAGAAAAAAAGCACCTTTGGGACAACCATGACCTGGATGATTGAGAATCTCCACAGAGAACCTTCTGGTTAAAAACCCCACCAGAATGTCCACCACATTTATAACTATCTCACCTCAATGTCTTTCGCTGTGTCCGTCTTTTCATGTAAGCGTTCTGTTCCCTCTGTGGTCTGCAACTAGAAAAGAACCGGATAAAGCGATGAGAAATGAGAAAATAAAAATTAAACCTTGGGTCCAATCCAATAATACTTGGTCAGTCAGTAATATTTATTTGGCCAATAACCAGCAACGTTTTAAAAAGACAAAAATGAAAACAGTGAAGCAAATAAATGCAATACAAAACTTACAGCTTGCAAAATAAATGGCAGAACAAAATGTCCAGGCCTCTTCCTGTATTAATACAGTTATTTGTCCAGGTGATAAATCTAAAACATCAATAGCTATAAAATAAAGACTACATATCCTCTACAGTTAATAATTAAGATGTATCAAACCAAATAGTATTTTAAAATAAAGGTAAAATGGGGTTCTATTCTATTCTATTCTATTCTATTCTATTCTATTCTATTCTATTCTATTCTATTCTATTCTATTCTATTCTATTCATTCTTATTCCATTCATTCATTATTCTATTTTATTCTATTCATTCTATTCTTATTCCATTCATTTATTATTCTATTCTATTCTATTTTGTTCATTATTCTATTCTATTCTATTCATTCTATTCTATTCTTATTCCATTCATT
Source organism: Pantherophis guttatus (assembly GCF_059756535.1). Taxonomy (NCBI): domain Eukaryota; kingdom Metazoa; phylum Chordata; class Lepidosauria; order Squamata; family Colubridae; genus Pantherophis; species Pantherophis guttatus. The sequence goes on along the minus strand of NC_142073.1, from coordinate 6,069,409 downwards.
TATTCTTCTATTCTATTCTATTCTGTTCTGTTCTGTTCCATTCCGTTCCATTCCCAACTCCTATTTCTATTTCTATTTCTATTATTTCTATTTCTATTTCTATTCCTATTCCTATTCTATTCTTTGAGAACCAAGAAATGATAAGCAAGGAAAGGTTTCATCTGCTCCCTGGGCACGAATCTCCTTAATGCTACAACGTTTAAGCTGCCCTTAATATGCACCCACATGTGAATGTTCTTACCGTCTCGAGTTCTCGGAGAGTGCGAGAATGTTCGCCTTGCGTCAAGACATCCAGCAAGCTGTCAGTCATCAGACCAGAGTGATCGTGGGACTTTGCCAAAAACTCGTTGATGCTAAAAGCAAGGAACGCCATTATTTTACAATTAATTACAACTTGCCTAGTAAAAATTAACTTCCAGCCTACGAGGTAGCAATAAAAAAAATAATAATTACACTTGAATAATCTCTCTTTTCACCAAGTCATTGTTCTGGTGATTAAAAATAACCAGTTTTTTTTTTTTTTAGCAGAGATCTTATCGGTGTATCCTGTTAATGCTAAACAGAAACATAGTCAAGGAAAATTAAAAACTCAAAAAGAACCAATGAACAGCGCCTACAGGACGTTCATTATTTGTCCTTAAGCTAATATTAAATCATGAGCCATGGTGGTGCAGTGGTTAGAATGCAGTATTGCAGGCCAATTCTGCCGACTGCCAGGAGTTTGATCCTGACCGCCTCAGGGTTGACTCAGCCTTCCGTCCTTTTGAGGTGGGGAAAATGAGGACCCAGATTGTTGGGGGTAAGAAGCTCACTCTGTAAACCGCTTAGAGAGGGGCTGTAAAGTATTGTGAAGCGGTATATAAGTTCAAGTGCTATTGCTATTAAATAACGGAGAAACCTATAGATGAGTTACATGAAGCAACTATGACTTTCCAAGAAAGTGCTTATGAACTAAGTAACTTTATAGTTGCATGGTACATTAAAAGGCATTCTCCTGATGCATTTAAAAAAATATTTCATGCATTTTGGCCTAGTAAATCTGAGCACAAATTAACACGAAGGGCAGAAAATTTTTTGCAACTGGTGCAAAGTCTTGTATTCATATCCCTGTATGGACTACCATCATTCCTGGTATATTTCATCCACAGGGACTAGCATCCCAAAATAACTAGCAATGAAAGACTTTTCTGCAGCCATGATAATTATGTTTTCCCCTTTTACCAGTTAAATTGAAACGACAAACACCTAAATATTTCCCCTCCTTCACAGTTTTAATACTTCGTATTGTTAATAGCAAGCTGGATTGTTTTGAAGATTTTCTCGTGGCACAGCTTTTAAACGCACTATATGGTATTTCAGAAAAACAAATAAACAACTAAGGTAGAACATTTTGGTAGAAAATGAGGGATGACGTGAGATTCTCTCATTCTTGGTGTCAAGTGTCCAGTGCCTGTTCTTAGAAAAAGGGAAAACCAGAGCATTTGATGGGGAAGCTTTCACTCTTAGCAAACAAAATCTAATAACCAAGGGAAATCCCGCTTGCTGAAAGACTCACTTGAAAATTCCTGGATTGGAATCTTCTCCGTAAGTAGAGTAGATTAAATCGGAATCGTCCTTGCTGATGTTTGCAAATGTGGAGTCATACGCTGGAGCATACGAGCTAAAAGGTCCATAGTTCAAGTACATCACTAATGGGAAATGGGTTAGAATTTGCAGTAGAAAATTAAATCCAGAAAAGCACACACGGGTAAACTGATTCAGCAGGATTCGTTAACTTCTTTATATACATATAATGCATGAAGGTAAATGTACAAGACCAATATAGATTTTTCTTCAACATAGTAGCGGTTACAAGCAAAACGCAAGGCAGAAGAGAACAGTTAGTTTCATTTCAGCAGAGCAGACTGGTTTCCTTTTAGATCTGAGCTTAGCCACGCCCAGACTTCTAGCTTAAGTTTTTGTTTCCAAAACAAGCCCCATTAGCTGACCTGTTACCATGCCTATTCATCTATTCCAGTCCATGAATATTCATACTCTTGACAGAAATGAAGCAGAATGAAGTATCTTGCACATAAGGGTATTTTTTTTTTCTGAACACTTGATAGTGTCCTTTTTATTCGTATCATGTTTCTTCAAAAGCACCATTAGTCGTAGGAAGAGAGAGTCCAATATTGTAAATTAAGCTAGGAATGTTGAGAGTGTATTTTGTTTAAATTCTGGCCATGATAACACTGTTTTTGGCCTCTAATGCCAGTTCAAACTAGTGCCCTGATAGTGTAAAAGAGGCAGCAGACGCTGGCTCTTAATTGAGAGATATGACAGAAAAGAATATTTGTAGCTCAGAGTTGAAATGAGGGATCCTTAGTGTTCCCCGAGTTTTCTTGAAGACGTTTCATTACCCAGGTTACTAACATCATCAGTACTAGAAAGGAGGGGGGGTTGCTCTTGTTTATACACAAACCCCATCTAACACTGATAATGTTATCTAGCTGGGTAATGAAATGTCTGCAAGAAAACAATCGTTCAGAGAGCACTGAGGATCCTGTAGTCCTCTTCCTCCTCCTTCTCAACTCTACAAACCCCACTCTCGTCTAGCACTGATGAAGTTACCTAGTTGGGTAATGAAATGTCTGCAAGAAAACAACCAAGCTCAGGGAGCAGGGAGGATCCCACTGATAATACGAAGAATCCAGTGAGGAAAAGTGGTACTTTTAATTTATATTCCTGAAAGGACTGGAGCTTGGTTCATTTAACCAAATTCATTCTTTATGGGAAATTGGGTCGCTTTAATATAGGCATAGCCGTTACCTGGGGTTACTTTGTTCCTTTTGTCTTCCTTAAACCCCTGTAAAGTATTGACACCTGACTGAAGTCTTCCAGCCGTCGCTCCAAGCCTCACAGAGTTGTAACCCATCTCTAAAATCCAAAAGAAAAAAACAGGTGAACAAGGATCCGGGAGGTGACTTTAAATTATTTACATGAAGTGGAAACAAATCCTTTAGAATAATGCTCTGTGCGCAGCACATCTTAAGATTTTTCTCACGCTTTTGCGACAATAAATGATGGAAAAAATAATTCCTTAGGAACACTTTTGCCTCCGACTTGAACCTTATAGTAAGTGCATCTCAAAGAGGGCATTTCCCACCCCTCCTGGGATCCAGAGTTTTGATGCTGCCTGGGAAGGAGGTGCCTATGGAGATTCTCAGTCATCTAGGTCATGTTTGTCCCAAAGGTGCTTTTTTCAAGAGGCAACAGGACTTTCTGGTTTTTCTTTGAAGACGTTTCGCTTCTCATCCAAGAAGCTTCTTCAGAGAAGATAAAGGAAGGAAGGTAGGAAGGTAGGAAGGAAGAAGAAGGAGAAGAAGAAGGAGAAGAAGAAGGAGGAGGGAAGGAGGAGGGAAGGAGGAGGAGGAAGAAAAAGAGGAAGGAGGAGGAGGAGAAGAAAAAGAAGGAGGAGGAGGAGGAGGAGGAGGGGGAGGAGGAGGAAGAAAAAGGAAGAAGGAGGAGAAGAAGAAGGAGAAGACAAAGAAGCAGCAGCAGCTGCTTCTTGGATGAGAAGCGAAACATCTTCAAAGAAAAAACAGAAAGTCCAGTTGCCTCTTGAAAAAGCACCTTTGAGACTACCTGGGAAGGAGAGTTAAAACAGCCTCATTCTCTTTTTCATGGGAGAGTTTATCCCAATTTCAGATCTCTTAAGGAAAAGAAATCAAGTGGTGAAAAAGGACTCAAAGAGTCCTTGAGACAGCAACGAAGTGGGAGGAGGAAAAACAGACAGCAACAAAAGATGAAATAAGATAGAAATAGCTCTAAACCTATTGCAATAAGAAGGCTGTAGATGTAAGAAAATAGAGAGAAGCGTAGAATCACTATGAAGCTTAGAATGAAGGAACGGGAGTTTAAATTTTGTATAATGAGAAGTTTTTTTGTGATCTGTATTAGATGAAGGGAAAAACCCCGCTAAAAGGGGATTATAACACATTCAAATTAAGCAATGGAAAGGGTTATGTTTTCCCTGTGTCATTCAATTGAAAAGTTGGCCTTTGGAATGGAAGCATGTCCAAATTTACATTTTAGCAAGGGGTTTTCCTAAAAGCTCAGCGTTTTCCTATAGCTCAGCGTTTCTCCGATTAAATGCTGTCAACTCGCAAAGTATCCCCGGCCTGCTCTCATAGGCCAGGGGGGATGGGAAACTGGTGAAACGGCAAGGCAGCCTAAGACAGAGGCACATTCCATGCTTATCCCTCTTAAGGCTGTATCCCAGGGTTACCTACAGCAGCCAGACTGGGAAATTGTTCCATTGGTGAATGTGATTGATGACACACCCTGGGGGGAGGGGGGGGAAACAGGGCCATAATCGGAGTGTAAATTACATATGGTCAGAGCTGGCTTCACTTGAGAACCTGCGGACATGACGCTCCTAATAAATAACTGGATTTCTTTTGAAGCTTGGCTCGAGGTTCATGATTTAATTAGGGCATCAGTTGAAACTCTGACATGCTACTCATTTGAAAGACAAACCGATTGAGGCATATTTAATATTAAAGATGGGATATCTGCTCCTCAGGCTTTGTAAGACAGCAGTAGGAATTGTCCTTGGCACCAGTTTTAAATGAATCATCCCCATCATTTGCAAACGCAATCCCCAGGAGGAATATTAAAATCGCTCTAGCAGGCATTACCTCCTGCCATATTCTCGGCTGGAGTAAGAAGTCCCAGGGTGGTTGTGCCATCAGGTTTTCTTCTCTCAAACTCACACTGGAAAAGAACAAGCTATTGAAGCGAATCAAGAGATTAAAAGGCTAGTACAAGAAGGAGCCATTTTTTTTACTGAGTTAAAAAAAAAAAAACCTACCGTATTTTTCAGACTATAAGACCCACTGAAGAGATAAACAAGGAAAAGTTTTTGCCCTCCCCAGGCCCCAGGAGCACTCTGCAGGCCTCCTAAACCCTCTGTGCATTCTGTTTTTGCAAAAAACGGGCCTGTTTTTCGCTAAAACAGGATGTGCAGAGGGTTTGGAGGCCTGTAGAGTGCTCCTGGGGGCTGGGGAGGGCAAAAACACGACACATGGGGGGTTTGGGAGGCCAAAAACGGGGCCTGCAGAGGGTTTGGGAGGCCTGCACAGTGCTCCTGGGCCCGTTTTTGGCCTCCCAAACCCCCCACGTATCGCGTTTGTGCCCTCTCCAGCCCCCAAGAGCACTCTGCAGGCCTCCCACATCTTCTGCAGGCCCCGTTTTTGCAAAAAACAGGATCGTTTTTGCCCTCCCAAACCCCCGTGTCACGTTTTTGCCCTCCCTAGCCCCCAGGAGCACTCTGCAGGCCCCGTTTTTTGGGAAACGGGATGTGCGGGGCAGGGTTTCGGGAGGCCAAAAATGGCTGTATTCGGTGTATAAGACGCACCAACATTTCCACCCTCTTTGGGGGAGGGGGGAGTGCGTCTTATACGCCGAAAAGTAGAGTAACTGTTTTGCTAACTGTTTCAATTAATGGAGATGTGGAGGGATGCTAACATTTAAAGCATTATGTTGAGACTCGGAGACTTAGAGTGGAAACTGAAGTTTTCTAAACATTTTGTAACTTTTGTCTGCTTACCTGAGTGTTTGCAGAACGTTTGGTCAACTTCCCTCCTGAATCTTTAATTATACGTTCAATCAGTTCTTGTTCCTTCTCTAAATTACTGTTCCTAATTTTTTCTTCCAGTAGTTCTTTCTCTCTTCTGGGGCCAAAATAATAATAATAATAATAAAAAAGGCATTAAAACACACATAAAAAACCAATATACATTATTTTGTTCCCTTTTAGAACGTAACAGTTTTTAAAATCAGTATGATAAGAAAAAATGCACAGTCCTTTGGATTTTGAACATTAGAAATGGTAAATGCTAATAATTGGTAACAGCAACTAGCAATTGTCATGTTCTTCATCAGAGTTTTTTGTTTGTTTGTTTTTCACTAAGTGCTTCCGGGTCAAAGGATTGGCCAGTGATATCACTGTTGCCTGGGGGAACGTCAGCTGGGGGCTCCTTTCATGTCCCCGGCAGGAGCTGGCGCGAAGGACGGGAGCTCACCCCACTCCATGGCAGCACCCGGGTTTCGAACGCCAGCTTGTTGCTTGTTAAGCCAGCGTCCTAACCACACAAGCCATCGTGCTCCTCTTCATCAGAGTGAAACCGACAGTTAGTCAGTGAGGTGGATGCATATCAGGAATTGGCTTCATTACATGAACTTCTCATTGGATTTGCTAACCTAATTAAAAAAAGAGTTTTAATATTTTTAAACAATACTGCCTTCTTCCTGGGAGTGGTGCAGTGGCCAAGAGGTGGAGCTCTTGCCTCACAATCAGGAGGCTGTGAGTTTGATCCTAGGTAGAGGCAGATATTTCTCTCTCTGGGCATAATGAGTGTATATGCTGAACAGAACTCCACATTGGCAACAGGGAGGGCATCCGGCCAGTAAACACTCTGCTAGCTTCATTCAGTTGCCCAGATTCCACCCCGCAAGAGGTCGTTAAAAGAAGAAGACAACTGCCTTCTTCCTGGGGCTGAGAGAGAGTGACTGGCCAAGTTTATCCAGCTGGTTTTGTGTCCAAGGCAGGAATAGAACTCACTTATCTTCTGCTTTCTAGCCTGGTACCTTAACCACAACACCAAACAGTCTTGCACAGTTTCCCGCTCCTGATTCTATTGAAATGGGGGGAGGGAAATATCAGCTTCTGGGGGAATATAATCACTTTTTGAAATCTTTGATGGGACTTTTAAAAGCTCTGAGGTCTATGTCTGTGGGGTCTCCATCTTTTCCGAGACCATCCTCTTCTTCTCCCCCAGACTGCAAGCCGGTTTTGTCCGCCTGCTTCCTGCTTTTCTGAAGATCTGCCATGAAGTCAATGCTTTGTTTCAAACTCTGAATTCGTTCCTAAGAAAACAACACAAGTAACATGAATTTGCTGCTTTACTCCGACCAGATGAAAAACCTGTGCAACTTAATGAATTAGGTACCTAATTTTCCAGACATTAAAAAGGATGTATTCGACCAGAGACATTTACAAGAGTCCATAATGATTTGCCTTCAAATAGATGATCCCAAGAATTAAATACTATAAAGAAGTGTCTCTCAACTTTAAGATGTGTGGATTTCAACCCTCAGAATTCCCTCCATCAATTACCTGACTGAGTATTTTCATTCCGGAATGTAGGAGCTTTTTCGCTGCTTTATAATAAATGGTCTCTGGTTTATTATAGACCATCGCATTTGTACACATCAGTCTGAAATTGTCCTGTATAAATAGAAAAATGAAGGCACATGAGCGCAGGATTTTGGGATTATTGCCTATAAAGATGCATGTCAAGCTATGGATTCTGAGCTGCTTATGGAAGGGAACCACAAAAGGTTGGCAGAAGCTGGGACAAGTAATGGGAGCTCACCCCGTAACGCAGCACTAGGGATTCGAACGGCTGAACTGCCAACCTTTTGATCGACAAGCTCAGTGTCTTAGCCATTGAGCCACCACGCCCCTAAGGAAACATGTATATATTAAGAAAGGATGATTTATCCAGAGGATGTTCTAAGGATGCTCCCTCGATGTTGCCTTCAAGTTGGAGTGACAGGCCGAACCTGGAGGTGGGATTTGAGACTTCTTCTCTTTCAACATCAACTTGCACAATGTTGGGCCAACAGCTGATGAGCTTCCCGGATGACAGATCCCGTGTGAGGCCAGAAGTGCTGGTGACAGACCTCTGATTTTTTACACTTTGCTATTAATGCACCGATAAAGGCGGCGTTCGTCACCGACAGTTCTCCCGAGAGATCAGAGCGTTGTTTTGTCAGGTTGGACGCATTAATGCACCACTACTACTGCCTTGTGTTTCTCTTTAATGTGTACAAATAGAAGGGTTGTGCGGAGACAAGATATTTTAACCAGCAGTGCTCAGAAAGAGGAAAGAGGCAAGTTTAACGTATAATACGTGTTTTGCCGTTTGTTCCAATAAAGCTATTATTTATTCTAAAAGCGATAATGGCGATGCAAAAGGGAAAAAAAAAAAGACATTTAGTTCTGATTATGTGCAAACGTTTCTCAATCTTTCTTCTCCTCTTAAGGAAAAGATGAAATTCAAATGTATTTTTTTCTCGTCCTATCATGCTGGTTGAATAAGTTCCTTTTGAATTTCAATGGCTTCATCCTTTAGTATATTGCAGAAGAGTGGCTGGGGACAGTCAATGAACTTTTGTGATTATATAGAATAGAATAACAGAGTTGGAAGGGACCTTGGAGGTCTTCTAGTCCAACCCCCTGCTTAGGCAGGAAACCCTACATCACTTCAGACAAATGCTTATCCAACCTCTTCTTAAAAACTTCCAGTGTTTATATATAATAATATGATTATTATTGATCTATAAATCTGACAAATATACAGACAAGTTCTCCTTAAGCTAACATAAAACCTTAGCCCACCTTGTTTTACATTGTCTCAAGCTCTAATACAGGTAGTCCTCAGCTTACGACAATTGAGCACAAAATTTCTGTTGCTAAGCGAGACAATTGCTAAGTGAGTTTTGACCCATTTTATGACCTTTCTTGCCAGTTAAGTGAGTAACCACAGTTGCTTGTCTCAAAGGGGAATCACATGGATAGCGATCATGTGACCATGGGGATGCTGCAAACGGTCGTAAGAGCCTTGGTACTACAGTGGTTTAAAGCACCCTGTTATTAACACAGCTGCCTGCAATTTACTGCTGGTTCGAATCTCTCCAAGGCTCAAGGTTGACTCAGCCTTCCATCCTTTCTAAGGTAGGTTAAATGAGGACCCAGTTTGTGGGGGCAATAAGCTGACTTTGTATAAATATGCAAAAGTATGAAGGCTATTGCTTAACGCACTGTAAGCTGCCCTGAGTCTCCGGAGAAGGGCGGCATATAAATCAAATTTAAAAAAAAAAAAAAAGTATGAAAAATAGACATCAGTTGCTTTTTTTCCTTAGTGCCATTGTAACTTCGGTCACTAAACGAACTGTTGTTAAGTAATAAGGACTACCTGTAAAAATGTATTTTGGCTTTTCAATTTTCTCTTTTTCTGCAACTGTCCATTCCATCCTATAACCGCTTGCAAATTATTCTTTGAAGCACTACTGAAGAAATCCACAAAGCCTTTTCAAAGCAAAGGGAATTCTTAAAACGATTCTTTGCTCATAAAACTAGGAAAGTTCAGTCTCCAAGTGAAAGGTATGTTTTGACAAATTCTGCCCATCACAATTGCGACTGCCGGCAAGTGTTGACATTTAATCCCCTCTCTGCGGTTAGGATATAAATTATAAGCACCTTTAGCTCTTCTATGGATTGGTAACCATTATTCTTTATCTTCTCTTTCATAGTACTAAAATCCATTGGGCGTTTAATGATCATGGAGTAACCAGGAGCGATGAAGTCCGTCACAGGAAATGAAAAGAAAGCGTTTGGATCTTTTCTGTTAAGAAATGAAAAGAACAACGTTTCATGTTCCGTTTCTATAACAAAGAACAGAGTTTTACTATTAAAAAAGAAGACATGACTCCAACTTAAAAGAAAGTAGAAAACTAAGATGAAACTAGAAGCAGATCTGGCCTTATGCCAACCCCTTTTTATTTTTTTAAAAAAGTTTTTTTAAAAAAAATGTAGAAATCTCTCTGTCCCCATCCCTCTCATACCTACTTTTTATACTGAGATTATATGACTAAAATGTGGTTGAGATTTCTAAACTAAACTATAGAGGATTTTGAGAGCTTCATGTTCAAGCACTACAGATGTCCAAAATAATTTCCTCTCCTTTAAATGTGATCTGTTCTGCAAAATGGAGAGTACTCTAAAGGCTAATAATAATAATAATAATAATAATAATAATAATAATAATAATAATAATAATAATAATAATAATAATAATAATAATAATAATAATAATAATAATACAAACTTTGAATGATTATATGAACCAAAGTAAAGAAAAATTGCTGCAGGCTGTGAAAATGGAGAACATTATAAAAACAACAGAAACAAAGGCAGGATATAAGGAAAAACAGCTGGATGACGGATTAAATAGATGGAAAACCAAAGCTCTGCATGGACAGCACTTGAAAAACATTGAAGGAAAATGTGATGACAACTTTACATGGGTATGGTTTAAGATGGGAACCATCAAGAAAGAAACGGAAGGTTTAATACTCGCTGCTCAAGAACAAGCACTACAAACTAATGCCATGAAAGCAAAGATACAAAAATCCATCATCAATCCAAACTGCCGACTTTGCAACAATAAAGTCGAAACTGTTTCACATTTAATATGTGAATGCAGCAAAATCGCACAAACTGATTACAAAGCTAGACATGACCAAGTTGCTAAATTAATCCACTGGTCACTATGTAAAAAATATGACTTTCCTGTATCCAAAAAGTCATGGGGACATAAAGTGGAAAAAGTTATAGAAAATGAGAAGGTGAAGATCTTGTGGGACTTTCGAATACAGACGGATCGTCACTTGGAACACAACATGCCAGATATCACAGTTGTCGAAAACCGAAACGTACAATTTATTGACATCGCAGTACCAGGAGATGCCGGAGTTGAAGAAAAAGAACTGGAAAAAATCATGAACTATCACGACCTGACCATCGAAACTACACGGCTATGGATGAAACATGTAACAGTGATACCCGTTGTCATCGGAGCACTTGGTACCATGTCCAAGTATTTTATAAGATACATCAACAAATTGCAGCTTCCTGCAATAACACCAGCGGAACTGCAAAAAACTGCGCTACTTGGAACATCGTATATCTTAAGAAGGTACTTGGTTGATACCTAGGACGCTGGCAGCAACCCCTATCAACCATTAGCACCAGTCAATGGTATTTGTGATGCATTTTTGAATGTTCAGTTGACTGAGTTTCATGTTTAATGAATAAAGTAAATAATAATATATAATAGTTATTTGTGACACATTTTTAAATGTTCAGTTGACTGAGTTTCATGTTTAATGAATAAAAGATATATAATAATCTATAATAATAATAATAATAATATAGCTGGACTAAATAGCTAAATCTATAATAAGAGTATAATACCTGGATTATTTCGAAGTTATTTCAATTTGTAAACACGGCAAAATTACCAGTCAAAGCACTGCAATAATCTTTTTGTTTTTTTAAGAGAGAAAGCAAATATTAAATTCAGGTGTTATAAGAATTATGCCCCAAGATGCGACTTTGATTATTGAGGCATTAACCTCTTTACTAATTCCTATAAACAACAGCATTTATGCACAAAATGCAGCGACCGCTCACCTCTGTAGTTGTCTTACAAGCTGGTTCAAAGCTTCTTGAAGGGGTGTCTGTTCTACTTCTAGGATAAAAAAAAGAGGAAAAGGAAACAAAACAGAAAAGAGATCTCTATATTTGGATGGAAACAAAGTATTAAATCGTGACAAACAAAGGATTAAAGAGTGATACAAAGACAATGAGATACATTTAAGAAGTCTGTTTATCCTTCATTACTGTATTTTAACAAAGTTTCCACATCAGTGAAGATAGTCTTGAGTTCAGTCTTTGCAAACTAGCAAAAGTCTGGGTCTTTCTCCAGGAGAATAACATTTATTTAATTTTAGAGGAATTTGCCAATGGGTTTTAGGCAGAAAAAAACGACACAGAAACATCCTGGAGAAAACGACAAAGTGTAGTTGGTGCAATGCTTATTTAGGATTTATCTTGTTACCGTTTGCATCAGTAGTTATGGTTTAGTACCATTATTTTATTAATAGATTAACATTAATATAGAGCAAACCAGAACAACTAGACGCAAGAACAGTTTTTTCCCCCCGAACACCATCACTCTGCTAAACAAATAATTTCCTCAACACTGTCAAACTATTTACTAAATCTGCATTACTATTAATCTTCTCATTGTTCCCACCACCCATCTCCTTCCACTTATGACTGTATGACTGTAATTTGTTACTTGTATCCTTACGATTTATATTGATATTGTTTCCTGATTGCTTATTTGTACCCTATGACTATCATTAAGTGTTGTACCTTATGATTCTTGACGAAGGTATCTTTTCTTTTATGTACACTGAGAGCGTATGCATCAAGACAAATTCCTTGTGTGTCCAATCACACTTGGCCAATAAAGAATTGTATTGTATTGTATTGTATTCTATTAATGATTTTTTTTTACTACAAAACCAGAAAAAACTGCATAGGGATTTGAAAGAAAAATAGCATTTCCTTTACCTTCCTGTTTTGCTAAACTGCTTGCTAGCGATTTTACAAGCGGCACTTCCAGTCTTAAAGGAGACTGACATTTAAGTTCTCTTTCTCCTTCGCTCTCACCAACGTCTCGATCTCGCTTCTTTTTATCTTCCTGAAGGAACAATGAAAAATGCTTATGAAACATCAGTGCAACCGGTTGCAAAATATGAAGCGCAGCTTCTTTGTGCAAGGCTTAAGTCAAAGTTATTCTGCAATATTTGGCATAAATCAACGTAGTTGCATTAATTAGGATATTCATTAACGTTAAAAGCATCTCCGTTCACAGGAATGCAGGAAGTGGGAGTTGTATCAGGTTAGACAATTGGCTCATGGAAATTATTTCTACTAGGATATATTTTTGCTGCTTCCTATTTAAAAAGTTTTCGAGTATCTGGAAAATGGGGAATCTGCAGATACTGGATCCCAAACCAGCATGAGCAATAAGGCCAGAATTGATGGGAGCCGCAGCCTAGCGTATCTAAGAGTCAGAAATTATTCACGAGAGTCTTCTCTGAAATAAAAGGAATTTATTTCATACAGAGTACCATATCTATTTTCCCCCAATTTAAATTTAACCAATATTTGAAAGGGAGACTTTCTATCTTTTTAAACTTGTTCTGGATTATTTTCATGCCCCATTTAATAATCTCAAACACAATCCGGCATAAATAAACATTTTTTTAAACATTTTAATAGCACTTAGTAACAGGATTTAGACTTATATACCACTTCGAAGTGCTTACAGCCCTCTCTAAGCGGGTTACAGAGTCAGCATATTGCCCTCAACAATCCGGGTCCTCATTTTACCGACCTTGGAAGGTTGTAAGGCTGAGTCAACCTTGAGCACGTCAGGATTGAACTCCTGGCTGTGGGCAGAGCTTGCCATACTGCATTCTAACCATTGTACCACAGAAGGAAGGAAGGAAGGGAGGGATGGATGGATAGCAATAGCACTTAAGACTTATATACCGCTTTACAGTGCTTTATAGCCCTCTCTAAGCAGTTTACAGAGTCAGCATATTGGCCCCAACAATCTGGGTCCTCATTTTACTGACCTCGGAAAGATAGAAGATAGATAGAATCCACCTTGAGCCAGTGAGAATCGAACTGCTGGCAGATGGCAAAGTCAGTCTGCAATACTTCATTCTAACCACTGCGCCACCCCAGCTCTTAAAGTAAACCAAGTAAATGTTCTAATAATTACCTTTACTTTTCTCTTCCTTTTTTCCTTTTCCTCACCGGGGACTTGTTTTTCCATTTTTTTCCTTTTCTTTCTTTTCTTGTCTTTGTGTTTTTCATGTTCGCTTTTGTCTTCATACAGGGATGAATCGTGAACCGAGCTCTGAGTAGATAGTTCTGCGACTTCGTTTCCTCCCACTTTCAAGACAAGTTTTAATGGTTTTTCTACATATTCTTGAAGAAACATATAAAGGGGAACTCCCGGTTAAACTTTCTAAATATTGGCAATGTTAACGCCTAACCAATTCAATTGTGAATTTAAAAAAATGATTAAGATTACAGATAGTTCTTGACTTACAACCATTCATTTAGTGACAAGTTTGAAGTTACAACGGCACTGAAAAAAGTGACTTATGACCATTTTTCATACTTATGACTGTTGTTTTTTTTAAAATTTGATTTATATGCCGCCCTTCTCCGGAGACTCAGGGTGGCTTACAATGCGTTAAGCAATAGCCTTCATACTTTTGTATATTTATACAAAGTCATCTTATTGCCCCCACAACTGGGTCCTCAATTTACCTACCTTAGAAAGGATGGAAGGCTGAGTCAACCTTGAGCCTGGCGAGATTCGAACCTGCAGTAATTGCTGGCAGCTGGTCTTAATAACAGGGTGCTTTAGACCACTGTACTACCAAGGCTCTGTTGTAGCATTCCCTGTAGTCATGTGATCAAAATTCAAATGCCTGGCAACTGACTCATATTTGTGAAGTGTTCTGGGGTCACATGATCCCTTTTTGAGACCTTCGTACAAGCAAAGTCAATGGGGAAGCCAGATTCACATAACAACCGGGTTACTCACTTAACATCCACAGTGATTCACTTAACAATGGCTGCAAGAAAGGTCATCAAATACAGCAAAACTCACTTAACAAATGTCTCACTTAGCAACAGAAATGTTGGGCTCAATTGTGGTTGTAAGTCAAAGACTATCTATAGTTAAGATATTTAAAGATAGCAGATTAAGACTTCATAAGACAGATCTTAGACTTGCTTTGAATATTTTGAATTACTACTGGAAATTAGCAGTAATTCTGCCAATCATACCAGAATACACTTATCCACTGACCTTGACCCCAATTTTAATTATATCACCTGAATGCTCAAGAAGCAATGCTTAACCCTTAGCAACATCACTAGCCAACGTTATCGTTATTAAATACAGAGAGGCAAATTTTCACATTGCTCTGAACCGCAGTACATTTGCTTAGTGTGATGTTCCCTTCCGAGTTCAGGGATGCGCTATAAATATTTATGTACCTTTTTTCCAAACAGCTTGAGAAAAATGAACAATTCGACATACAAAGCCATAAATAAACTGCTTTCATAAAGAAAGAGGCTAAGAAAAGTTTGGGATTCGTTCCAAAATTAGATTTCACTTCATAGTGAAATAAAATGAAGTTTTCTAGGTAACCCTGCCAATGAAGAGGGAAAAACTGCGCGAAAAAGATTTGTATAATAATACAGATGGGACACACACTTAAGTTAACAAGGACATGGATAGATATGCATGGAGATACAAAGACCTGAAACAATGTGCATGTATATTTTGTTAGAAATGCCACTCTTCTGGCTGGGGCTGCTGGGAACTGTAGTCAAGCCACAATTGCAGAATTGCAGTGCCTTCTGACGGGGGGTTCTGGGAGTTGCTGATTTCCCTTTGGCAGGGGATTCTGGGAATTGCAATTCCTTCTGACAGGAGATACTGGGAATTGCAGTTCCTTCTCACAGGGGATTTTGGGGGCTGCAGTTGCCCCTAGTAGAGGATTCTGGGAATTGATGATTCCCTCTGGCAGGGGTTTCTGGGAATTGCTAATTTCCCTTTGGCAGGGGATACTGGGAATTGCAGTTCCTTCTGACAGGGGATACTGGGAATTTCAGTTCCCTCTGGTAGGGGATTCTGGGAGTTGCTGATTTCCCTTTGGCAGAGGTTTCTGGGAGTTGCAGTTCCTTCTGACAGGGGATGCTGGGAGCTGCAGTCCCCCCCCCAATTGGGGATTTGGGGGGCTGCACTTACCCCCCCAGTGGAGGATTCTGGGAATTGCTGATTCCCTCTGGCAGGGGATTATGGGAATTGCAGTTCCCTCTGGCAGGGGATTATGGGAATTGCAGTTCCCTCTGGCAGGGGATTATGGGAGCTGCAGTTCACCCCCAGGTGGGGATTTGTGGGGGCTGCAGTTCCCCCCCCATAGGGGATTCTGGGAGCTGCTGATTCCCTCTGGCAGGGGATTCTGGGAATTGCAGTTCCTTCTGAGAGGGGATGCTGGGAGCTGCAGTCCCCCCACCCCAAATTGGGGATTTTGGGGGGCTGCACATTCCCTCTGGCAGGGGATTCTGGGAGGTGCAGATCCCCACTCCCTCCCTCCCTCCCAGCAGGGGATTATGGGAGCTGCAGTTCACCCCCAGTTGGGGATTTTGGGGGCTGCAGTTCCCCCCCATAGGGGATACTGGGACCTGCTGATTTCCTTTTGGCAGGGGATTCTGGGAATTGCAGTTCCTTCTGACAGGGGATTTGGGGGGCTGCACATTCCCTCTGGCAGGGGATTATGGGAGCCCTGGTTTCCCCCGAAGGCTGACAGATCGAGACCCCCGGCCGGCCCCCGCTCCTCCCTCTCCCCCTTCCCTCCCCCAGGAAGACAGCGGGGGTCTCGGGCGGACGGGAGGCGCCCCCGGCCCACCTCTCCCTCCCTCCCTCTCTCTCCCCCTCCCTCCCCGCCCCCACCCACTCCCCCCCCTCCCCACGGGCGCCGCCGGTACCTTCATACGGGTATTTCTCCCCCTTGTGCCTCTTGTGCTTCTTGCCCATGGCCCGCATCGGGCGGCGGTGACGTCACCCTCGCGCCACCCGGCTCTCGCGAGAGCAGCGACGGGGGCGGGGCCAGGAGGGACGTTCGCGAGGTGGCGCTGTTGGGTTCCGCGCGCTCTTTCTCCTCAGAAACGGGGGAGGGGGCGAGGGTCCTCGGAGCCCCCGCCCCCACAATTGGGGGCGTCCGACCGGCCACGGCTGCCCTCTGAGGAAGCCGGCGGTCCTCGAGGCGGCAGTAAAGAGGCGCCGGGGGCGATCCTCCCCTCTTAGCGCCCCCTGGCGTCTGCCTGAGATTTTGCAATATATAGGAAAAGCAGCCCCCCCCAAAAAAAGCAACCTGTGTGGAAATTCGTGCCACTCTAGGCTTCTAGCTCTATGGGCCCGCAGAGGAGGGAGGAGGGGGAGGCGAGCGGCCGGAGCCTGCGAAAGAGAGGCAGCGCCCTCTAGTGTTGCCGCCCTGTCATTGCGGCGACCCGTTGCTTGGCATCCACCCTCTGCTGCCCTCGAGGGGCGCTCGGGGTTTCTGCAGCGGGAGCGAGCTGCTCGTATCCTAACGGGGGAGTCGGGATAAGAGAGTCAGCCTTAATTTGAGGGGCGCTCTCTGAGCTTAGCAGCTCCCTTTGCAGGGGTTTCATTACCTGAATTAGGTGACGTCATCGGCGCTTGAACCCTACTCCCTTCTCGCACTGATGATGTTACCTAGTTGGGTGATGAAACGTCTGCAAGAAAACATCCAAGTCAGAGAGCACCAAGGACCCCCACAGTCCTCCTCTTCCTCCTTCCTCCTCTCCCTCTCCCTCTTCTTCCTCCTCCTCTTCCTCCTCCTCCTTCTGCTCCTCCTCTCCACAAACCTCATTCCCTTCTAACGGATGATGTTACCTAGTTGGGTGATGAAACGTCTGCAAGAAAACATCTGTCAGAGAGCACCAAGGACCCCACAGTTCTCATTCTTCCTCTTCCTCCTCCTTCCTCTTCTTCCTCCTCCTTCTCCTGCTCCTCTTCCTCTCCACAAATGTCATTCCCTTCTAACACGGATGATATTACCTGGTTGGGTGATGAAACGTCTGCAAGAAAACATCCAAGTCAGAGAGCACCAAGGACTCCACAGTTCTCCTCTTCCTCCTTCCTCCTCTTCCTTCCTCTTCCTCTTCTTCCTCCTCCTCCTTCTGCTCTTCCTCTCCACAAACCTCATTCCCTTTTAACATGGATGATATTACCTAGTTGGGTGATGAAACGTCTGCAAGAAAACATCCAAGTCAGAGAGCACCAAGGACCCTCACAGTTCTCCTTCCTCCTCCTCCTCCTCCTTCCTCTTCCTCTTCCTCCTCCTCCTGCTCCTCCTCTCCACAAACCTCATTCCCTTCTTACACTGATGATTTTACCTAGTTGGGTAATGAAACATCTGCAAGAAATCATCTGTCAGAGAGCACCAAGGACCCCCACAGTCCTCCTCTTCCTCCTTCCTCCTCCTTCTCCTCCTCCTCTCACAAACCTCATTCCCTTCTAACACGGATGATATTACCTGGTTGGGTAATGAAACGTCTGCAGGAAAACCACCAAGCTCAGACACCACCAAGGACCCCACATTTCAATCCCGAGCTAGAAATATTCTCTTTTTGTTCAGCCTCCATTTCTTCGGATTTCCATTTCCTGTCCCAGGATTTGAGGGATGCTAAGCATCCGAATGTAAATCACCTGACCATGGGGATACAGCAATAGGATCCTGAGTGGCGTAGGAGGCTAATGCCTCCTACTAAGGCAGCATTTAACATCCAGCTGCCTGCAATTACTGTGAGTTCAATTCTCACCAGGCTCAAGGTCGACTCAGCCTTCCATCCTTTCTAAGGTGGATAAAATGAGGACCCGGTTGTGGGGGCAATAAGCTGACTTTGTATAAAAAATATACAAAAGTATGACGGCTATTGCTTAACGCAGTGGGTCTCAACCTTCCTAATGTCACGACCCTTTAATACAGTTCCTCATATTGTGGTGACCCCCAACCATAAAGTTATTCCATTGACCATTGAAAATATGTGTTTTCCGATGGTCTTAGGCGACCCCTGTGAAAGGGTTGTTCGACCCCCAAAGGGGTCCCGACCCACAGGTTGAGAACCACTGGCTTAACGCATTGTAAGCTGCCCTGAGTCTCTGAAGAAGGGCGGCATATAAAAATAAAAAATAAAGTACAAAAAATGGTCATGTCACTTTTTTCAGTGCCATTGTGACTTTGAGCGGTCACTAAATGAACTGTTGTAAGTCGACGATTGCCAGTTTAAGGTAAAGGTAAAGGTTCCCCTCGCACATATGTGCTAGTTGTTCCCCACTCTAGGGGGGCGATGTTCATCTCCGTTTCAAAGCCGAAGAGCCAGCGCTGTCCGAGGACGTCTCCGTGGTCATGTGGACGGCATGACTAAACGCCAAAGGCGCACGGAACGCTGTTCCCTTCCCACCAAAGGTCCCTATTTTTCTACTTGCGTTTTTTTACGCGCTTTTGAATTGCTAGGTTGGCAGAAGCTGGGACAAGGAACGGGAGCTCACCCCTTACGCGGCACTAGGGATTCGAACCGCTGAACTGCTGACCTTTCGATTGACAAGCTCAGTGTCTTAGCTACTGAGTCACCGCATCCCTTTTTATTACCAATGTCCAAATATTTGCTTCAAGGACACCTGCTTGACTCTCTACATTATCTTAAGTTTGGTGAACCTGCTGAAAAATGTTCTCTATTCCTACCTTCTTTGCAAAATTTTGTTCCCGTTGGAAAGAGGAATTTTGCTCTTAACCATTTCTTCTACCACAACTTCCAATCCATACTCAGCAGGGTGACCTGACCACTCTCCCAAATTCCCAGCTAGCCAGTGGATTGGGGAATTCTGGGAATGTGCACACAAGGGTAGACATTCTCATGTCTTCTGGATGTTTATTTTTTAATTTTTTTTAATTTTTAATCCTGGTTAGTTAAAATTGTGTTTTTAATTGTGCACAGTCCAGGGTCGCCCTGTGAGTGAGATGAGATAAACAAAACTACCTTTCCCACAAACCCTTGCTTTCGCTATGGCAATTGGGATCATGGGAGATGTAGTTCAAAAGACATGGGAAGCATCTTCCCTCCCAGTTGTCTCTTTCTCCCTGGTGGGCGCCTCCTTGGAGAAGGAAGTTCTACAGATTGGGAGTGTTTCCTTCCACTTGGGGGTGTGATACGCCAAGGAAAATGGGTTCAGCATTTTTTTCCCCTTCATGAAATATGGATTTCTAGTTCAGGTAAGGCAAACTTGCTTGATTATTTAGTAACTTTGGAGGTTGTTAAGAGATCAGTTTGGCTGCTGGATTATTGAATAACATGAAAGAAATATTTCCAACAATTGCTCGTAGGGGCATCTTCAGTTAGCAACTTTTTGAGTTAGTGCAATTGAGAAAGGGCTAACATTGTTATCAAAGCAGCAACCCTAATTTTTTAAGTGTTTTTAAGTGTTTTGTTTATTGTTTTTAATTAATGGGGCCAAATTTATATATATATATTTTAACTGTATTTTAATATTTGTACTTGATGTTTTTACTTGGCTGTTGACCGCCCTGAGTCCTCAGGGAGAAGGGCGGTATACAAATTCAAAATAAAAAAATAAATAAATAAAAAAGGTGTTTTTAATGGAAAACGCTGAGAAAAACACACACACGCAACAGAGTAAAAGTTTGGTGTGATATTGGCTCTGCTTATTTAGGAACGAAGCTCAGAGATTTTGCAGTAAATGCAATCCACAATACTTCTATCCAAGTAATTATTCCTCCCTAATCCATAAACCGGAATTAAATCAACATAAACAGAACTCACGTCGTAGGCACGCAGGTGTTGCGACTTGTAAAAAAACCCATATTTTTGCAGCATAGCAGAGATCATGGGCCCAGCTCCTGGAGACTTATTCAATGAATGTTTTTAAATATACCAAACTCAATTTTTTTAAAAAAAGTGCTATTTTAAGAAATCAAACCATCCCTGGTTACGGTGTGGCTGGGTGTCCCAACGAAACCAAGTCTTTGGGTTTGCATAACGCCCTAACCTAAGATTAACTGAACCACCGTTTATTGAATGAAAGCAAGCCACGGGGAGTTTGTCGAAAACCCAAAACCATAAATTAAGGACTTTTTTTTTTTTTTTTCCCTGGTTTGCTCCACACACTGATTCACGAAGTTCGCCAACCACATTTTGGCTGCCAAATCCAGAGCAGGCTCAGAAAATGTTTTTGGGTGGGATGTGGGCATCCCTGGGCTAAATAAACCCTAAACCCTTTTTCCTAAGAAGGGGTGTGTGTTATTTTGCCTGCCCCGAAAGACCAAATCGGCCACCCCCTGGATGAAGATTACATTTTAGAAACCGGTAAGAGAGAAGCCAAGCTTTGGAAATACGTAGCTGACACTGTAACAGATGTAAAAGGTTCCCCACCGTGTGAATTCCTTTGAACGCCAGTTGCTTTTTGAAAGGATTAATCAGAGCAGATGCTACAGGTGCTGGAAATAGCACTCACCGCACACGCGGCCGCGCACTTCCAACGCTTTGCCTGTTAGCCTGCAGACCTGCCAGTGTGTCTGTGCAAGCGGAGGCTTCCCTACGTTCATGAAAAACGCTGTTTTGCGTGGGAGTTCCGGCTTTGTTGTGTTATTATTTGTGTAACATTTCATTAGCAGGTCTGTGCTTTTCTGTTTCTTAAAAGGCGAGAGAGCCACGAGGCGTGCAGTTTTATTTATTGTATTTATTGGTTCGATTTATATGCCGCCCTTTCTCCGGAGACTCAGGGCGGCTTACAATAAGTTAAGCAATAGCCTTCATACTTTTGTATATAATAATAATAATAATAATAATAATAATAATAATAATAATAATAATAATAATAATAATAATAAATAATTAGAAATTCTAAATCTGCCGGACTTGAACATTTTGACTCTACAAAAAACCACCTTACTCGGAACAGCTTACATCCTCCGACGATACCTTAACAGTTCCTAGGTCCTTGGTTAGGACTCGAGCTGCTGAGCTATTAACCAGCCTCAAAGGCTGTGAATCTCACTAAAGATTTAATAATAATAATAATAATAATAATAATAATAATAATAATAATATTTTGACTCTACAAAAAACCACCTTACTCGGAACAGCTTACATCCTCCGACGATACCTTAACAGTTCCTAGGTCCTTGGTTAGGACTCGAGCTGCTGAGCTATTAACCAGCCTCAAAGGCTGTGAATCTCACTAAAGATTAACCAATAAATAATAATAATAATAATAATAATAATAATAATAATAATAATAATAATAATAATTTTATTTCTATATCGCCCTTCTCCCGAAGGACTCAGGGCGGTGTACAGCCTAATTAAAAACAGAATAAACATCAATTTAAAATAATTTAAAAATATTAAATAAATTTGGCTTAATTTAAAACCCCAAAAATTTAAAACATCCAATTTAAAATTATGTTGCTAACCCAGCCTGGCGGAACAACAGGGTCTTGAGTGCGCAGCGAAATACCCGGAGGTCAGAAATCTTACGAATTTGCGGGGGGCAGTTCATTCCACAGGGCTGGGGCTCCCACAGAGAAGGCCCTCCCCCTGGGTGTCGCCAGCCGACATGACTTGGCCGATGGCACCCTGAGGAGACCCTCTCTGTGGGAGCGAACTGGCCTGTGGGAGGCTATTGGTGGCAGAAGACGGTCTCGAAGGTACCCGGGTCCTATGCCATGGAGCGCTTTAAATTTATATACCTGCTTAGTAGGGCTTTTGGCCCCCCCTAAGCAGTGTTCTTTTTTATACAAAGTCAGCTTATTGCCCCCACAATCTGGGTCCTCATTTTACCTACCTCGAAAGGATGGAAGGCTGAGTCAACCTTGAGCCTGGTGAGATTCGAACTTGCAGTAATTGCAGGCAGCTGGCAGCCAAGTGCTAATTAACAGCACTTTAGTCCGCTGCGCCAACAAGGCTCAGTTTGAAATGGGAAGAACAAAGAAGGCTTAACAGGAAGATGGGTCAACACAGTGCCTTCCACACAGTCCTCGACTTACGACCGTAATACAGGCAGTCCTCGATTTACGACCACAGTTGAGCTCCAGATTTACGTTGCTAAGTGAGAAATCTGCCAAGCACCTTTTAACCCCATGCTACGACCTTTCTTGCCACCGTTGTTCAGTGAATCATTGCAGTTGTTAAGTTAGTAACACGATCGTTAAATGAATTCCCCATTGGCTTTGCTTGTCGGAAGGTCGCAAAAGGGGATCACATGACCCCGGGGGAGGGGGGGAGGGGACACTGCAACTGTCATAAATGTGAGTCAATTATCAAACATCGTAATGTAAACCGCCTAACTCTGGAGATGCTGCCACGGTCGTAAGTGTGAAAAAAAATGGTCATAAGTCGCTGTTTTTGGTTCCGTTGTAACTTCAAACGGTCACTAAGTGAACGGTTGTAAACTGAGGACTACCCATAGAGCCTGCCTATTGCAATCATAAGTTGTGATGGTTGTAAAATGGATTGGTCAGATGACAAACCTGATTTTATCATCATTTTTTTTTTTGCAGCGGTCATTAAGCAAACAAGTTGGTTGTAAAGTGGTTGCCACGCTTGTAAAACAGTGGTTTGCTATGGGCGTAGTTTTGCTGAAAACTGGAAGTGCCAATCTTCAACCAAACTGTTGCAAAAACCCATCTGGTTCATCCATCCTTGCCCACCTCTTATTAGTTGAGTAAGTTGCTGTTGGCTTGGTTTATTCATTGTGTTGAAACCCAACCAGGGGTGAAATCCAGCAGGTTCCGACAGGTTCTAGAGAACCGGTAGCGGAAATTTTGAGTAGTTTGGAGAACCAGCAAATACGACCTCTGGCTGGCCCCAGAGTGGGGTGGGAATGGAGATTTTGCACTATCTTTCTCCCAGGAGTGGGGAGGGAATGGGGATTTTGCAGTATCCTTCCCCTGGAGTGGGATGGGAATGGAGATTTTGCAGTATCCTTCCCCTGCCACGCCCACCAAGCCACACCACGCCCACCAAGCCACGCCCACAGAAACGGTAGTAAAAAAAAAATTTGGACTTCACCACTGAACCCAACACACCTTAACGTGGTTTGTTGGATTTTGGCTCCCCCTGTCATGCGAAACCAGCCAGCGGAGTTCGCAAACCATGGTTTATATACCTTGGGATGTTGTGTGAACTCGGCAACAGCTTCCTGCAATGTGTAAACACAGCCAAGGTATCTCCTTCCCCCTGAGCCAAATCTGGTTTGCTTTCCCCGAGGCTTAATTCATAGTGTACACTCAATAAATCTTGCTTCAGAGAACCGTGATTTTGTCCGTGGCTCACACATCCTTCGTGCTGCGGCTATTTTGAAAAATAAGAGAGACAAAGGTGTAGGTTTAGAAGGTCTGTTCCATGTCTACTTCGCTTCTCCGTTAACCCTTCCCAACTATGTTTAGCTCCCGGTCTCGGGGCACATAAACAGAGAGTTAGAGCTTTCGGCAAAGGACTGTCTAACCTTTCCAAGTTGGCTTGTATTGATTTATTGGACGAAGAGGCCACGGGGTGCAGAAGGAGAGAAGGAGTAGCTTCATAGTAACCAAGATGAGAAGAATGCAAGAAATGAAAGACGCCAAGCAGGGAAAATAAGCCAGGAAATCTCTCCAGCATTTTGTCCTGTTGACCGAATCTGGCAGTCAGTCGCCTTTTTCCATCATTAAAGAAAAAAGGATTCAAATTATAAATCCGCAGATAAGTAATTTATGGTCCGCGTTATACGAGGAGAGCCTTGATTGTATTTTTGCTAAAGGACTCTCTGTAGGCTGGATGCAAGCCAGTTGTGGTTTAATCAACAAACCATGATTTAGGGTGATGTACAAACCTAGTCACTGCAGTAGCAGCTTTTGCGCAACCCAAAAGTCGTCAGAGTTACCTAGTAACAACATGGGGGGGGGGGGGAAAGGGGGTAGTTAGTCACTTGTTTTTGGATGCTGGATTTTGATAACTTTAAAAGAGCCTTGGTAGTACAGGGGTTTAAGGCACCCTGTTATTAAGCTGCTTAAGACCAGCTGCCTGCAATTACTGCAGGGTTCGAATCTCGCCAAGGCTCAAGGTTGACTCAGCCTTCCATCCTTTCTAAGGTAGGTGAAATGAGGACCCAGTTTGTGGGGGCAATAAGCTGACTTTGTATAAATATATAAAAGGATGAAGGCTATTGCTTAACGCATTATAAGCCGCCCTGAGTCTCCGGAGAAGGGTGGCATATAAATCAAATTAAAAAAAAAAAAATGTAGAGTAGCTTCAAGTCCCACCCTGTGAATCAAAGTATTTCCTCCAATGTAAGTTTCCGCCATGTTCAACTATGCGCCCGTTGTTCAGCCTTTGGTGGCGCTTCCTTAGTTCATGACTTCCTTTATGGGACTTACTTTTCACTTGCTAGTCCAAAAGTCGGCAGTGAAAACTGACAGCATCTGTAATATGTAAATCCGTCTTTCTAATATCTCCCTTCTCCTGGAAATATTCAAGATCACCCAGGGAAATGTAACAAACACATTTGATGTAGTCGGAGATCACAGCATCCTTTTCTTCTGTGATTTCTTTCTTCTTCTGTTTCCTTTTAACGCTTCCAACTTTGAATGTTGGGAGGCACAGTTCCAGTTCAGAAGATGCGTATGGCTAGGGTTTTTTTTTTTTTTTGGTTTTTTTTTTTTTTACAAACGACACCATTGCAATTAGGCAGATAGTTATGGGTTCTCTTCAAGCGTTGTTTTGCTCCTTGGGATGAAATCACGTTCCTTTCTGATGTTATTTGTCCCCTAGGCATGTTGCTTGACTGTCTGTCTGTCTGTCTGTCATCTCTCTATCATCAATTATCCATTTCTATCATCTTTTATCTATCATCTCTCTATCCATCTTTGTCATCTCTTTCTCTCTCATCTATCTAATCATTTTTCTCTCATCTATCTATATCTTTATCATTCATCTGTCATCTCTCACTATCATCTATATATCTCTATCATCTATCATCTCTATCTGTCTGTCTATCCATCTACCCATCATCTACCCATTTATCATCCATCTATATCTTTATCATTTATCTGTCCTATCTATCTATCTATCTATCTATCTATCTATCTATCTATCTATCTATCTATCATCTATCTATCTATCTATCTATCTATCTATCTATCTATCTATCATCTATCTATCTATCTATCATCTATCTATCTATCATCTCTATCTATCTATCTATCTATCTATCTATCTATCTATCTATCTATCTATCTATCTATCTATCCTCTGAAGAGCTCTTCCTCTTTGCAAAGATTTTTTTAGCAATATCAAATCAAGTGTTTTAATTATACAATTACCAAAAGAAATCCACCTTGGACTAAAAAAGCCTCCTCCTCCTCCTCTTCTTCTTTTCCTTCTTTTCCTTCTCCTCCTCTCCCCTTTCCTCCTCCTCCTCCTCCTCTCCTTCTGCCCCTTCTTTTCCTTCTCCTCCTCCCCTTCCTCCTCCTCCTCCTCTTCTTGCTCTCCTTCTCCCCCTCCCCCTTCCTCCTCCTCCTCCTCCTCTTCTTCTTCTCCTCCTCCTCCTCTTCTTCTAACCCTTCTTCTCCTTCTCCTACTCCCCTTCCTCCTCCTACTCCTCTTCTTGCTCTCCTTCTCCCCTCCCCCTTCCTCCTCCTCCTCCTCCTCCTCCTCCTCCTCTTCTTCTCCTCCTCCTCTTCTCCTTCTACCCCTTCTTCTCCTTCTCCTCCTCCCGTTCCTCCTCCTCCTCTTCTTGCTCTCCTTCTTCCCCTCCCCCTTCCTCGTCCTCCTCCTCCTCTTCTTCTCCTCCTCCTCCTCCTCTTCTTCTAACCCTTCTTCTCCTTCTCCTACTCCCCTTCCTCCTCCTCCTCCTCTTCTTGCTCTCCTTCTCCCCCTCCCCCTTCCTCCTCCTCCTCCTCCTCTTCTTCTTCTCCTCCTCCTCTTCTCCTTCTACCCCTTCTTCTCCTTCTCCTCCTCCCCTTCCTCCTCCTCCTCTTCTTGCTCTCCTTCTTCCCCTCCCCCTTCCTCGTCCTCCTCCTCCTCTTCTTCTTCTCCTCCTCCTCCTCCTCTTCTTCTAACCCTTCTTCTCCTTCTCCTACTCCCCTTCCTCCTCCTCCTCCTCTTCTTGCTCTCCTTCTCCCCCTCCCCCTTCCTCCTCCTCCTCCTCCTCCTCTTCTTCTTCTCCTCCTCCTCTTCTCCTTCTACCCCTTCTTCTCCTTCTCCTACTCCCCTTCCTCCTCCTCCTCCTCTTCTTGCTCTCCTTCTCCCCCTCCCCCTTCCTCCTCCTCCTCCTCTTCTTCTACTCTTTCTTCTCCTTCTCCCACTCCCCTTCCTCCTCCTCCTCCCCTCCTCCTCCTCCTCCTCTTCTCCTTCTTCTCCTTCTCCTCCTCCTCCTCCTCCTCCCTTCCTCCTCCTCCTCCTCCTCTTCTCCTCCTCCTCCTCCACCTCCACCTCCTCCTCCTCCTCCTCCTCCTGGGAACTCGTGGGAGCAGCTTGCTCCCATCAGTGGTCCTTGGCTTCCTTCTTCCCCTCCCTGCGATTGCCTAGGTGTTCTTGTGACTTTTGGGAGGGTGACACATGAAAGGCAAAAGCTCCAACTCTACAAACCTGCCAGCCAGCTATTGTTGCTTTGAAGAAACTGTTTCAATCACTTTGCCGTTGTCTTTATGTCAGTTTGCCAGATGGTTTTGGTCTGTCTGAGGTCCTGTACCAACGGGGTTTACAGAGCACTGTTAAAGCTTCAAAGCTGTTTTTTAATCTTCCCGAACATCACAAGGGCTGCAAAAGTGACTTCGGCTCCCTGAAGTCTTTGCTACAAAAGAGGCCAAGCAGGGCTGGAAATGAAAGCCAGATAAAGGGATTGCTGGAATAAGAAACAGAGGGAAAAGAGCAGTAGTTAGGCTTTCTTGTAGCGTTTCAAAAGAAATTCTAAGACAAATTATGGCTCTGGGTGATTCTCCCCCTTCCTCTCCTCCTCTCTAGAGATACCGAGGCAAAATATTTTGACCTGGAGAACCTTTAACCTTGAATAAAGCAAGTTGAGTTAAAAAACAATAACCTCTTTCATTCTTTTTTTTTTTTAAAGAAATGCATATCTTAAGAAAGTAATTTTTCCATAATTATCAATATAGGAAGGAAGGAAGAAGGAAGAAAAAAGAAAAGGAAAGAGGGGAAGGAAAGAAGGAAGGATGGAGGATGAAAGGAAGGAAGGAAAGAAGGAAGGAAGAAAAGAAAAGAGGGAAGGGAAGGAGGAAGGGAGAAAGGAAGGAAGGAAGGAAAAAAGATGGAAGGAGGATTGAAGGAAGGAAGGAAGGGAGGAAAGAAAAGAGGGAGGGAGGGAAGGATGGATGAATGGAGGATGAAAGGAAGGAAGGCAAGAAGGAAGGAAGAAAAGAAAAGAGGGAAGGGAAGGAGGAAGGAGGAAGGGAGGAAGGAAGGAAGGAAGGAAGGAAAAAAGATGGAAGGAGGATTGAAGGAAGGAAGGGAGGGAGGAAAGAAAAGAGGGAGGGAGGGAAGGATGGATGAATGGAGGATGAAAGGAAGGAAGGCAAGAAGGAAGGAAGAAAAGAAAGGGAAGAAAAGAAAAGGGAAGGGAGGGAGGGAGGAAGGAAGGAAGGAAAAAGGATGGAAGGAGGATTGAAGAAAGGAAGGGAGGGAGGGAGGAAAGAAAAGAGGGAGGAAGGGAAGGATGGATGAATGGAGGATGAAAGGAAGGAAGGAAGGAAGGAAGGAAGGAAGGAAGGAAGGAAGGAAGGAAGGAAGGAAGTGAGTTTCCCACTTTTCTTACCCGTAGCAGTGTTGTTGAGGTCTCCATTTTATTCTTATGAGGTTTTCAATAATTTTTTAAAGAGTCGGTCCATGAATTTTCTAATCGGTCTGCATTGCTACCCCAATCAGTGTTGTCTCTAGATTTTCTTCAGGGGGACCTATCACCACCCAGCCCTTCAGATCTTCCATGGTGCCTCCATTGTACCTGGACTCAAGACCACCCAGCTTGCTTTTCCATATTTACAAAGTCATTTATCTAGGGCAGGGGTCTCCAACCTTAACAACTTTAAGACTTGTGGGCTTCAACTCCCAGAGTTCTTCAGCCTCAGGAGTTGAACTCCTCAGGAGTTGAAGTCCACAAGTCTTAAAGTTGCCAAGGTTGGAGACCCTTGATCTATGGAGAATCCATTGTCCCCATCCTAAGCTTTTCTTCAAGATGGCTGCAGCATTGGCCAAATGGAATCATGGAGTCAGAAAATCGAGGAATTCAGTTAGAGATCAGATTCCTCAAAAATGCACACGGACGCATTAAATCCATGGAAATGTTGCATCATAGGCAGCCTTTGTGAAGACCCAACCCATCCATCCGACCAGAGGAAATCATTTATAGTACTTTATAGATGCAGACTAGACTTAATGATTAGTTGTGTAGACAAGACCAGTCTCAAACCGCAAAATATTTAGCTACATTGGAAGCTAAATTAGGAAGCTTCCAATGTAGGAACAACATTGTTGTTTCAACATTAGGAAGTTGAAACAACATCTTGTAAAAGTGCAATGAGAAACAGTGTCCATATTGTTGCCAAGAGAACAACATATAGGTGTGTTTGGAATTCAGTTCATCTCAAAGAAAAATACCTACAGCCAAAAGTCTGGGTTAGTAATAGTCTAACTTTATTTGATGAATAAAGTTTACAATGGAAATCAGAGTCCAGTTTGGATGTAATGATTGCATCATGATTTGTCCATTACAGCCAAATTAAGATAAGACAAGTTAAGATAACTTTTATTGTCATGTCTTTCTTTGAACACACTGGCACACATTAAAAAATGAAATTTTGATGCCTGCTCTCAAAAGAAAATAACTATATATCTATAAATATACATGCACATACATATACATACACATACAATATATATACATAATGTAATATATACAAATGCGGTATATAAAAATCATCATCTTTTAATGACTCCATAATCCTTGCAGGGTGGAGTCTGGGCAAGTGAATGGAACTACCGGAGTATTTTAATGGCCGATTGCCCTTCCTGTCGCCAATGCGGAATTTTGTTCAACAGATATAGTCTCATTGTACCCAGAGAGAGAAATATCTGCCTCTACCTCTATTTAACTTATTTATTCTTTTTGTCAAGCATGTATTTTATGACAGATACAAGTGTAAACATAATTATAAATACATGAATAGGATACAAATAAAAGAAAACATTCAGACAGGGACAGTAGGCACGCTGGTGCATTTATGCACGCCCCTTATTGATTCACAACAAACTGCAGGCAGTCCTTGAGCTATGGCTGTAATAGAGCCTATCCACCATGGTCGTCACTCGTCATAACCCGACGGACCCAATTTTTACCTTTTTTGCAGAGGTCGTTAAGCAATAAGCCGCGATCGTTGAGCGAGATTGTTTCTTGCAACAGCTCCAGGCGAAGTTCAACTGGCTGTAGAACAGAACGGGCAAACCACATTCAAACCACGATCCTGCATCCTGGTTTCCGTACTTTCGCCTTGCTCGTCTTTTTGACTAAACCCTTCTTTTCATACCACAGGTGCATTTTCTAGCCGGCGGTGTGAGTAATTTATATTTCCTCCATTTCACTCCCAGGTTTTATTACCTATAAAAGAAACAGAATTATTTGCCTTCTCGCATAGAACCCAAATGTAGGTCAGCTGCAATAATTTTCACCGGCAAAAAAAAAATAAAATAAATTAAGCGAAAGGAAGGGGAGGCCGAAGACACACACACAAAACTTGGCCTTGACCTTGCAGTCCTCAAAAAAAAAAAAAAAAAGGGAAATCACTTCTGAGCCACAGACATCAAAAAGAATAAATAATTGTTTTTTTTCTTTATTGTTGTTATGATATGGATCATCCGAGCAGTTAGTGGTAAGCAAGTTCCCTTTGATATGGTTTAGATGCCCTGGTGCTTGCTCCTCTATTTATGTCAGCGTGTTCCTCTTCCCACACCGGGAAAGTAGAATCCCTTGATTAAATTCATATTTGTTTTAATCTTTCCCGGTGTCTGATCTCAGCCTCAAAGATCCTAATAATAAAAAAAGCCAACACATCCTGCTGAGTTTTGGGTGGTTTATGCGGGGCGGGAGGGGGGGAATGGGATGGGGACGGATGGATATGGATGGGGCTTTGTGCTAATTTTGGAAACCCAAATAGCTGAGGCTCCCCCCCCCAATTCGAAAGAGAAAGCGCTTTCAAAAGATGCGCGTGGGGCGTTCCCACAGACCTTGGGAGAAAAGAGAAGGGGGAAAAATAAGTTTATTTATAGAACTGGAAACAAAAGGGGGAAAAGGGAACGTAGATAAACAGCCGTTTATAAAATATCAACTCGAACCTATGGGGAGTTTAATTAATCCGATCCCAATCTAACTGTGCAGACAGAGAGCATTTGTAAGGCATTTATGGGTGTCAACAAGAACAAACAGGGCCTCCCTCCCTCCCTGAAAAAGAAAGAAGCAACAATAAGACCAAAAAAAAAGTCTGTTTGGTTTTTTTGGATCAGGGGTCTCCGACCTTGGCAACTTTGGACTTCAACTCCCAGAAATCTTCAGCCAGCTTTGCTTTTATTAGGATCTTTGAGGCTGAGCTTTGCTAACTGAGGAATTCTGGGAGTGGAGAGCCGAGGTGGCGCAGTGGTTAGAGTGCAGTACTGCAGCTACTTCAGCTGACTGCTAGTTCAGCAGATCAGCGGATCAAATCTCACCGGCTCAAGGTTGACTCAGCCTTCCATCCTTCCGAGGTGGGTAAAATGAGGACCCAGATTGTTGGGGGCAATATGCTATTTAGTATACTGTCAATTGGTGTAAGCCGCCCAGAGTCCTCGGAGAGTGGGCGGTATAGAAATATGATTAATAAAAATAATAAATAATAAAAGTTGCCAAGGTTGGAGACCCCTCTTTTGAATCATTTAGCATTGCCCATGACTTAAGAAGGACCAAAAGGACTTGGAGCTTTTTTTGGTGGTTTCGACTTGAAGGAACGTGGAAATCGAGTGGGCTTCCTCTCTTTTAGAGCCGAAGGGATCTTAATTTTTGCTTGCCCTCATTGTTTGATTTTA
Organism: Pantherophis guttatus; assembly: GCF_059756535.1. Classification (NCBI taxonomy): domain Eukaryota; kingdom Metazoa; phylum Chordata; class Lepidosauria; order Squamata; family Colubridae; genus Pantherophis; species Pantherophis guttatus. The sequence continues at coordinate 6,037,992 of NC_142073.1, read as the reverse complement.
TGTGGTAAAACCAATGTAGCAGTGAAACTGGAATGGCTTCCATTTGCCTTGTGGCCCCAGATCCAACAAGGCAAGGCGCCATTGTCAATGAAATGTTGAAGGAGGACCACATTGGCCCTTTAGAAGAATTTGTAGAACAAAGGAAATGAGACTTATCACGTATAAATGATGATTCTCTCTCTCTCTCTCTCTCTCTCTCTCTCTCTCTCTCTCTCTCTCTCTCTCTCTCTCTCTCTCTCTCTCTCCCTCCCTCCCTCCCTCCCTCCCTCCCTCCCCCTCCCCCTCCTTTATGTTTGCATCTCTCAGTCTGTAGGAGACAACCTCCTACAGTTTAAACCAGTATAAAGATTTATCGCATGTTTAAGCTCTCTACAAGAACCTGAACTACTAACCGTCAAAGGAAATTCGTGGGCATTAAGGATAGAAAGGAATTCAAGGTGGGCTGGATTTAGATCTCTTGTAGGCACTCGGGGACTCATGACTGATGATGCGTTTGACCCCTCCCTTGGGCTCAGCCTGGACACTTCCTACACAGTGTTTCCTAATGTTTGATGCGTTTGCTGCAGAGAAGTGGCTTATGATACCATGAGTGAGTTGTCTTTTTGGGCCTTCCAATCCTGCATTGCTTCTTTGAGTTTTTCTATGTTCTGACTAGTGTCAGCTTTGATGGTGTCCAGACATCATGTTCTTTGGCAGCCTGGTTTCCTTTTACACATTTGTGCATGCTTTTCCACATATCATCATTCCGAATTCAACCTCAACCTACTTTATCCCTTATATGAACCTCAGAGGACATCTTGACTAGGGTTCCTGAAGTCATGTAGCACACTGTCTCCTTGGGGAATAACACCCAAGTTCTAAAACACAAAATTGAGGAGTGAAGGAACGACTTCTCCTTAACTGGTTTTCCATGATATCCCATTCCTAATTCATGGTTATGTCTTCCCTCCAAGAACTTGGCTTGTGGGCTTATGATTTAATCAGCTCCATCTGCATGAAGGTATCTGCTATTTTGTCCCAAAGGTGTTTTTTCCCCCCCTCAAAACTGGACTTTCTTGTTTTTCTTTCCATGAAAACGTTTCACTTCTCATCCAAGAAGCTTCTTCGGTGCTTCTTGGATGAGAAGAGCCATAGCACTTAGTGTTACATACCACTTCATGGTGCTTTACCGCCCTCTCTAAGTGGTTTACAGAGTCAGCCTTTTGTCCCCAATCATCTGGGTTCTCATTTTACTCACCTTGGAAGGATGGAAGGCTGTGTCAACCTTGAGCCGGTGAGAATCGAACTGCTGTCAGTTGGCAGAATTAGCCTGCGATACTGCATTCTAACCACTGCGCCGCCACAAAATGTTTTCAAGGGGAAAAAAACCCGAGGAAGTCCAGCTGCCTGTCCAACCATGACCTGGATCAGGGGTGAAATCTAGAAGGTTCTGGCAGTTTCTGAAGAACCGGTAGCGGAAATTTTGAGCAGTTCGGAGAACCAGCAAATACCACCTCTGGCTGACCCCAGAGTGGGGTGGGAATGGAGATTTTGCAAAATCCTTCTCCCAGGAGTGGGGACGGAATGGGGATTTTGCAGTATCCTTCTCCTGCCACACCCACCAAGCCATGCCCACACCACGCCCACCAAGCCACGCCCACAGAACCATTTGGATTTCACCACTGACCTGGATGATTGATAATCTCCATTTAGCCATCTGATATTTTGATACTTCAAGTAAACAGTTCTTGGTTTCAGAGGATTTGGTATGCTATCACACACTTCTGGACATTGGACCAGGCAAAAATAGAGTTTCAGTTGTTCAATAAATCTGTCTCTATCGGTTGGTCTTAAGCCCCAAGAGCAGATGTCACACATAAAAGATCCAGCTGCAAGCAGACAATTGGATAGATTTATGATGCCTTGCACAGAGCTTTCCTTTTCTTTTTCTTCACTCAAAGACTCCGAGAGAGCTTCTTCACCAGCCCACAATTCTACACAAAAGTTTTGCTCTTAAAAAAATAAAAAGAGAGGAAGAGGGGGAGAGAGAGAGAGAGAGGGACCCTGTCTTCAAAATCTTTTCAAAGTTTGTGCGCATGTAACACAAGAAATCAGACAGCAATCTTGAAAGTTGATTTCTGAAACCAGATCAAAACATTTCTGACATTTGCTATCTAGCCTTTAAAAGTTGTACTGGCAGTAATTTATTTCCCGGTTGATCTGTTGTAGATAAAGAGCTAAACTGCACACCTGTCATTATAAATACGTAGAGACCAGATTGTGGAGATCGAAATCCTGCCGAGAAACACATTTCTTTAAATGTTAATCCATTGGCTTAACTTTTTACACTTCTTTATTTCTTCTTTTAAGAAATCGGGGCTGGGCATAAATTGAATTCCCCTGCTACAATTTTTTTTTTTTGAGAAGAAAAATGCTTTTGGTCTCATCCAGCTGGACATTGGTCATCAAATTCTAGGTGGACAAAGGTTTGATTCTTTGAAATGGATGTACCAATTTCAGTCGGCTTCACGAGGTCCAGGGACCCCACACGAAGCTAGCTCATTATGGCTTGTTCGGTTTATGGTCCAGCACAACCTGAGATGTTGCTGACCTGCATGTCATGGTCCATAAGACTGCTGGGAGACACAGTTCAGCAATATCTAGAAGGCTTCTAAAAGACAAAAAGAGCCCTATCCCTCATTTAACATTTTCTGGGAATCTAAGCATTGTCGTTTTTCAACAAATCATGGTTAAAGCCAAAGGATCATCTAGATCAGCATTTCTCAACCCTAGCAAACTTTAAGATAAAGGGGGTACACTTCCCCCAGAATTCTGGCTCGTTCTGGCAAGATTGAGAAATGTGGATTTAGATGGAAGTCCTTCTCATTCAGAAAATCCCAAGACTTGACTTATAAAAAAAATCAGCTAATGAGTGTAGACTATTCCATTGGGCCTGGCTGGAACCTCAAAAAGGCATGTTTCTTGGACTGAAGAGTGATCCAAATTCTGCTTTATATTCTGAGGAATCTTGAATTCTGCAACGCCCCACCCCCCAAAAAATGGTCTAGATCCAAAAAGTTGTATAATAAATACTTTGGACAGTAAGATGGGCAGTAGAAATGGTATTTAGCAAGTTTTGACAGGTTCTGGAAAACTGGTAGGGGAAATTTTGAGTAGTTTGGAGAACCGGTAAATACCACCTTTGGCTGGTCCCAGAGTGGGGTGGGAATGGAGATTTTGCAATATCTTTCTCCCAGGAGTGGGGAGGGAATGGGGATTTTGCAGTATCCTTCCCCTGGAGTGGGGTGGGAAAGGAGATCTTACAGTATCCTTCCCCTGCCACGCCCACCAAGCTATACCATGCCACGCCCACCAAGCCACACCCACAGAACCTTTTTTTGAATCCCACCACTGACAGACAGCATATAAATTTAATAAATCAATAATTAACCTGCAGTTTAAAGCTCCGGTGGAGTCCTTTTCTGTAGAAGCTTTGAAGCCAGAAAGCTCATCTTCAAACCATGATGTGGATTCACTGAGGGACACCTAAGCCCAATTCTATCAGGGCCAAACCTCCATTAGATTCTTGTTCTCTCCCATCACGAAGAAAGGCATACGATCTCTGTAGGCCATGCTCATGTTCCTCTTCCACTCCTTCTTCCTTTTAATTGAACCTCAGTGAAGGTTCCAAAAAGGAAACCAGATGTGAGACAGGGATCACTTGAAAGCCCAGGTATAATTAACAACATCTGTTTGTGCCTTCTTATCATGAGGGGCTCAGGTTTGCCACTTTGACCCGTTGGTCAGCAGGAGATCTGACCCCCCCATACATCTATAAAGAGAGACCAATGACTTTTGAGCTTGATGGATAGCTACTCTCTGCCTGTGGGGCCCAAACAATTTGATTTCTGGGCCAGCAATAAGGGAAATTATGATTTTTTTTTTTAAATCAATTCTCTTCTAATACCCTGGCTTAAGTTTCTTCATGGTCAGGGCTGTTGAGGGAAATCAAATTCTAAACCACAAATTTCCTAGGTTCTCTTTCTTCTATGCCTTCTTTTCTTAAAAATATTAATGCACTTATGGATATACAGGTAGTCCCTCGACTTACAACGGTTCATTTAGGGACCGTTCGACGTTCCAACGGCACTGAAAAAAGTGACTTAAGACCATTTTTCACAGTGACAACCTTTGCAGCCTCCTCATGATCACGTGGTCAAAATTTGAATGCTTTAATTAGGTGAAAAACCGCGGGAGTCTTCAGAGTCGGTTTTCACCAGATCTGTGCCAATATGATATTTCCAATGAAGCTCTTCTTTGAGGAATTCTCCTGCCTCGGAGTTTTGCTTGCTACGGGACTATTACTTGGAACCCTGACAGTGGTCGAAATTTGGATGCTTGGCAAAATGGTTCATATTTATGAATGTGGCTGTGTCTCAAGTCATGTGATCTCCTTTTGTGACCTTCTAACAAGTCAACGGGGGAACAAGATTCACTTAACAGCCAGTTTATTGTTCTGCCCCAGCTACAGACCCCAAAGAATGCAGCACACACAAAGTCTGTACAAAGCTTAATTTACTAAAATAACTCGGTCTTTTTCAAACAAAGGCTGTTAATAAACTTTCTTAACAGCCTACAAGAATCCTAAGATATGATAATCACAGTCTTACTAGGGTTGGCAGAAAACCCAGAAGCAATTTTGCAGAGAATCCAGACGCGAAGGAGAGTGAACTAAAGTTGTTCCCTACAGCTTGCTTCAATCGGCATTCCTCCTTAAATAGGCTAAGGGAGTGGCCAATTAGCCTCAAGCCTTACTCTCAAGGAGACCTCCTCCTGAGGAGCCACTCCTACACGAAACATCCAAGAAGCCCTGTATTTCTAATGGTTTCCCCCCCTCTCTCTTTCTCTCTCTTTTAATCTACTATATATATATATATTTGTACTTAATTACTCCTGACATTTTACCCATCAGGTTGTAATGAGCTTCTTCAGAAGAAATGAAAACAGCTTGTCCCTTTGAACGCGGAGAAGGAGCTATTTCTCTCTCTCTCTCCCTCTCTCTCTCTCTCCCTCTCTCTCTCCCTCCCTCTCTCTCTCTCTCTCTCTCTCTCTCTGTCTGTCTTCGTTATCACAAGACATTTTCTTTCCTTTTCTCTCCCCCCCCCTCAAACGACACCTAGCTGAACAATAGAATCAGAAGAAACAACAAGTCAGACACCATTGGGTTCTGTAAAAAAAAAAAAAAATCCCTGTGTTTCCTTAAACACAGCCCTTCATCCGTGGGCTTTACAATTTTAGACTTTTTTGAGGTCTCACCAATGTCAGTATATTATGAATGTATGTAGATGGGCCATAGCGTTAACCTCTGTCATGACTAGTGAATTTTCATCCATTGTGGGCCCAACAAGCAGGTGAATTCTAGTGGATCTCTCTCAATCCATCTGCCTTTCCTGATTCTTTGATATAAGTTCCAGGCAGTTTACAGCTCCAACTTATACATTTTAGAGTGCTCCTGAGTACTCTTAGTGTGTGCGTGTGTGTGTAGCTCCAAATCAAAATGATGATGTCTTTTTTAGAAACTTAACAATGCAGATTTCTCAGAGCGATGCTATCTTGATACCACGCAACAGCTTCAACCTTCCACTGCTCCATCGGATGTCGTAAAAGAGAGAACATATCTAACCTAGGAAGATCCCTCCAAAAAGCATTCTTTGGACCTAACCCTAGGATCCGGAATTGGTCCCCAGATCTAGAAATGCATACAGATGTATCTCAGGAACTTCTCTACAGGCACTTCAATAAACAGACACGGGTCAGGAGTGGGCAGAATTTACCTCACGCCAGAAGCCCACCCTGAAGTCATATTCTAATCAACCGAGAAGAATTCCTGATCCAGAAGTTGGTAAAACTGTGTGATGAGGAAACAAAATCTTGAAGAATGTGCGCTGTTGTCGATGGTCATGAAAGCCTGTATTATTTTAGCGTACAACGGCGTACAACGAGCCAATTAAAATTCTTGCTCAGTGATCCTTCATCTGTGAGGGCTATTGTCCTCTTCCAGAAGCGCCTCAGACATTCTAACTGAATAATGAAGTACTGTTTGAGCTACGGATGCCTGCCACTTCCTCGTTCCCTAAGCCACACAGCTTTCCTTTAACTTAAAGTGACCAAAATGTTGACAAGGGAGCTTATATATCTCATGGTGACCTAGATAATTGGAGGGTTTGCTGAGTCAGGAAGGGAATTCCACCTTCACTTTATTTGCAATGAATGGCTGTGAAAGTTGGACCATAAGAAAGGCTGAGCGCCTGCCTTATTTATTTATTTTTTATTTGATTTATATGCTGCCCTTCTCCGGAGACTCCGGGCGGCTTACAATGCGTTAAGCAATAGCCTTCATACTTTTGTATATTTTATACAAAGACAGCTTATTGCCCCCATAAACTGGGTCCTCAATTTACCTACCTTAGAAAGGATGGAAGGCTGAGTCAACCTTGAGCCTGGCGAGATTCGAACTTACAGTAATTGCAGACAGCTGATGTTAATCACAATGCTATCAGTCTGCTGAGTCACCAGGCCCCATATTTGCGGTTCCTGGTAAAATGCATGGGAAAATCCCATTGGAGGAGAATTCAACTTAGGGTTAGGGTAAGTTTTCCATGAATTCGGACAGCAAAATGGACATTGCCAATGGATTTGGAGCATGTGGGAATGTTTAGGAAGGTGCAGACTTTTTGAGTCTGTCTTAGCGGTTCATGGGAAAATACATGGGAAAATCCCACTGGGGGAAAATTCCACTTAGGTTTAGGGTTAGGTCTCCATGAACTGGTAGCGAGAAGCAAGTTTGAGGCCTTGAGTAGACTTTTGGGACAACTGAAGGAGCTTGTGAGTTTGGTAGCAACTCACCAAGGATTTTAAGATCTCAAAGGCAATGCAATAGATTCCTATCACTTAAGAGTCTGGGCTTTTTTTCCTTCAGATTGCAAATATCACTGCTTTCCCGTTGCTAAAATCCCCTTTTGTGAAGGTGGCTGATTAAATTTTGCACAGAAAATAGGTAACGGGAAGCCGTCATCCGTCTTGAAACAAAACAGGTCTGTTTTGAAAAATAAAATAAAAATCATTTTCTAATTGTTTGAGCTCATTTGATTAGGAGAGACAAGCGGGGCTGTAAGAGCTCTAAAAGAACTCCCATTTTCCATCTATTGAACCAAATCCACCTTTGATCTCTTAATCCCAAATTTATAAGGTTAGGCGATAAGCAAGCATAACCAAATTCCTTTTTCTTTTTTCCCCCCTCTTTCTTTTCTTTCTTTTCGTCTTTGCCTAATGGTCTAAGAAGCAAAGCAAACACAATAAGCTCCTTCTCTCCCTCCCCCACCTCTCTCTCTCTGCTTAAATCCCCCCACTTTTTGCTAACAGTTCAAAGACCACATTACAAACATTTTTAACATCCGAGTCTATACTTTAGCAATGTTCCTCGTTTCTTTTTTTCTTACTTTCCCTACTTTTTTTTTTTCCTGCTTTGCATTCATGAGATTTTGATTTTGCATTTTTGGCACCGTAGCTGACTCTCCCATCATTTTTTTTGGGGGGTGGGGGGAAGGGTTATGTTGAGGTGGGAGGGGAAGAAACGACATTCATAGACTTTTTTTTTTTTAAAAAAATTGAAGCTTGGTGCACCAGAGAAGGCGTCCTGTGTTCGAAAAGCCTTAAGGTGCAACTAGGTTAACTTGGAAGCCTCGGGTTTGAGCCTTGTTAAATGTCACCCAAATGGTTTTCTTTATTTATTGAAATAATCACCCTTCTCTTCTAGGAAAATGGTTTGCATTAACCAGGCGGGGGAAACAAAGTCTTTATTGGAGGAGACACAAAGTCTACCATTGAACAAGATGCTTTTAATTCCCATCGGGAAGCTTCTTCTGACGTGCCCCGAACTGTGGCACAAATATTTATTTATTTATTTATTTATTTATTTATTTATTTATTTATTTATTTATTTATTTATTTATTTATTTATTTATTTATTTATTTATTGAATTTGTATACCGCCCTACTCCCGAAGGACTCAGGGCGGTGAACAGCCAAATAAAATACATATAATACAAATGTTAAAAAAACCATTAAAATACAATTAAATAATTGGCCCGGAAAACAAAATTTAAAACACCCCAAATTCATGAGACAAATTTAAAATTTAAAACTTTTAAAACTTTTAAAAAAGTTTAAAAGAGTGGTTAGGTCAGGCCGGCCTGCTGGAAAAGAAATGTTTTGATGGCACGGTGGAAGCGCGCAGGTCCGGGATCCTCCGTATCTCCGGGGAGAGCTCATTCCAGATGGCGGGTGCCCCCACAGAGAAGGCTCTCCCCCAGGGGGCCTCCAGTCGACATTGTTTGGCCGACGGCACCCTGAGGAGCCCCTCTCTATGGGAGCATACTGGTCGGTGAGAGGTACTGGTGGCAGAAGACGGTCTCGTAGATATCCCGGTCCTAAGCCATTAAGGTAAGGATACAAATAAATGGGGACAATAGGACAGGGACGCAAGGTGCACTGGTGCGCTTATGCATGGCCCCTTACAGACTCTTAGGAATGAGGTGAGGTCAACAGTAGACAGTCGAAGGTTAAAGTTATGGAGGTTTGGAGATGAAATCACAGAGTCAGGGAGTGCATTCCAGGCATTGACCACTCTGTTGCTGAAGTCGTATTTTCTGCAATTGAGTTTGGAGCGGTTTACCTTAAGTTTGTATCTATTGTGTGCTCATGTATTATTGCGGTTGAAGCTGAAGTAGTCATTGACAGGTAGGATGTTAGAGCAGATAATTTTATGTACTATGCTTAGGTCAGACTGAAGGCAGCGTCGTTCTAAGTTGTCCAAGCCCAAAATTTCAGGCCTTGAAATTTTGGTCCTAATTGGAGGTCCTAGAAGTGTCTTTTTTCTGCAGTGTCCCCCTGGTGTTGCCTTCATTACTTCACTAATTGTCTTGTCTAATTGTCTACCCAAGAGGCCTTGGAAATCAGATCTTCTAATAAACCAGTGGAGAACAAGACAACCAACTGCTCACCCAACTTCCTTTTCTACCCTGTGCTATCTGACTGGCATGCGCTCCGTTTCTTAACAGCTTAATAATCAATGCAAGAATAATTTCTTGTATTTGTTCAAAAGAAGGGAAGCATTCCAGTGAAAAGGAGAAAAATCAAATTTCCACAGGATATTAGACGTTCCAGAATAGGAGCCCTGCTGTGCAGCACAGATATTTTTAATGGCTTATTGTTCAGCTCTTTTATTCCATATACAAATGGCATGGAAAAGACAGGATTAAAAGATTAGATTTATCAAGTCCTTCTTTTAACAACGTCTGTCCTACTATTCAATTTTCTGTGTTATTGAACCAAGCCCCCCGATCAGATTGATGGGCGTCTTTTCCTGGAAAAGAAAAGCAGTTTTCTTCATGCCCAACAATTGATTTCCACAGTTTACATCAAAGATAATTCTGTTTTTGCTAGACGTCTGTTGTATCCTTCACAGGTTTTGCAAAACAATGCCCTTAAAGTCTATAGACATCGTCGCAATCTTGAATAACACGAAAACCTTTTGGACCTCTGGAGGCTGAGACACAGGCTATAAAACGCTGGGTGAAAAAAAGTAATGGTTCTCAATTAGATTTTGGCAGGTAGGAGAATACGGCATATATTACATTATATACCCAAGAGACATACACACCCACCAGTGGTGGGTTTCAAATTTTTCTACTACCGGTTCTGTGGGTGTGGCTTGGTGGGCGTGTCATGGCTTGTTGGGCGTGGCAGGGAATGATACTGTAAAATCTCCATTCCCACCTCGATCCAGGGGAAGGTTACTGCAAAATCCCCATTTCCTCCCGATCAGCTGGGACTTGGGAGGCAGAGAATAGATGGGGGGCGGGGCAAGTCAGAATTTTTACTACCGGTTCTCCGAACTACTCAAAATTTCCGCTACCAGTTCTCCAGAACTGGTCAGAACCTGCTGAAACCCACTTCTGACACTCACCCTGAGGAAAGGATAGAGGCAAAGAAATACTCCTATTTTAAAAATGGTTGGTAAGTTTGAGGAAAGAGAACAGAATTTTGGGGTATGTTTCCCAGGTTGCATGGTGGTACATTAAGATGGTTACCAAGTGGGCAGGAAATGTCTGTGAATTTAATTATTGTCTGTATTTTCTTCCCTCCGGAGGTCTACAGCCTTCTAGACTTCCCAGACTTTCGCAAAACTTAAATTATTTCCTCTAATAATCATGCAGAATTTTGAAAAGTATTTGTGGCCAATAGCTCATTCTCTGCGGCTTTCAATATTACAGTAGGACAATAGGACACGCTGGTCCGTAAAACCTCCCAAATCTCCATAGCACTGTATGAAAATGCAACTCACTCTTTAAAAAAATAAAAAATATCCTGGATGATCTGAAATTCTTAACCTGTCCGGAGGTTGCAAGAAAGACTGAAGAAAAACTCGGTAGCTCAGGTGGACCTTTGGAGTTCTTGGTGCTCTCTTAGTTTGGTGGTTAGCTTTCAAATGTTTCATGACCCAACTAGGGAAGATAATCAAACCCCCACACTCACACCTACTTGCGATGTTATCTAATCTAGTGAGATAATGAAACATCTGTAAATTAAGCTGCTCCGAATGATTGCTTGAAGGTTTGATCAGGTTAAGTGAGTTGTTTTGGAGGGGAGGGAGTTCTAATATTTTTGTTCTTGTTGTTAGTTGTGAAGTCGTGTCCGACATATCACGACCCCATGGACAACGTTCCTCCAGGCCTTCCTGTCCTCTACCATCCTCTGGAGTCCATTTAAGCTCACGCCGACTGCTTCAGTGACTCCATCCAGTCACCTCGTTCTCTGCTGTCCCCTTCTTCTTTTGCCCTCCATCGTTCCCAGCATTAGGCTCTTCTCCAGGGAGTCCTTCCTTCTCATTAGGTGGCCAAAGTATTTGAGTTTCCTCTTCAGGATCTGGCCTTCTAAAGAGCAGTCAGGGTTGATCTCCTCTAGGACTGACTGGTTGGATCGCCTTGCAGTCCAAGGGACTCGCAGGAGTCTTCTCCAGCACCAGAGTTCAAAGGCCTCCATTCTTTGGCGCTCAGCCTTTCTTATGGTTCAACTTTCACAGCCATCCATTGCAACTGGGAACACCATAGCCTTGACTATATGCACTTTGTTCTAATATTAATTTAATCCAACTTACATCTATGCTGATCAACCCATTGGGTCCACTTTCTCTGTGTCTTGTGTCAGAGGAGAAGATAGCAAGAAAAAAAAAATGAAAGAGAGGATCACAATAATTGTTTGGAACAAGAGAGTTGTTACCGTTGCGGTGTATTAAATGTTGAGTTTGTGACTGGCAAGAATCGGCAACTGCCTAGCTACGAACACGTAACAACTGTACAATTTTCTTATATCTAGATTTTAGTGTCCTGAATCTGTGGATACCTGTGCAAATAAATACAAATACAGAAGCTTCCATACCCAGGATTCAAATCTTCTTTGCTGCTGATTGCAAGCTTTCCTGTTCCATCCCCATCTCTGAATTTTTGGTTAGCTTTAATCATCCAGGGCCCCCGCTTTCTACATTCTTTCATGGAGGCATCTCTGCTCTTCTGCTTCTTTTTCAAAAAGTTTTGTCTCAGCTGGAAAGAGTTGAAAGGGGAGAGCTCAAAACAAATCACTTGAATTCTGTTCTAAAAACATGCGAGAAGTTGACGTGCATATGGCATCAAGGACAATCGGAGGAAAAACCCGAATGCCACAGTGTGGTGTCTGCCGTCTGCTTACCTGGAAGCATATTTGAACAGGCATAGCAAGTCCATTTGGTTCTCCCACCTCTGAGGCTCTGGATGACTTTGCCAAGTTTTGATAATTAAGCCCGGCAGCGCCCTTGTGACATGAAGGAGGGATATCTGAGTACAACCTTATGCGCAGCTCAAACTGCAACGACCAGTGAGTTAGAACATGACAGTTCCCTTATGAGGAAGCCTACATGGCTAGGGTACTAATTAAGCAATTAGGAGGAACTTTTCATCAAAGCCTGCGTAATGACAGGGAACTCAACCTGGGAAATGATCAGTTTGATTTTTTTTTTGCCTACGCCTAGTTCAAGCCAGATACCTTTGCTGGATTGCAATGTGGATTTAACCTCCTAAATAGTGTGGTTGGTAGGATGCAGAGAGTAATATCTGAACAGAACAGAGTTAGAAGGGACCTTGGAGGTCTTCTAGTCCAGTCCTTTTCTCAGGCAGGAAACCAGAGGTCTTCAAACTTGGCAGCTTTAAGACTTGTGGACTTCAACTCCCAGAATTGATAGTAGTTGAAGTCCACAAGTCTTAAAGCTGCCAAGTTTGAGGACCCCTGCCTTATACCATTCCAGACAAAGGATTGTCCAATCTCTTCTTAAAAACCACCAGTTTTGGAGCATCCACAACTTCTGGACACAATACATTCCACTCATTAATTGTTCCCACTGTCAGGAAATTTCTCCTTAGTTCCAGGTTGCTTCTCTCCTTGATTAGTTTCCATCCATTGCTTCTTGTCCTGCCCTCAGGTACTTTGGAAATAGGTTAACCCCCTCTTCTATTTTTTTTTTTAAAAATTGCAATGGCTCACGTTGAGTTGTATAATTCTATGTTGACGTGTAAATAGCTTATTCCTTCTGAGGATCTGCTCAGAACCACCGGCCTTTTGGACCCTTGTAGAATGAAGCACACAACTCGCATCCAACATGTTTCAATCAGCTCTTATCAGCAATGTGAGTTATTTGGCCTTCTGCAATGAATAGGAATGCAACTCTGCCACATTCCCTGTTGTGCTGTTGTGTGTTCCCTATTGTGTTGGAACGCGTGTAATGGGACCATCTTCGTAGGAGGAGAGATACTGAAGTTGGAGAGAAGTGGGAACATTGTTTTCAAGCATCCTTGCTGGATTTACTATTAATATACAGGTAGTCCTCAGTTTACGTCCGTGATTGAGTCTGGCAATTAGGGTCTTAAGCCATGATGGTTGTAAATTGAGTTGCCATGTAACTGAGCTTCATTTTCGTAGGGGCTTCACCATAAGTCTAGAACCGAGGCTATAACTTCTCATGCTCTTGGACATAGCTTATGTGGCTGCCGATACAGCACCTTTCGCGCCTAAGTGTTTGGTGCATCACCTCGCCTTCCCTCCAGATAGAAAAAGGAATATTGCTGCTAGACAATATTTTTTTAAAATATTTTTTTAAAAATGGCCAGATGAAGATTTAAAGAGCTATAAGACATGTTCAGGAAAACCTGGAGGAATGGCATGCTTAGTAGAGATGATTTGTGGTCATTTTCTGCCATCAAATTGCAAGTTTGTATGTAGGTACCACCCCTGGCTGGTTACCTTATCAGGGAATCTAGCAATGCTTCCTTTACGAACCTTTCTTTCTTTCTTTCTTTCTTTCTTTCCTTTCTTCCTTCCTTCCTTCCTTCCTTCCTTCCTTCCTTCCTCACTCAACCTATCTTCCTCCCTCCCTCCCTCCCTCTCTTATCTCTTCCTTCCTTCTTCCTCCCTTCCTTCCTTCCTCCCTCCCTCATCTCAACCTATCTTCCTCCCTCCCTCTCTTATCTCTTCCTTCCTTCTTCCTCCCTTCCTTCCTTCCTCCCTCCCTCATCTCAACCTATCTTCCTCCCTCCCTCTCTTATCTCTTCTTCCTTCCTTCCTTCCTTCCTTCCTTCCTTCCTTCCTTCCTTCCTTCCTTCCTTCCTTCCTTCCTTCCTTCCTTCTGGCAGAAAGTCATGCTAGCTTGAAATCCACCATGTTCCTTCCTCCTATGCAGCCTCCCTTCCTTAGTAAGTTTGTAAATTTTCATCCAGATAGCCTGGATTGGAAACAGTCAATCCAAAAATAAGAAGCTAATTAGTACCATTCCTGGATGACTACCTTATTGAGCAACTCTGGCAATGGTTCCTTTATCCTTCCTTCCTTCCTTCCTTCCTTCCTTCCTTCCTTCCTTCCTTCCTTCCTTCCTTCCTTCCTTCCTTCCTCCCTCCCTCCCTCCCTCCCTCCCTCCCTCCCTCCCTCCCTCTTTCCCATTTCTACACAATGCTCATGTTCAACTTCCAAGAGAACCAGACAGCCCTAGACATTTTCTCATGCCACATTCCTTGCATGTTAATGCTTTCGTATTATAAAATATTCCTCAGATGTTCTCTTATTAAATCAGATCTGGCCCAACCATCTGAGCAGTATCATAAAAGGAATTAAAACAATAATTTTGACTATAGATATTCCGGTGTTTTCTTTCTTTCTTTCTTTTTTTTAAAGTAAGAAAATTATATCTAAGGGCGAATTTTTTAGATATTCTTTTTTTTTTTTTTTTTTGGAGCCAAAGATTTAGCCATATATTGTGATTCTTGAACATTACCCTGAAGGTTTAATTCAAGTAAAAGGCAAAAGAATACTTTTGTAGTCCTTCATTTACATGTATGCCAACAAGCTTAAATGTACTGCAACCTTGGAAGACTTTCAAAGGAAGTAATAATTCCTCTGAAATAGGCCTTTTGAAAGCTTTATCTTGTTCATTCTCTTTTTGTTAATCTTGGAAAGCCCTTAGCATGTCAAAGCAATTTTTCTAATGTCACATCTTCTCAACATTTGCATGAAAGCGCCTTAAAACGATGATTTGAGAAAGAATGGATGTTGAATGAGCATTTATTAAAGTGCCATTTACGCCCTATTTGCATTTTGACTACATTTTTTTTTCAAACAAGAAATGTTTGAAAAGCAAGCTAATTTGAAAGGCAGCCTCATCGCCAAACAAACTCTACCGTAAGCGTGTTTATTCCGATCGCTGCTTGTTTGCGCCTTCATTAAGAAAGAGGAAGACAGAGACCCAGATTGCGCTACTTTATAGCTGAGTCTTTTGAAAAGAGCTTCTTAAGATTTTTTATTTCTTCTTCTTCTTCTTCTTCTTCTTCTTCTTCTTCTTCTTCTTCTTCTTCTTCTTCTTCTTCTTCTTCTTCCTCTTCCTCTTCCTCTTCCTCTTCCTCTTCCTCTTCCTCTTCCTCTTCCTCTTCCTCTTCTTCTTCTTCTTCTTCTTCTTCTTCTTCTTCTTCTTCTTCTTCTTCTTCTTCTTCTTCTTCTTCTTCTTCTTCCTGCTTTGGAGAATGAGAAGCTGTGCCAACTCAGCCACCACGGTTGGAGAATAGGACACAATTCATTTAGAATAGAATAAAGTGAAGTTCTTTATTGGCCAAGGGTGATTGGATACACCCGGAATTTATCTCCGGTACATAAGCTCTCAGTGTACATACAAGCAAGAAGTGATAAATCATCATCATCAAATATCATCATCATAAATCATAAGATATAACACTGAGTGATAGTCATGTTGTTAGTTGCGAAGTCGTGTCTGACCTCCCCGGCTCTATGCCGTTCTATTTAGGCAAGTTTTTGAGGCTGGGCACATGCATAGAAGGTGCATGCATGAGCAAAGTGCGTGCATGGAAGGCCATGCGCATGCGGGGAAGTGGCGTGTGTGAGCGAAGTGTGCACTCGTGCACACTCAAATTTGCGAACCGGTAGGGAAAATAAGTGAATCCCAGCCCTGGTTGGAATGCCTATGTCAGCACTTCAAACTACATTCGTTCCAGTGCTGACATAGGGAGGAGAAGAGGGGGGGGCAGCTGGCAAGAGGACGCTTGACTTTTCACCTACTTATTTTCTCTGAAGATAATATCGCCTAGGAGATGGGTTGGGAGGGGGGACATTCCTGGGAGCTGAAGTAGTAGATATGAGGAGAGTGATTTGGAAGATGGCCAATGAGACGCAGAGAATTGGGGAACGGAAAGGGAAGGTTTGGGGTCAGGAAGTCAGTGTTGGCTTCGACATAATCGGGGACAGATTGTCGTGCTTAATAAATGAAAGATTTCATCAAAGATTATTTTGTTTGGAAATGCAATTTATTTGAGGCGACATCGAAACCTGACAGCCTAAGTGTAAAACCAGTATATTCAAATGGAGGTTTTTAGCGGATAGCAACACAGTGTGTGAATGTGGAGAGAGAGGCCATTTTCTGGTATGTCGGCTGCTACCAGAAACAGGTAGTGATAATGGCTTGCTTTTGGCCAATGACGAAGCCAAGAACGTGGCTTCATTCTGGCAGTTTAAAGTTTGATGTAGAAACAGGAGGAGGAGGAGGAGGGAAGAAGGAAGAAGGCAGGAGCTGATCTTCAAGCGGCCAACGTTGAGAAACACTGATTTAATTTATATCTACAGTTAGTTCTTCTTTGCTGGCTGGGGAATTCTGGGAGTTGAAGTCCACACATCTTCAAGCGGCCAAGGTTGAGAAAGACCGGTTTAATTTATATCTAGAGTTCAGTGGTGGGTTGCTCCCGGTTCTGTCCGGTTCTTTAGAACCGGTAGTAAAAGTGGCAGGAGGCTCCGCCCATTCACCCGGATGTCATAATTGATGATCTGTGCATGTGCAGAAGCGCGTGCGCGTCCAGTGGTGGGTTGCCCCCGGTTCACACAATTCTACAGAACCAGTTGTAAAACCGGTGGGAAGCTCCACCCACTGACTCTGACGTCATCAAAATGCTTCTGTGCGTGCGCAGAAGAGCGCGCGCGCGTGTGGCCACCAGTAGTAAAAGTAAGTGGAACTCAACCCTGCTACAGTTGGTTCCTCCACCAAAATAAGGTGGGTGAGATCCAGAGGCCACCATTAAAACACAGGACACAAAGTAAAGAAAAGGAATCATTTATTTATTTATTTATTTATTTATTAGTTAGACTTCTATACCGCTTCAAAGGGCTTTACAGCCCTCTCTAAGCGGTTTACAAAGTCAGCATAGAGCATATTGCATATTAACATATTGCATTAGCATATTGCCCCCAACAATCTGGGTCCTCATTGTTGGCTGTATTATAGCTAGTAAGCCAGTTTGCAACAACAAAAGGAAACAACCGATCGAGGTTAAAAGAAATCATATATCAGGGGTTATCCACTTACATTTGGTGAGGGAATTGCCCCCCAAATCCTCCATTAGCTCTGGATCTTTATGACCTTTCCAACATTATGATAGAACCCAACTTCTTAAACTGTAAGAGCTGGAAGAATCTAAATAAAAAGGAGGTTTTTTTTCCCCCGCTTTCCTTTTCTTTCTTTCTCGCTTTCTTTCTTTCTTTCTTTTTTTGCAGAGGAATGTTGGATCATAAAAAGATAACTGTGTTTCAGATCATTTTTTTTTTAAAAAAAAAGCACTTCTGACACGATTGGCCAGCCACTGCAGCGCTTCAAGAATGAGTGGAAGCTTTTAGTCATAGATATTCCCTTTGTTTGTGGACTTTTGGAATTAAATCAGAGGACAGTGATGAAAGAGGATTCTGAAAACTCTACGGTTGAAAATGCCCCAAGAATAAAACTTTTGTACAGCTTTGCTCTCCGCACACGTATATTTTATTCATTTTTATTTATAGCCTTTAATCTTGACAGGTCCATTCTTCTGAATGGATTTATATGCCAGATTTTTCTCTTCTTTCTTTCTTCTCGTTTTTCCCCCCCCTCCCCACTTTTCAAATATGGATTGATGGATTCTGGAGAGTTCTTTGATCAGGAGATCTCTAGAAGAGGCGCTAAAAGTTTGATGTAGAACTACTTGATTAAAATTGGGATCACCTGGTGGCCTACTTTCTGCCTCTATTCTGATACTGTTAGGTAGATAAGAGGGTTAAAGCTGGAATAAGTGAAGACCATGTCCCCTGATGTGGCTGTCTTTTTGCCTCTTTTGTCCATGTTTCTGATACTGGCCAGCATAATAAATATTTACATATAGAGCAGGGGCGTCAAACTCAAAGCTTATATCTGCTTATATCTGGCCCGCG
This sequence comes from Pantherophis guttatus, assembly GCF_059756535.1. Taxonomy (NCBI): domain Eukaryota; kingdom Metazoa; phylum Chordata; class Lepidosauria; order Squamata; family Colubridae; genus Pantherophis; species Pantherophis guttatus. Next base: position 6,020,142 of record NC_142073.1, on the reverse strand, counting down.
AGGCTGCCCTGGAAACAGCAAAGGATCGGTCCCCGGTCCTTCTGACAGTGAAAATGGAGCTCAGGAGGGCCACACGAAGCCCCCTGGAGCTCCATTTTCACCGACAGAGGGCTAGCAAAACAACCTAAAAACAAAACAAAAGGAGAAATGTTCCCCCTTTTGCATTTGAGCATCCAAGAAGGGACAAGAAAGGAGAGAGGGAAAGAGGAAAGACAAAGAAGGGAAGATGGGAAGACAGCATGGAAGGAAAAAGAAGGAAAGAGGGGAAGGAAGAAGAAGGAAGGAAGGAAGGAAGGAAGGAAGGAAGGAAGGAAGGAAGGAAGGAAGGAAGGAAGGAAGATTATAGTGAGAGGGAGGGAGGGTCTGAGGGAAGTCCTGCCTTAAAACTTGGCCACCAAGATGCCCGTGACGCAAAGGACGCAGGGGTGAAATGCTACCAGTTCACTCCGGTTCGGGCGAATCGGTAGTGATAAAAATTACAGGTTCGCCTGAACCGGTAGTAAAAAAAAAGCTGGATCGGTAGTAAAAAAAAGCCCACCCTGGCCCCCTGAGGTCCAACACAACCCTGATGTGACCCTCGATGAAATCGAGTTTGAGACCCCTGCATACAGAGAGATAACAGCTGGACCGAGTGGTGTGTTTCATATTCTGATTGGGATAGATAGATTTGACTAGGAGCGTTCTGGGTGCAACACTGCACCTACTAACTTTGTAACTGACCTGGTCAGTGGATCATGCAAAACCAGTTATGGTGGTTTTGGCTGCAGAAGCTTTACCCCCTCCTGGTTCTGTGGTGCAATTCCAGAGCAGGAGTCATTCCTGGATTCCTTCCAGTTGGAGAAGATGGTTGAGCGACCTCCATACAAGTAGTCTTCCACTTACCACCATAATTGAGCCCCAAATTTCTGTTGCTAAGCAAGACATTTGTTAAGTGAATCTTTCCCCATTTTTACCGCCTTTCTTGCCAAGTTGTTAAGTCAATTGCTACGGTTGTTAAGTTAGTAACATGGTTGTTAAGTGAATCGGACCTCTCCCTTGACTGTGCTTGTCAGAAAGGCTGCCAAAGCTGGTCCCATGACCCCAGAACACTGCAATCGTCATAAGTATGAGTCGGTTTCCAAACATCTGATTTTTTTAAAAAAACAGTGTGAAGTTTCCGAAAGATGCCCTAATTAATTCATGAACCATGAGCCGAACTTCAAAAGAAATACAGTCATTTATTAGGAGCACCATTTCGGCAATATTCGGATGCAGTTAGAACTAATCCCACGTAGATTTACGTTTCCCTATGACCCTGTCTCTCCCCTCCTCTCTGGCCATGTCATAAATCACCTTCTCCAATTAACCACTTTGGCTGGCTGTGAAATCCAACACCCTCCTTCTGATTGCGGTCAGGAAGAATGTATGGAATGCACTTCAGTTAGGGAAATCAATCAGCTCTATCAGTTCTCCCTCCCTCCTGCTCATGGCAACTTGAAAGCTTTGCAAGTTGACAAACAGTTTATTTATTCATTTTTCATTTTACATACAGGGGAGGGGTGTACACACAAGGGAGGTGGAGCACAATATAAGGGGTCGGTGAACTAACTATAGTAGCACAAACTTTAATTCCTTTTGGATGGCCGCTTCGTGCCAGGTCCGCGTTTCCAAATAAACAGTTCTAACATCAACCTGTGTTGCTGGCTTTTCTTACACAGGACCCCGGAACGTGACACATAAGTCACCTTTTTGAGTGCGATTGTAACTTCGAATGGTCACTAAATGAACTGTTGTAAGACAAGGACTATCGGTATTTGTTCCTCAAAGCTGGGTGGGGAATACTTGATCACGGGGGTTTCATTTTTTTTTTTTGTCTTGCCCAGATGTACAACTTATGGTATATCTTAGTTTTACAGTGTCTCTCCTATAGGAGAGCCACATTCCACAGATCTCAGCGTGTTGGCAATCTTCATAGCTTATTATGAGCTCCTTGGGGCACCATCTCCTGTTTAAATTCTCACCGGAGACTGTGTTCACTTAAGGAATTAGGGGACAAGATAATTAATGGAAAAAAATCATTATTTATAGAATAGCATAAATAGGCAGCACAATGAGAGCAACATTCCTGCTTTGAAGAAAATAGCAGCGTAAAATCTTTCAGTCGACAAAAATGCCACATGGAAACGGCACAACTGCTCCAGATGTGCTTGTGGCTTTTAGACAGTGGGAACCAGGCCAACAACAAAAGTCCTATTTGGAGTTTCTTTCCATGGCAGATCTCAAAAGAAAGATTTATTTATTTATTTATTTATTGCATTCAGATGACTTATTCATTTATTGATCATTTATTGCATTCAGATCTCAAAAGAAAGATATTTATTTATTTATTTATTTATTGCGTTCAGATCACTGCCGCAATCGCAGGAAGCCGTTAGCTTAAACCGTGCTTGGCTGGCGTCTCGTTCGGCGAGGTTGAGCAGAGGAAGTTCAGCACCTGGAGTGATCCCCAAACCACAACTAACAGAAGCCACACACACCCCCAACCCCCCCCCCCCCAATTCTCAAGCATCTCGCGGATCAGGTTAGAAAACTTGAAAACTTCACCGGAGATGGAAATTTTGAAGAACAGAATAACAGTGTTGGAAGGAACCTTGGGGGTCTTCCAGTCAAATGGTTATCCAACATCTTCTTAAAAGCTTCCAGTGTTGGAGCATCCACAACTTCTGGAGGCAAGTTGTTCCACTGATGTAGAACAAATGTTTCGCTTAGCAACACAGATGTTGGACTCAATTGTGATCGTAATTGGAATAACACAGGATTATCTGTTTTAATATTTTTGGACATGCTGTTGGATGACTGTTAAATGATCTTACAAACATGAATTGGTAAGGGGACAACTTCCATCTGGGAAAAGTGTAGTTGGACACACAATTAGACAACGCTTGCTGCCTGCTAAGAGCCTTCCCATTGTTTCTTGATAGTTTCTTTCTGCTTCTCTGAGTTTGCAGGATTGAATTCCTTTCCCCTGAATGGCGCCCTTTAAATGCATTAGCATTTGCAATAATGAAGTTGGTCGCCTTGGCATGTTTAATAATTCACTTCCTTTTCCGCCCTCGGTGAAGTGTTCTTATTGTGGTGTGGCCTCCAAAACATTTTTTTTCCACACCCACACAGAGAAAGGCATAATCTATAAAATATGAAGTCGTAACAATGAGCTCTGACATTTTAATGCTTGACAAAAGTGGGGGGGAGGGGAGGGATAACAATAGAATGCCGCTGTTGTTGATAACAATAAATGGGATTTGCATCCCTCTGAAAGGGCCGTTTGGTATTTTGAGCATAATGTCACTAACAATAAGCAACACTGAATGGGTTTTGCAGGTTTTAAGCATAGCTTTATTCTGTCTGTGTGTCGTCCCCCACCCCAGTACTTTTGCTAGCACCTCATTGGGATGGTTTTCTTCTAGCAAATACATGGAATAGCTGGTAATAAGATAAGTGTGCCCAGAACTAGGATGATTAATGAATAAACAAAGCGCAGCTTTGAAATGTAATTCCTATAAGATTATTAAAAAAAAGAAAAAAAGAAATGGTGTGACTTTAAAAAGCCAAGCCAAGCAATACACTTGAGATACGGGGAATTATTAATGCATAAGAACGTATTGTGTAGTGGGGGCAAATGCCTTTATTTTTGCTTTTACTTGATATGTTCTTTTAATTGGTACGGATCTCTTTTGTAGCTCTTTTTCCCTCCCCCCTCTAACTGAAAAAAATAATAATAGAGACTTGCTTAAAATAGGTTACAGAATCCGGAAAAACTTCTTCTTTGCATCCCGCATTGGTGCCCTTGTCATTTCTCTCAATTCCAGAAGCTCTGGAGCTACGGGCATCGGCTGACTACATTGCTGTCTTCTTGAAACCTTTGGCAGTAGATCATGGCCAATGGATTTTTCCATTGAAGTTGAAGTTGAGTCATGGCCAATGGATTTTTCTTCTTTTTTGGGTTTGAAACATTTCACTGCTTATCCAAGTAGCTTCTTTGCAGGAGTTGTTGGCAGAAGTGGAAAGGGTTTTTCATGCTAATATGGGACTAGAACTCTCCATCTCCTGGTCCAAAGTCACCCAGCCAGCTTTCCTGCCTAAGGTGGGTCTAGAGCTCATGGTCTTTTGGTGATTGACCCAAAGTCATCCAGCCTGCTTTCCTCCCTAAGGCAAGACTAGAACTCACAGTCTCCTGGTGATTGACCCAGCCAGTTTTGATGCTTAAGGCGGGACTGGAATTCACAGTCTCCTAGTTTCTAGAGCAGCACCTTAAACAAACTAGCTCTCTATTTCACAGCCACCTGCCTCCCAAAAATAATTAAGTTTGGGTGATGTGCAACAAACCCTTTGCTCAACAAGCACAACATTTATCAGGACCCATGATATGTATTAGATCATAGATACTAAACATTTAAGGTCAAATATTTCAATGCATCTGGAAGATACTAGTTTGGGGAAAGTAAGAGCAGATCTTCAGCCAATCAACCTAAATCTATCTGTCTGTCTGTCTGTCTGTCTGTCTATCTATCTATCTATCTATCTATCTATCTATCTATCTATCTATCTATCTATCTACCTACCTACCTACCTACCTACCTACCTACCTACCTACTGTGTTTTCCCAAAAATAAGACCCTGTTTTATAGTTTTTTGAACCCTGAAATAAGTGTTTGGCCTTATTGCCATGCATTCAAAAGCCCGATTAGGCTTATTATCAGGAGATGTCTTATTTTGGGGGAAACCTATTCCAGGGTACCTATTTATCTGTCTGTCTGTCTGTCTGTCTGTCTGTCTGCCTGCCTGCCTGCCTGCCTGCCTGCCTGCCTGCCTGTCCGTCCATCCATCCATCCATCCATCCATCCATCCATCCATCCATCCCTCAAACATCTATCATCACTATCTCTCACTCACTCACTCACTCACTCACTCACTCACTCACTCACTCTATCTATCTATCTATCTATCTATCTATCTATCTATCTATCTATCTATCTATCTATCATCTATCTATCTATCTATCTATCTATCTATCTATCTATCTATCTATCTATTAATCACAGAGCTGTCAAACTTGCAGCCCGCACGTGCTGGCCACGCCCACACCCGGTTTAGCAAAGGGGGGGAAAGTCCTGATAGGTCAGGTGACACCGCCATGACGACGCGAGTTTGACACCCCTGACCTCCATTTCACACATGCACAAAAATCATTCCTGGGATCCTGAATTAGCCACAGTTGACTGGAAACTAACATTGAGTCAAGGCAAAGCCAGATGAGCTTATCCCATCGGGTGAGCGTGCAACTTATCACAACCGTTTGGCCAACGGCACTTGACCAGCGTAATTAATGGCTCTGCTTGATATAGGTACCACTGGCTTCTCAAGCATTAACGAACAGTTCACCTAACAAAGAGTTGGCCAACTAGCGATATAATAATATGGGAGTCACTCTTTTTTATGCAGGCTAATGTTTATGGGCTTTTTTTTTTTTTTTAAATATTGGTTAACAATTGTCAGGTTATTGAAGTCAAAACTCATGCGGTCAACTTTACCTTGCCAGGTTCACGCGGCGCCTTGGAAGTCTTCCGTGGGAAAGAAATGGTGGAAGAAGTGGCTCAAACTCTCTTTCCAATTAAGTAATTAGACAAGGTGCTAAAGAAGAAGAAGAAGAAGGGGGGGGGAGAGAAAAGGGTGTGTATGTGTGTGGAATTACAGTATTTTCCCGGGCTAAGATCATTAAAGAAGCTTTTGCTGGCAATCTGAAATTAGGATTCCATTTTTTAAAAGCCCCTTCAAAAAGAAAGGGAGAGTGAGAGAAAGGGAGAGAAAGCCGTACTTCAAAGTGGCTTTTTTCTTCTTCTTCCCCTTGGAAACCTGCCTGTGTTAGGATGAAATGAATAAAGGGGGAGAGAAAAAGAGCAACGTTTGCCTTCTAATAAAGCATCTGTTGCCCACTTTGAACATTGCTTTACTTCTTTGTAAGCATGCCTCTCTGGTTTTGGCGACTGCTGACAATGAGGAACAGGGGCCTAGGGGGGAGAGAAAAAAAGAGGAGAAGACGAAGAGGACACAATAGCTGTTATATAGCCAATATTTCTGATTTCATGTCCCTTTGAACTGGATCTCCGTTTGACCACACGCTGCGTCTAAAAAAAAAGAACGTCTTTGTCAGCTGATCCAAAGAGGCGAGTGGACACTATAAAAAAAAAAGAAAAGAAAAGAAAGAGAGAAAGAGAGAGAGAGAAAGAGAAAGTAAACTGCAGGAATTTTCTCAATAGAAGGGGAGATGAAATGAGCTTTGGGCCATTCGTTTCATGTACCAAGCCGCACTTTCAAAAAAATTGGCCTCTTGTGCGGTGGCACAATAAAATAAAAGCAAAAATGACGTGGCCTTGGGGTATTGGTGGATAGGTGGGCAAGTGTATGTGAAAGTCCACCCTGGGTAACTTATATGTTTGTGCATTTTTTTTTTCCACAAGGGCAACAAAACAAAACAAAGCAAAAACCATTTATAAGGGGCCAAAGGTGTCGTGGGAACCAGCTTAGAGAAGACTTCTGCTTTGGGGAAGATGCCCCAGAAGATTTAGCAACGTCTAAGCAGGGGGTTGGACTAGAAGACCTCCAAGGTCCCTTCCAACTCTGTTATTCTATTCTATTCTATTCTATTCTATTCTATTCTATTCTATTCTATTCTATTCTATTCTATTCTATTCTATTCTATTCTATTCTATTCCTCTAGGACAAACACGAAGAGACCACATCCAGGGAAACCACCAAGAGAGCACCAAAGGCCCCACAACACAAGGTATAATTTTTAGAATGATAAGACTCCCAGAGCCACTTGGTGGAGTTGCGCCGCTGTACAAATTGAATAAATAACTAACTTATGATTAATGACTATAGCTATGATTTATGATTTTACCTACTGTATTACTTGCTGTTTATAGGTACGCTATGAGCTAGTGCACCAGAGATAAATTCCTTGTGTGTCCGATCACACTTGGCTAATAAAGAAATTCCTAATCTGTTCTGTTCTGTTCTGTTCTGTTCTGTTCTGTTCTGTTCTGTTCTGTTCCGTTCCGTTCCGTTCCGTTCCGTTCCACTCCACTCCACTCCTATTCCTATTCCACTCTGCTCCGCTCCGCTCCGCTCCGCTCCGCTCCATTTCATTTCTATTTCACTCCACTCCATTCCATTCCATTCCATTCCATTTCTATTCTATTCCATTCCAATTCCAATTCCAATTCCAATTCCACTCCACTCCACTCCACTCCATTCCTATTCCATCCCACTCCATTTCATTTCTACTCCACTCCACTCCACTCCATTTCATTTCTATTCCATCCCATCCCATCCCATCCCATCCCATCCCATCCCATCCCATCCCATCCCATCCCATCCCATCCCATCCCATCCTATTCCTATTCCTATTCCTATTCCTATTCCTATTCCTATTCCACTCCACTCCACTCCACTCCATTCCATTCCCATTCCCATTCCCATTCCCATTCCATTCAATTTCATTTCTATTCCACTCTACTCCACTCCGTTCCATTGCATTCTATTCCATTCCTATTCCTATTCCACTCCACTCCACCCCACTCCATTTCAGTTCTATTCCATCCCATCCCATCCCATCCCATCCCATCCCATCCCATCCCATCCCATCCCATCCCATCCCATCCCTATTCCACTCCACTCCACTCCATTTCATTTCTACTCCACTACTCCACTCCACTCCACTCCACTCCATTCCATTTAATTTCTATTCCACTCCCCTCTCCTCCATTCCATTCATTGTATTGTATTGTATTGTATTGTATTGTATTGTATTGTATTGTATTGTATTGTATTGTATTGTATTGTATTGTATTGTACTATACTATATTATATTCTCCCTACCCTACCCTTTACAGGAGCTTATTGCACTCCCTTACTGGAACGCCGCCCTTCCTGCTTGCACACAGCCCTTTGTTCAGGTAGCACACCTGTAAAATCCCCCGAGATTCGATCTGACGCAGATCATACTCTCTCGCCCCGCTAAACACATCAGGACATATTTCTTGCCTCGGACAGGGAATCACCAGGCCCTTTTTAGTACGCGACATTCAGTTCCACTCGTATGGTAATTCCCACTTTCTCAGTCGGCCCAGCTAGCCACCTGCTGATTTTCCCTCCGGACCTACATTTTGTAATAGTCATTCATTCCTCAGAGTCTTTAGCGATGTCAGTTGGAGCAGATGTCTGTTCTGTAATTGATTAGGTATCTTTCCATGCTAAAATCGTTCCTGAGTTCGGATCAAATGAACAGTTGGTAACCGTCCCTCCTCCCCCCCTCCTCGCCCGCCCGCTCCTGCATCAGAATCTGATTACGTCTTCTGAAACTGAGCCTTTGAAGTGAGCCAGCTAACTGTCGGGTAATTCCAGCTTATCTGTCTTCTGCAAAATTCATCTGGAAAGGAAAGATTTGCCCAGGTGTGGAGTCAAGAGAGAGGAAGATTGTTTCTTATTAGGCCCCCCATCTGTTGGCTTCAAAAGTTCAGATGTCAGGGAGAGATTGATTTACCAAGCTGGTCAAGTTAGGTATGATGGTTCCGCTTTTGGGGGGCACCTGGTGGAATCAAACGCGTACCAGGCACGTCCCGAAACCAGGAAAAGCCTGATAGCACCTTTTCAGATGAATATGTTTCATTAGAAAGCATCAGCTATCATGAGTGACAGTTAACAGATACATGCAGCGGTTGAAGGGAGTCGTAGCTCATCAAAAACGAATGCCTTGTATTCGTTGAAATGCTCCCGGTTTGGACCGGGTGAAATGCTCCCGGTTTGGACCGGTTCGGCCAAAGCGGTAGCGATGGCGGCAGGTAGTTCGGAGAACTGGTAGCGATGGCAGCACGAAGCTCCGCCCACCCGCCCAGTCATCATTACTTTGTGGTTTTAACCAGGAAGTAACCTGTTTTTTACTCTCTGCACATGTGCAGAAGGGTTTGCGCATGTGCAGAGGGTCCACATGCGCATGTGACACGTGTGCGCACTTCCGAACCAGTTGGGAAGGTAAGTAGATTTCACCCCTGCCTTGTACCCAGTGGTGAAATTCAGCCAGTTCTATCCGGGCGAACTGGTAGTACCGGCAGCGGAAGGCTCCGCCCACCTGCCTGGAAGTCATCACGTCCCATTTTTGACCCTCTGCGCATGTGCTTAGGGCTCTGCGCATGCATGGAGGAGGCGTGCGCGGTCACATTTGCGAATCGGTAGCGAAGGTAAGTGGATTTCACCCCTGCTTGTGCCTCATATACACATGGATAAGCTGAGAACTTGGAGGTTCTAAAGTCCAACCCCCACAGACAAGCTCTATGTCAACCAGGTCTGCTGACAAGAACCGTGTCTTCAGGCCCTTCTGGAAAAAAAATATCAAAAGGAGTCAATCTTATCCCTGGGGGAATGAAATTCCAGAGGGAGGGAGCCACCACAGAGAAGGCCCTTCTTCTGGATCCCACTAGATGCACTTCCTTGATGGATGTGATCCAGAATATACATTGCCTTCCTGGTCTGGAGGACCAGGTAGATCAAGGATGGGATTCACATAATTTACTTACTGGTCGCCCATCATCGAAAATGTGAGGCCCACCCACAGGTCGCTATCCAAACCGGCTGAATACCACCTCTGAGGTAGATGTAACCAGGGGGAATCAGTCCTTCAAATACACTAGCCAGAAGTCATGAAGGACTTTAAAGGTAATAACCCCGCACCATGAAAAACTCATTTAGTAGATATCTCATAGTCAGTGGTGGGTTGCCCCCGGTTCGCACCGGTTCTATAGAACCGGTAGTAAAACCGGTGGGAGGTTCTGCCCACTGACCGTGACATCATGAAAACGCTTCTGCGCATGTGCAGAAGAGCGCGCGCACAGCCCTGTTGCAAACTGGTAGTAAAAGTAAGTAGAACCCACCCCTGCTCATAGTAGATTTTTTTTTTCTAAAAAAAAAGAGGCAGATTTCGACACTCATTTTATTGCTTTCCATTATGATTTGTTATGGGATTGAATTTTAGGTTGGCTATTATCCAGGTCCTAGATAATAGTGGTGGGTTTTGTGCCTTGTAACAGTGTTAAGAGCAGGCGGTGGTTTGCAATGTTTGGCATCCCTCATTATTTCACACAAAAATGGATTGTGTGTGTGTGTGTTAGAATAGCTGACTCAAGATTCAGGATAGGCAGCCAATGAATTCCGTGTAACGGCTTCAAGATTGAATATATCTTGGCATCAGTTTCCTTCGGTGTGTGTTTCCTTATTATCGGGACCACCCAGAATTTAATACGTCAATTTTTATTGACAGCTGGAAAGTCTAATGAATTCTGCTAACGGGGGAAAAAAAGAGCGTCGAGGCCATGACACAGACACAGACCTCAAATCTCACACAAACGCAAGAGAAGGAACTATTTATCCTAGATAAGACAGAGCAAACCATGTTCACGTGGTCTTGGATATCTCCACTTGCCGAATGAGGTAGCTGGGGGATCTCTGTTGTCCCGCCGTTAGGACCGATGCCCATGTCGTCATAGAGGTGACGTGATCACAAGGACATTGCCAAGGAAGTGATCTCGTGGGAAGGCTAAACCAGGAGTGGATGGGCCAGAGGTTTCCAGAAGGAGATGGCAATGAGCCACAGGGGTTAGCAGCGTGAAGGGAATAATTGAGCAGTATCAAGTTACGAAGAACCCCAGACATTGGCAGAGGTTTTGGGGCTTGGCTGGATGATATCCCTGGCCCTGGTGTGCTGTTAGCAAAGGATAGATATTTCTAATTGGATGTAGATTCAGGAGCTCCTATCCATATTTTATTAATGTGTGCCCAAGGCTAATATTGATTTTTGCCCGATATGGGACACTTTGGGATATATAGAAATGCTAGGATAGTTTAGATCAGGTTCAGAATGGGTGAATTTATCCATTTTTTTCTTCTCCTCCTAACTGTATTACACCTTCTCTCTTTTTCTCTCTCTTTTCCTGTCCTCTCTTTCCTGCCCTTCTCTTCTCCAAAGGGAGAGGATGTCTACCCTATCCCAAGGCCTGAATGTCTCACATCGTTTACAAGATCACTTGAGCCCAGTTCAGTTCTTAATGACTACCGGTACTTGGACTCATCCATGCAGTTTTCATGATAACAAAAGCAATAGCATTTAGACTTATACACTACTTCATAGTGTTTTACAGCCCTCTCTAAGCGGTTTACAGAGTCAGCATCTTGCTCCCCAGCAACCTGGGTCCTCATTTTACTGATCTTAGAAAGATGGAAGGCTGAGTCCATCTTAAGCCTGGTGAGATTTGATCTGCCAAACTGCTGGCAGCTGGTGTTCAGCAGAAGTAGCCTGCAGTACTGCACTCTAACCACTGCGCCACCGCGGCTCATGATGGTGACATGGAGATGGTTTATCGCTTCTTTCTGCTGAAATCTTTTCCTACAGGCTAGCCATTAGCACCAATGGTGAAATCCTCTGCTGCTCACCACTGGTTGGCCGCCTGTGCATGTACGGTGTGCACCAAACACGCGCCAGATGTGTGTGCATGCGCAGTGCATGCTGGACGCAAAAAAGTTCCAAAGATCAGCTGAGTGATGCATGATCGTCGGAACTTTTTTTTTTTACTTTTTAAAGCATTTTTTACTACCGGTTCTCACGAACCGGCCCGAACCGGTAGCATTTCACCCCTGATCAGCACCGATCTTTCAAAAGGATCTCCCATCCAATTAATACAGCCTTTATTGTCATTGTACATCATGTATACAACGAAATTGGTTACTAACCAATTTACTTAAATTACTAACCAGGTCTGACCAGGTTTGGCTTTCTAGATCTATCAATGCTTCAGCCTGCTGAATTATTCATGTCTGTCTGTATACCGCTAAAACTCTTGTTGTAATGACTTTTCCCTGGGCGAAACAGCACATCATAGGGCAACAATGTTGAACCAAGGTACCTCAAATGGACTAATTTACAAAACGTGTCCACAATCTGGAACTCACAACACATGAGGGAAATGAAACTTGGGAAAGTTGGGGCTGCTTCAATGCTCACTGCTTGTTATAGTCACGTGAGCTTCATTTTCAACATTCTGTGACAGTTTCCCAGCCAGTCTCACAATCCCTCACACTCTCTCCCGCCCAGCAGCAGCCACTCACCTGCTTACCAGCAAGGGAAGGGAAGCGGAGATTTCCAATGCTCCTTGCCAGATTCCCACAAGGAAAGCCAATGGGGAAGCCAGCAGGAAATTGGAAGTCACTCCTATATAATATATATTTCGCTCTCTCTCTCCTCCTCTCCCTCTCCCTCCCCCTTCCCCCTCTCAGACGATGACACAATAGGGCACAGATAATCTAGTTTATCTAATAGAAGGTAAAAGTTTCCCTTTGTCCAGTTGTATCTAATTCTAGGTGCTAGATGATGCTCATCTCTGTTTTTTTGGCCAAGGAAGTCAGTGTTCTCCAAAGACATTTTCCCTGGTCATGTGAGGTGCATGGAACGCTGTTACTTTCCCACTGAAGTGATACTTATTTATCTACTTGCATTTGCATACTTTCAAACTACTAGGTGGGCAGGCTGTCAGCTTTCCAGCTGACAAGCTCAGTGTCTTTAACCACTGAGCCATTGTGCCCCCATTTATTTATTCCACTTGTATCTAACTGCATGAATAGATCTATACCTGTATCCATCCCTGAGAGTCAATCCTAGGTGGAGTCTGGGGCCAAGGTTTGCATTTTCCTGTCAAGTTGCAAAGAGTGCCGTGTGACCCGTTGTCCCCTCCTTTTACCACAACTCTTGTCAAAGCCAAAGGGACTGCTGTGAAATTCTGCCACCAGATGGCATTTGGGGAAAAAATGTAACAGCTGCATTGAATTGATGGACTTTTGGTATTCCAACTCAGAGAGAGGAACAAAATAATAACAGAATGTCCCACACCCTTGGACTGAAGAGATCCTTTCTATAGAAAAGAAACACAAATCACTTTAAATTTGTGAAAGTATTTGGTTAAAAACACTTAAGGTCAAAAGTATGAAGCTTCCTAGAGATTCCTCTAACTTGGTTTTGACCAAACCAATTGGGTGACTTTGGGCCAATCACCAGGAGACAGTGAGTTCTAGTCCTGTCTTAGCCATGAAAGCCAATTGGGTGACTTTGGGTGAATCACCAGGCGACAGTAAGTTCTAGCCAGTGGTGGGATCTTCCCAGTTTAACAACCGGTTTGGTGATTGCAAGCTTCGTGCGTGTGCACAGTTTAAAGAAATCTTCACTTCCACGTTTCTTCGGAGGAGAAACACAGATGAGGTGCAGCAATCTGCTTTGCCGCACGAATCAGCTGAGAAGATAAAGGTAGATAAATAGCGTGGGCGGGTGGGGGGCCCATCTGATCGTCAGGACGAACTGGTTCGCTCCCAGCTGATCATCGGAGCTACCGGTTCGTCTGAACTGGTCCGAACTGGTAGAATCCCACCCTGGTTCTAGTCCCGCTTTAGGCATGAAAGCCAGTTGGGTGACTTCAGCCAAATCATTAGGAAACAGAGAGTTCTAGTTTTGCCTTAGGCATGAAAGCCAGCTGGATGATTTTGGGCCAGACCCTCTCTCTCTGCCCAACTTAGCTCATGGGCTTGATCTTATGGGGAAAATAGGAGGAGAAAGGTGTGTTGGATATGTTTGCTGCTTTGGGTTATTTGTCAAAATAATAAAGATTATAATAAATAAATAATCCTAGAATAGTTCAGTGCTTTCCCTCCAAAAAAATAGAACAGATGAGAATTCTGCTGCTATTTAATTAGGGCGATGCAATCCTTGCATTTTGCATCTTCATGTCCCCTTAGGAATCCTTAACCCCCAATAAAATATGTCAAGGCTATGGTTTTCCCAGTTGCAATGTAAGGCTGGGAAAGTTGGACCATAAGGAAGGCTGAGCGCCAAAGAATTGAGGCCTTTGAACTCTGGTGCCGGAGAAGACTCCTGCGAGTCCCTTGGACTGCAAGGCGATCCAACCGGTCAGTCCTAGAGGAGATCAACCCTGACTGCTCTTCAGAAGGCCAGATCCTGAAGATGAAACTCAAATACTTTGGCCACCTAAGGAGAAGGAAGGACTCCCTGGAGAAGAGCCTAATGCTGGGAACGATGGAGGGCAAAAGAAGAAGGGGACGGCAGAGAACGAGGTGGCTGAATGGAGTCACTGAAGCAGTCGGCGTGAGATTAAATGGACTCCGGAGGATGGTAGAGGACAGGAAGGCTTGGAGGAATGGGGTCGCAATGGGTCGGACCCGACTTTGCAACTAATAACAAAGTATGTCCATTTCCCTCCCCCAAGAGTGGCCTCTGCAAGTTTTATGGCTTAGAGCGATGTGTGAACCCAATCCCTGTGACAAAAGGCCTGCTTTAAGAAAATTGAGCCTGCTGGTTCATTTGTTTGCGTTCTGGACAGATGGCATCCAGAAACATCTTGATAGATGAAAGCACTTCAACATCCTGACCCACTTTGCCACCAAACCCTTCAGAAGGGGCTCTCGTAATGGGAAACACTGAAGAGCTGGCCAGAGTGATTCATGCTTTCTCAAACACACTTAATTGTCCACATGTGTTTTAAGCTTTCTTGAAGCTCCAAAGCTGGCGGCAGGCAGAGAGTGAGAGAAACTCAGCTGGATGGGTTTAAAAGGGCCAGGTCCCGTTTAAAAAAAAAACAAAAAAACAACCACAGAAATATTCATCCAAATTAAAAGCCCTTTTAAAGAATGTATTTCCCTCCCCCTCCTTTTTTTTTTTTTTTGCAAAACTGGATGGAAAAAATAATCTCTGGATATGCAATTATGTGTGCATGCAATTATTTGCCATTGCCACTTCTGAGATACTTCACTGGATGTTGATTAGAGGGTTTGATGATGTCACTGGCTCAGAAATGAACCCTACTTTTAGCACCTGTCATGTGCGAGGAGAAAAAAAAAAGAATAGCTTGGCAAGATACAAAGATATCTGCCCGGATCACCGTGTAAAACCATGTTTTCCTTAACATAGGTTGTATTGATTAAAACACAATCATGAGCCCAATCATGGCCATAAATCAAAGCTTAAGAACTTTAGTATGGATAGAGGAGAATATTTGCAGCTCGGGGATCAGTGGTGGGTTCTTCCTGGTTCGGCCCGGTTCGGCCGAGCCGGTAGAGGTGATGATATGACATCACCGAATTGGTTCTTTTTGTTCGGGAGCTGCTTGCACCCCATTTTGGGCCTAGTAGGCCTCCCTGCACTTACCTGGGAGCCAAAACAGGGTATGGGGGGACTTCTGGAAGGGACGGGGAGGAGAGGAGCTAGCCAGCAATTTAACATCTGGTTCGGCCAAAGTGGTGCGAACTGGTTGAATCCCACCACTGCCCTTCTTTCTATCACCCTTATGAGTTTTGCCAAATTTATTCTATTTTCTTCTACCTACAGTAAGGGAACTTCGGTGTCAGCTACATTTTGGAAGATTCTTTCATAAACCTGTTTTGCTGGCCTACATCACCCTTCATTCGCCACCCAGCGTCTTTCCTTGTGACTTCTTCCAACGAAAAGAAGATGTGTTCTGACTGTAGTAGGGGGTTTGTGTGTGTGTGTGTGTGTGTAAAATTCTTCTGTAAAGGGCACCGGGTTTCAGCCTTTGGGGAAGGGTGGGGGTGGATCAAAGCACAGCCTCCCTGAGAGCATCTTCAAGCTTTCTCCAAGTTCTGTGACACAAGCTGTACCTGTCCACCTGGAAACAATGATTACAAAGCATTGTCATCAGTCATTCTCTTTCTCCTCCTGCTCTCCATGCACAAAACACAAGAGGTGGAGAAGATCAAGGAACGGGGAAGGAATTGGTAGCTGGTGTCTTTGGAAGGAAACAGGAGGCAAGACAAAATCTATCCCTTTTTCAGTCGAGGAAGAACTTGATGTTCCTATGAATATTCTGCCATTTTATTCTGCTCAAAGGGAGGCCAACTTCATGCAGCTGAGGACCTCTCCCATCTCATCTTTGCATATTTCTCCTGTTTCTGTTTCAAGACTTCCATAGATCCCATGACAGATTGTGACTGCCTTTCTTGTTTCCCGGTGGTTCACTGAACCATCATTTATTGAATTCACCCAAATGTTCTGGGTTCCCATGACCCAGTGAACTATGAAATAACCGTAAGGGCTAGTCATAGAGGCTGACATCCAGGCTCTTCTTCTGCTGGTGAAGTTGTCGTTGGAGGGTGAATCAGAGCCTTCAGATCTGGATGTCCCGGAAGAGCCACTGCATCAAGGAATCCTAGTCGGGAGCAAGGGAATTGAGGACTCTAAAAATGTTAATCTGGATTCTGAGTCCCCATATGATTCCAAATCCTACAGCTATGTTGGAAGGGAAACTCTAATCCCAGGGAGTACAAGTGGCTGAAGGCTGACACCAGGGATGGGCTGCTGGGGGTTCGCAGGGGTTCGGGAGAACCTCTAGCTAAGATTCTGTATAGTTCAGAGAACCCCCAAATCCCACTCCTGGCTGGCCCCACCCACTCTTCCCCTCCCCTCCCAGGAGTCCCCACACAGCCCGTTTTGGATGCAGGTAAGTGCAGGGTGTGTGCGGAGGCTCAGGGAGGGTGAAAAACAGGCCTACCAGAAGTTCAGGAAGGCTGGGAACAGGCCCATTTCCAGTCTCCAGAGGGCCTCCGGAGCCTGGGAAGGCCATTTTCACTCTCCCGGAGGCTTGAAAAAAGCCTCCAGAGCCTGGGGAGGGCAAAAATGCCTCCCTGCCATGGTGTAGGAAGCCAACTAGGCCACGCCCACCATAGTCACGCCCACTCAGCAACCAGGCAGAGAACCCCTTGCTAAAATTTTTGAAGCCCACCCCTGGCTGACACCCAGTTGAGAAGCTTTAGATGGGGGAGCAGGCCTTCTCAAGAATAAATAGACTTCAGCAGAGAACTACTTGCAGATAACATAATCTTAGAACCGTTTTCTTGAAAATTCTCAGATTAGCTACTGAATGACCGAAGTACGTACCCCAGTTCTCTGAAAGTTGATTTCTGGATCTCCCCACCCCCACCCCCGGATTATCAGTTCGTAGGTTTGTTATGTTTTAAAAGTGACCGATCCTGGCTTCCTGACTATACATAAATGTGTTTACAAGGTTTATAATCATTGGTTTGCCTATCCTGTTGCAAGACAAGTTTTAGGGTACATTAGCACGTGAAATTTCAACACTGTGTACTAATATTAGGGCTTTATTGCACTAAGACGTGTAAAATACAATTAAATATATATCGATGTTAATTAAGATAATAGAACTCACCCCCCTCACGTGGTGCTGCTTTCCAAACTTGTTTGAATCGCAAATTCTTGCATTGTTGTAAGCTGGGAACTTTTGGGGACTAATCCTTTCAATATATCTTGATGTCACCAGTCTGGGAAAGGCAAGCGTGGATATATGTGTAGTCCCACCCTTGTCACATGCTCACAGTTGCTCTGATCATCTCGCAAGTGATTTATTCAGCCTGCTAGATTCCCACGGTGTTCATTTATGGAAAGAAGAAGCAGGCAGAAAAACAAGAACGAAACCGGGATATGGATGTTCAGATAAGGATTATTAAGCCATCAGGCCAAGTCAATCCTCCCCCATCCCAAATACACCATCCTGGTTGGTTGCACAGTCAGCCAGATGTTGTCACGATGAGGATGAGGATCTACCCAACAATGTGAAATCACAGCTGCCAGTTCTTTAGCTGGTGCTGGCTTCCTATTTACCGAGTGCTTTCCAAGGATGTCATCATGTATCAGCATAGCACGGATCCAAGAAGTGCGGTCTTTTGGTAATTGACAGATGGAAATGTTGTCAATGCGCAGATTTTCCAAGCGCTGGCCAAGATTTTTTGGGGTATGGCCGATAACCAAGGCTGATGATGATGCCATAATCTTTCAACTTCAATTTTCATTCAGTTTATTCAAAGTTTACAATTTATTCAATTTTATTCAATTAGTATTACGTGCGGGTAGTCTGCTGTTAGATTGGTGGAATCTAAAACTGGTGGAAACTTAGCAATTCAAGCCCTAACCAAGGATTATTAAAGTAGCATCTAATAAAACAGGCAGCTGCGAGCAGGGTGCTTTTTAAAAAAATTAAGGTGTTCAGGTCTGATCAATATTTCCAAATAGTAATGTAGTCCTTTAGATCAAGGATCCTGAACTTCTGAGCTATAGACCAGTATCGGTCCTCAATTCGTTGGGAACCAGTCCGCACAAGCAGCGGGCAAACGCACAAAGTTTTTATTTATTTATTTATTTATTTATTTATTTATTTATTTATTTATTTATTTATTTATTTATTTATTTATTTATTTATTGTAATTTGATTTATATGCCGCCCTTCTCCGGAGACTCAGGGAGGCTTACAATGCGTTAAGCAATAGCCTTCATACTTTTGTATATTTATACAAAGTCAGCTTATTGCCCCCACAATCTGGGTCCTCATTTCACCTACCTTAGAAAGGATGGAAGGCTGAGTCGACCTTGAGCCTGGTAAGAATTGAACTCATGGTAATTGCAGGCAGCTGGATGTTAAACGCTGCCTTAGGAGGCATTAGCCTCCTACGCCACTCAGGCTCTCCTGAGAAAAATTTATTTTTTATTCAACATTTACAGCTTTAAAATCTTAGTTACACTTTTGCAGCTATCCAATACTGGCATCTTTAGTAATATCCATTTTATCTTTCAGCCAACTATATACATACACATTTTGTTTGTTACATACTTATTCATATAATCAATACATTATATATATACATACCTACTGCACATTAAATATTACATTCCATTATAATACCTTCTTTTATATTGTACACTATCCATTAATTTTAGATTTCTTTTTCAGCCAATCATAAGCTGCACACACGAAATCATCCCTGCTCTGCCACTGGTCACCATCATGCTACTCAGAACATCGTACATTTTAAGAAGATACTTGGTTGATACCTAGGATGCTGCCAGCAACCCGTATCAACCATCAGCACCAGTCAATGATATTTGCGATACATTATTAAATGTTCAGTTGACTGAGTTTCATGTTTAATGAATAAAAGAGATAATAATAATAATAAAATACAAAGACCTACAAATAGAAATAGAATGACCGTGGCAAAGGCAAGCGAGGGTAGTACCAATAGTCATAGGCACCTTGGGTGCAATCCCAAAACAACTGGAGTGCGCTACTTTTGTCATCGGCATTGACAAAATTGCAATCAGTCAATTGCAGAAGGCAGCTTTACTTGGAACAGCTTCCATCCTGCCACGATATCTGTAACACCAAATCTGTAACATCCAAATCTGCCTATCCTAGGTCCTTGGTAAGGATTCGATACGTACACAAAAATGCCAAACCCAATCTGAACATCTGGCTGACTATGCGATGATCATGCGATAATAATAATAATAATAATAATAATAATAATAATAATAATAATAATAATAATAATCATAATATTTTGACTCTACAAAAAACCACCTTACTTGGAACAGCTTACATCCTCCGACAATACCTTAACAGTTCCTAGGTCCTTGGTTAGGACTCGAGCTGCTGAGCTATTAACCAGCCTCAAAGGCTGTGAATCTCACTAAAGATTAACATAATAATAATAATAATAATAATAATAATAATAATAATAATAATAATATTTTGACTCTACAAAAAACCACCTTACTCGGAACAGCTTACATCCTCCGACGATACCTTAACAGTTCCTAGGTCCTTGGTTAGGACTCGAGCTGCTGAGCTATTAACCAGCCTCAAAGGCTGTGAATCTCACTAAAGATTAAATAATAATAATAATAATAATAATAATAATAATAATAATAATAATAATAATTGGCATGCTTGTAAGTTGAAATGACCTCTAAAAGTCTTATTCCTTTGTGGACACAGCAGCTTGTTTATTCTCCGCTAACCCATTCAGTGTCTGAGAATCCCCGCCGCTCTTCCCAGCATGCATTGTTGGGTGACCCTTACTCTATGGCAGTGATTAATTGTCTTAATGTCATCACAATCACCTTGTTTTTTCAGATGCTTACTGGCTTCAACCTCCCCGAAGTGACAACAGCCCTAACTGCAAGCAATTGGGCTTGCTGAGTTTTGCTTCCCCTTGTGAAAAATTCCACCCGGTATCCTGGATACTGCAAAGAGCCAGCTAGAAATGCATGTAGTCAATAACCTGATTTAGGAAGATGTGTGAATTCACTCAGAAGCATTTCGTGATGATTTTTGGCCCTGGCCATCTCTTTTCTTCCAATATCATTTGTATCTACTTATCACTCTTATCACTCTTATCTTTCTTGGTGACCTCAATCTACTTCTTATTAATTGGACCCTAAACAAATGTACAACAGAACCAATACATACAACCATGTACAATGCCGTTACTAATCTGGGATTGGATCAACCTGTAACAACCAACACTAGACTACCAACGTGTCTACCATCCCTGTCCTAATGTCCCCTTTTTATTCGTATCCATTTCATGTATTCATAATCATGTTTATACTTTTATCTGTTACCTAATACATGCTTGACGAAATAAATAAATAAACAAATAAAATACTACATTGAAGTTTGCATGTTTGATTTTAAACCAGATTGTGATTGGCTTGGTTTTAGCTGAATATTCTCCGGATCGAGTCATTAGTCAAGCATGTTTAGAACCTAAACTTCGTGCAAACCCTGTGATGGCTTAGTCAATAAACTAGGGTTGAAATTGAATATAGTTTGTTGAACAAACATAAGATATATATGGTTAATCTCAGCGTGCAAGCTCAACTCATGTGAAAGCAACATGATTATGGATGTAGTAAGAGCGGGGAGGCATTCATCTCAACTTGTACTCAAATGTTACATCAAGTTTGACCTTAGAATCATAGAGCTGGAAGCAACCTTGGAGATCTTCTAATTCAACTCCCTGCCCAAGACAGGAGACTTCATATTATCCCGGACAAATGGTAGCCCAATATTTTCTTGAATACCTCCAGGAATGGAGCACCCAGAAGTCCGGGAGGCAAGCTATTCCCTTAATTAATCGTTCTCACTATCAGGAAATTCTTCCTTATTTCCAGGTTGGATCTCCCTCTGACCAGCCTCATCAGTTGCCTCTTGTCCTGCCTTTAACTGCTTTGGAGAACAAATCAACCTCCTCTTCCCCCTTCAACTATTGGTTGATTGATATGAGATCTTCTAATAAGATCTATCTCCTAAGAATCAGGTCTTCTCCCAAGCCTTCTCTTTGTTAAGCTACAGTACATCTACCTAGCTCCTTTGGCCATTCTTAGGATTTAGCCTCCAGATCCTTTATCATCATTGCGGCTCTTCTCTGCACTCTTTCTAGGGCCTCAGTGTGTGTGTATGTGTGTGTGTGTGTGTGTGTGTGTGTGTGTGTGTGTGTGTGTGTGTGGAGAGAGAGAGACAGAGACAGAGATAGAGAGGTAGAGACTGACAGAGATAGATAGATAGATAGATAGATAGATAGATAGATAGATAGATAGATAGATAGACAGATAGATAGACAGACAGATAGAAAACCAGAGGTGGAGAGATGGAGATATAGATAGATAGATAGATAGATAGATAGATAGATAGATAGATAGATAGACAGATGATAAATAGATAGATAGATAGATAGATAGATAGATAGATAGATAGAGACAGAGAGAGAGAGAGATGATATAGATATAGATAATAGATAATAGATAATAGATAATAGATAATAGATAACGATATAGATAATAGATAATAGATATAGATAAAGATATAGATATAGATAATAGATAATAGATATAGATAATAGATAATAGATAATAGATAATAGATAATAGATATAGATAAACATATAGATATAGATATAGATATAGATATAGATATAGATATAGATATAGATATAGATAGTATTGTGGTGACCAGAACTGGACACAGTATTTCAAATACGGCCTCACCAGTGGAGTATAGAGTGGTGCCATCCTTTCCCTTGATCTTGGCCTTCTTCAACAGAATCTTCAAATCAACGAGGACTAGACTCTCCAGGATTCTTAGCCAATTCTAAAAATCTTCTCTACGTTGCATACTCATGCATGAAAGGAACGTACGTATTTCCCCTGTATCCTTCTGAAACCGACTTAAGCCAAGGCCCACTTCATTACAAACCACAACCCAAGACTCCCAACACTTTGCGCTCTCGCAGTCTCCCTACTGCAGGGGGCTTGGTTGGATGCGTTCCCCGCACAGCATCTTGGTGACACTTGTTTAAGCCCAGCGTGCTTGTTAATTAGTTCCCCTCGATGCTTTCATGTTGATTTGACAACTTGTCAAGCTGTTCCTTTCCTCCCCTCCCTTGAGTGGGGCCTTGTGCATTTTGCAAACGTGCGCATGGCTGCAGAGAAAGAGGTCTGTATTTGCCGAAGCCGTGCAGGGAAATTAAATGGTGTGTGACGACACTCTTCACTAACAAAATGCGTGCATTTCTAAGTACGCGAACCTTTGGGGTGTTGTTCAGGAAAGTGGCCCTCTATTTAAGATAGCAGGGATTTTATATTTCTCTTATGTTGATTTTCTAAAAATGCTTTTCTAACTTGGGTTGAAGATGTGCAGGTTGTCCGTGAGAGTAATCAAGATCGGTTTTAGTGCCTACTGAGTGTTCCATTTGGAGGTTGAAAAGTTGTTGTTGTTGTTGTTGTTGTTGTTGTTGTTGTTGTTGTTGTTGTTGTTGTTGTTGTTCTTCTTCTTCTTCTTCTTCTTCTTCTTCTTCTTCTTCTTCTTCTTCTTCTTCTTCTTCTTCTAGTTCTGCTTCCTCCTCTCCTCCTCCTCCTCCTCCTCCTCCTCCTCCTCCTCCTCCTCCTCCTCCTCCTCCTCCTCCTCCTCCTCCCCAATCCCAATTCTCTTCTAGCACTGAAGATGTTACCTAGCTGGGTCACGTAACCTCTTCAAGAAAACAACCAAGCTCAGAGAGCGCCCAGGGCCGTGTAGTTCAAAACCCTGAGCTACAAATACCCTCTTCTATTTTGAATCTGAAGATTTGGTAGAATGGATTTTGGGAAATTAGAATGATTAACGTTGCCCCTGGGCAACACTCACAATGATTCTGCTTAATATTAATTAGATCTAAACGCAGTTGGATTTAGAGTTGTTTCAGCAAACTTACAGTTTTCTAAACGTGCTTCTGTCTTCAAAGCCCAAAAGAATTCCCG
This sequence comes from Pantherophis guttatus, assembly GCF_059756535.1. Classification (NCBI taxonomy): domain Eukaryota; kingdom Metazoa; phylum Chordata; class Lepidosauria; order Squamata; family Colubridae; genus Pantherophis; species Pantherophis guttatus. Next base: position 5,996,888 of record NC_142073.1, on the reverse strand, counting down.
GGGAAATTGTTAAGCCCGTGTTTTTAAACAAGGGGACGCTGCTATCACGCACGCTTACTTCCCCTTCACTTCCTCCTTACGTGGGAATTCCTCCAGCTGAGCTCCCCCAGGAGTGCAAGGAAGAAGATTGATCTCAAAAAGGCTCTTCCCAGCCAAAATGCTTTTCCAATCAGAGCAGGAACCAAAAAAATAAATAAATAAAAATCCAAGTAGTGATGGTGCTTTTTGCCAACTTTCCTAAGACTGTTATTCTTTGGATGTGGAACATGTCTACTTTAAACTTGAAACTGCAGTTTGATCTAAATTGGCTGTACAAACAAAATGGGACCTTCAAGGTTTCCTAGGCATGATTTAAAAAAAAAAAAGAATCCAATCTGCAACATTTTTGCGGTTGTTTTCCATTCCAAATTAGGACATTTGTATAGAAGGAAACTGGAAATGTTATTCCGAAGAAGAGCGCAAAATCCTTCCGAGGCCAACCGTATCTTTTACGCACTTCTCTTTTAAACTGTTAATTCTTCTGCAGAGGCACAAAGCAATAGCCCAAAGGAATGCTTCATGTGGAATTATTTAATTTTGATGAACAAAGCACTACTTTTAGCTGGGAAAATGTTCCCTTTGAGTCCTAGGGAAAAAAAAAAAAAAAGAAGAGAAAAGCAGTTCTGAAGGAGGATGACATCACCACTTTCACACAGCAAGAATTGCACTTCCATTGCAAATCCAGTGAAAATCAGCAGCACATTTGAACCCAGGGCAATATTCTTGGAAAGCAAGGGATTGGGTGGGTTTCCTCAGGGAATCAGCATTGATTCCGCAAAGCCCATCTGCCATCTTGTTTTGGATCTTCGGTCCATTTTCCAGGGTGGCGCAGTGGTTAGAATGCAGTACTGCAGGCTACTTCTGCTGACTGCCGGCTCCCAGAAGTTTGATCCTGAACGGCTCAAGGTTGATTCAGCCTTCCATTCTTCCGAGGTGGGTAAAATGAGAACCCAGATTGTTGGGGGCAATAGGCTGACTTTGTAAACCGCTTAGAGAGGGCAGTAAAGCACTGTGAAGCGGTATATAAGTCTAAGTGCTATTGCATCCGGCCAGTAAACACTCAGCCCCATTCCGTTGCCCGGTGAGAGAAATATGAATTATTCCTGTAAAAAGCATAACCTGAGTAACGCCATTTTAAATGCCATGTTTTACCTGATATAACCTGATTATATAACCTGATTATATAACACCCGGGCTCCACCCCGCAAGGGATTATGGGGTCGTTAAAAGAGGATGATGAGTGATTCATTTAACAACTGCAGCAAGAAAGGTTGTAAAATGGGACAAAATTCCCTGAACAAATGTCTCGTTTAGGGATGGAAACTTGGAGCTCATTTGTTTTATTTATTTATTTTATTTTATTTATTTGTTGAGTACGTATTAGATAACATATATAAGTATAAACATGATTATAAATACGTGAAAAGGATACGAAGAAAAGAAAACATTAGGACAGGGACAGTAGGCACGTTGGTGCTCTTATGCACGCCCCTTACTGACCTCTTAGGAATGGGGTGAGGTCAACAGTAGCCAATCTAAGGTTAAAATTTTGGGGGTTTGGGGAAGAAACTACAGAGTCAGGTTATGCATTCCAGGCATTGACCACTCTGTTGCTGAAGTCATATTTTCTGCAATCGAATTTGGAGCGGTTTACCTTAAGTTTGTATCTATTGTGTGCTCGTGTATTATTGTGGTTGAAGCTGAAGAAGTCGTTGACAGGTAGGACATTGTAGCAGACGATTTTACGAGCTATGCTTAGGTCAGGCTGAAGATGGCGTAGTTCTAAATTGTCTAAGCCCAAAATTTCAAGTCTGGTGGCATAAGGTATTTTGTTGCAGGTAGAGGAGTGGAGAACTCTTCTTGTGAAATATTTCTGGACACGTTAAATTGTATTAAAGTCCGATATGCACTGCGGGTTCCAGACAGATGAGCTGTATTCGAGAATTGGTCTAGCAAATGTTTTGTAAGGTCTGGTTAGTAGTGTAATATTACTGGAGAAGAAGCTACGCAAGATTAGGTTTACAACCCTTAATGCCTTTTTGGCGGTGTTGTTACAGTGGGCTCTGGCACTTAGATCATTAGATATGAATACTCCAAGGTCCTTGACAGAGTGAGGGTCATCTTCAAGGTCGTGTCTGCTCAGCTTGTGTTTTGTGTTCTAATTCCTTTTGACAATGTGTAAGACAGAGCATTTGTTAGTTGAGATTTGGAATTGCCAATTTTTTGACCATTCCGACACAAAGTCAAGGTCTCTTTGAAGGGTAGCAGCATCGTTGGCGGTATTAAATAGTTTTACATCATCGGCGAAGAGAACGCAGTTACTTATAATATGATCACAAAGGTCATTTATGTATAGCATGAAGAGTGTTGGTCCTAGAACACTGCCTTGGGGGACACCGCTATTAAATGGATGAAAAGTTCTCCTGCCTTCTCTATTACGTATTCTCGTTTATTCTAAATCGGCACTGGATTCGTTTTTCCAAGGACAAAAGAAGAATTTGGGGGAAAGAGTGTCATGTAGGCCCTCGAAGCATTTTGGAGATAAGAGGGGTTTGGCGAGTGGCATTATGCTTTGTAACAGATCAGCTTTCTGTTTTAATTTTGTATCATTTAAAAAAGAAACGTTTTAAAAGGTGCCAAGCTAGATATCTGTAGGCACACTGGTGCTCGTGGATATAATTTTCAGCTTCGGAGATCTAGAGGAAAAGGCTGTTCAAAAGAAGTGTCTAATCACGAACAGAAGCCTTTGCATAACCCTATTTGAAATACAACCTCACACCATATGTTCAGATGCTGCTTTCATCCTCCTACCGTCCTAGATAAAATATTCCTCTTTCCAGGCTATGAGTGTGAACTTTTGAGTTTTGCAATACAATTCTCACAATAAACGGTGCTTAAAACATCAACGCAGAGAAAACTCATAAACTTTCTTTTTCTGCAATGGTCTTTTCCTAGATAGTGAGGTTCACTGTGTTGTGACCTAGGCCTACTGAGTCATTACAAGACACAATTAGTCCCAAACAAACCTATTTTATTGTAACAGCTGAGAACTACATTCATTCCCAGCTGAGTCCCAATTAGTTGCAAAACAAGTCCTTCGGAAGAAGTCCTTCGGGATAATCACCAACCTTTATCTTCTTTGACACCCTGCCAAAGGCCTTTCTTGGCAAAGCCCCACAGAGTTCAGAAACAAACAAGAGATGCTGACTGGAAACAGAGTTAGCAACGTTGCTTTCCTGCAAAAAGGCCCAAATGCCTCTGTTTTTCTTTTAAGTCTTATGGGAGGGGCCAATCATCTCCTGGCCTTATTCCCGAGTCGTCCCTTTTGCTTTCGCTGCTCATGCCTTCTGGCAGCTCTGCACATACGTACACTAGGGACAGGCTCCTCCTGTTCCTCTGCCTCTCTGCTGTCTAACACTGGGGGCTCCGGAGTCCGCACATCACTCCCAGATGGCCCTGGCTCCCTCTCTGCCTCCGACGTAGAGCCCTCATCCGGGCCTTTCCCAGGCTCCAGGACTGGCCCATGTTCCTCCCCAGCCTCCTCACTGTCTGACTCCGCTGCCAGCTCTGCAACACACTATAGATTTAAAGTTTATTAGTACAATCAGCACAGAAATTGCTAATTTAAACATCAAAATGAAGAAGACTCATATTTTTCTGAAATGGTTTCCTCAGAGATATTAAGCCCACATTCGAAATTCTGCATCCAGTTTTGGTCACCACAATGTAAAAAAAAAAAGACGTCGAGACTCTAGAAAGAATACAGAGAAGAGCAACAAAAATGATTAGGGGGCTGAAGGATAAATCATATAAAGAACGGTAGCTGGAATTGAGTATGGCTAGTTTAATGAAAAGAAGGGCCAGGGTTGACATGATAGCAGTGTTCCTATATCTGAGGGGTCAGATACAAAGAAGAGGAAGTCAAAGCACAGGAAGGAGGGACAAGAAGCAATGAATGGAAATTAATCAAGGAGCCTTGATAGTACAGGGGTTTAAGGCACCCTGTTATTAAGCTTATTAAGACCAGCTGCCTGCAATTACTGCAGGGTTCGAATCTCGCCAAGGCTCAAGGTTGACTCAGCCTTCCATCCTTTCTAAGGTAGGTGAAATGAGGACCCAGTTTGTGGGGGCAATAAGCTGACTTTGTATAAATATACAAAAGAATGAAGGCTATTGCTGAGCACATTGTAAGCCGCCCTGAGTCTTTGGAGAAGGGCGGCATATAAATCAAATTAAAAAAAAAAAAAAGGAGAGAAGCAACCTAGAACAAAGGAGAAATTTCCTGACAGAACAATTAGTGGAACAGCTTGCCTCTAGACGTTGTGAATTCTCCAACACTGGAAATTTTAAAGAAGAGATTGGACAGCCATTTGTCTGAAATTTTATAGGCTTTCCTGCCTGAGCAGGGGGTTGGACTAGAAGACCTCCAAGGTCCCTTCCAACTCTGTTACTTTGTTATTCATCAGATATCTAAACATTATATCTGCAACATATAGGCAACTGTGTCATGAATACATTCCTCTGGGGATTTTCAGGAGGCAGCTGATAATCGGGATATGCTTTTTCTCACAAAACTAGGGCTCCAGATTCTCTCAGTATCTTGGACAGATTAATCCAGGGGTGGGCAACTGTGGCCCTTTTACAACCTGCGGACTTCAACTCCCAGAATTCCTGAGATAGCTTGGCTGTCTCAGGAATTCTGGGAGTTGAAGTCCACAGGTTGTAAAAGGGCCACAGTTGCCCACCCCTGGATTAATAGGACAAGAGACTCATAATCTGGAAAGTGCATTGAAAGGACCTCAACCATGGCTGATGCTACAAAACGGTTGATGAATGGGATGACATCATATTTCTATGTCTGGAGGATCCTGTTTAACAAGAGCTGTGAGAATTATGTCACTTTAGTCGTAAGCCTTGCTGGAAAATAATATAAGGGCTGTCCAAGGATCAGGTCAGCAAGTCCCAACTAATTTTTGTCCTTCGCTGGTCCTACAAGGTGCCACCATAAACGGTTCTTTATTTCCAAAAAGAAAAAGGAGAAACGGGAAAGGAGAAACGGACGCCTGCTGCCAAACAATTTTGCAAACTAAATAAAATTGGTCCGACAACTGACCCAGTTATCATGTTGTGGGGTAGAGGGATTTCTGAATCAGCCATGTTCCTCCAACTTAATGAAAAGCAGTTTCATAATTCACAACACGCTGACATTCAGCCCACCCACCACAATTCCCACCTCGTCCCATCAGCCTTGAGTCAAACTGATCTGCCTCGTTTCCATTCATTGCTTCTCCAAAACATTTTTTGGGAACGTTTAACTAGAAACACCCCCCCAAAAAAAGTAAAAAAAAGAGGCTTTTTATTGTCTCAGAAAGCAATCAATAACCTCATGCCTCCAAGAAATAGTTCCTTGGATTGCTGCTGCAGGAGAATACTTGTGGGAGGAAGGAACGGGAAAGCTCCTACCTACACCAGAGTTTTAAAGAGTTGGGAAAAGTATTTTCTTTACCTCTGGGGGCCCAGGAAACTGTAGCTGTGTGGTGTAGAAGGTAGAAGTTGGAAGATTTCCTCCGAATTATTTATATATCACCCAATGAGATCATTTCCGAGAGCCACTGGAGAACTGTGTGTGGAAGGAAATATTATTATTAAAAGAACATAAAACTGATACATGTTTATCTGAAACAATGAACAAACCCCATACCTATTTTTAAGAGGACGAAAGAGAGATCCTTCTCTTCCTTCCATAGTTCCCAATCCTGCTGTTTCTTCTTCCCTTCACCCACTACAAAAAGTGGTTGGTTGCTCCCAGTTTGGTCCAGTTCTTGCGAACCAGTAGTAATGGCAATGCGAGGCTCCGCCCACCCACCCGGACATCATCATGGATGATCTGCGCATGCACAGAAACGTGCGTGCGTGTGTGAGCAAATAACACAACTCTAACTAAAAGATAAGTTACAAAAGTTACACCACTAAGGGACGCAGTGTCTCAGTGGCTAAAACACTGAGCTTGTCAATTGAAAGGCCAGCAGTTCAGCAGTTTGAATCCCTAGTGCCGTGTAACAGGGTCAGCTCCTGTTACTTGTCCCAGCTTCTGTGAACCTAGCAGTTCGAAAGCACGTAAAAAACAATGCAAGTAGAGAAATAGGGACCACCTTTGGTGGGAAGGGAACAGTGTTCCATGCGCCTTTGGCATTGAGTCATGCCAGCCATATGACCACGGAGACTTCTTCGGACAGCGCTGGCTCTTCGGCTTTGAAACGGAGATGAGCACCGCCCATAGAGTCGGGAATGACTAGCACATATGTGCAAGGGGAACCTTTACTTTACTAAAAGATGGGAAGGGGAGAAGTCAGATGAGTGGGGGGAGGGGTTTGATTTTTTTATTGGGAAAACTCTGGTCCCCGTACACCTGTGAGTCACAGAAATCTTGTGAGCGTCTTTGCCAGAGGTCCTACATCTCTCAGGAATGCCTCTGATGCAAAGTATGTGAAACAGCTGCAGCCCTTAATAGCTCAAATCTCTCTTTTTTCCCCTGCGAGTTGAATAAACATCCCTTTCCTTAAACAAAAGTCTCCATCAGGCCCTTTCCTTGCCTCCCAGAGCTTCCTAATGCTTTTTTTTTTTTTTTTTGGCTCCGTAATCAGTTAATTTGTGAGCCAACGCACGGAAGAGGAGAAAAAAAAATGCCCGCTGAAGGGGAATGAAACAAAGGAAGCCCCCCTGAATTTCCTACTCATCAATACAAAATCTGGGCACTCAGCGAATTGCTCTCACCTTCTCAGCTGTCATCCTCATTTTGTGGGAGTCTGGTACCTGGAGTTGTGGTATAGTGGTGCCTGGCAAAGAAAATGTCCTGTGTTTTTTTTTCCCCCCTTCACATCCTAAATGGATGAGAAAAGAATTCTGTATTTTGAGAAAGGCCATTTAAGAAATCTTCGAAAGGGGAAGAAGAACGTTTTGGAGATATAATCAGAGATGGAGGGTTGGCTCTGGATATCAAGAAGTGTGAATGCTCTACCTTTCATTATGCTTTTTAAAACACACGTTGTTGTTTTTTTTTTTTACTTTTTAAAGCATTTTTAACTACCGGTTCTGGCGAACCGGTCTGAACCTGTAACATTTTACCCCTGGTGCACCTGGCTGATTTTGGTTAATTTATAATGCAGCATATTATGCCCATCCAGAAAATGGATCCTGCCTGTAACCAGGTGGTGTGTTTGATTGATTGATTGATTGATTGATTGATTGATTGACCTATTTATTTATTGAATTTATCTGCTCCTCATCTTGTAACAAAACAACTCTGAGCGGCTTACAGCATTAAGTATATCTTCCTCTTCAGAATAATGAATCAGTCTTCAACTACCTGAAGGATTGTCACACACCTAAGAGGAAGTGGTTATATTGCTGCAGATGGCAGGACAAAAATCAATGGACTAAGTTTATTCGGGTGATCCTTTTATTTATTTATTTATTATTTGATTTGTAGACCGCCCTACTCCCGAAGGACTCAGGGCGGTGAACAGCCAAGCAATAAAATACATAAATACACAAAATTTAAAACCAGATAAAATCAAATTAAATCATTTTGGCCCAGACAGATTAAAACACCCCAATAATTTAAAAACAGATTAAAATTTACATATTAAAAGAGGGAGGAGATTAGGCCAAGCCCACTTGATGGAATAAAAAAGTCTTCACAGCGCGGCGGAAGGTGCGCAGATCCGGAATCCTCCGTATCTCTGGGGGGAGCTCATTCCAGACGGTAGGTGCCCCCACAGAGAAGGCTCTCCCCCTAGGGGTCGCCAGCCGACACTGTTTGGCTGACGGCACCCGGAGGAGTCCCTCTCTATGAGAGCGTACTGGCCGGTGGGAGGCTATTGGTGGTAGTAGGCGGTCCTGTAGATAACCAGGTCCTAAGCCATGGAGCGCTTTGAAGGTGGTAACCAAAACCTTGAAGCGCACCCGGAAGACCACCGGGAGCCAGTGCAGCTCGCGCAGGAGAGGTGTCACATGGGAGCGCCATGACGCTCCCATTACCACCCGCGCGGCCGCACTCTGCGCCAGTTGGAGCCTCCGGGTGCTCCTCAAGGGGAGCCCCATGTAGAGAGCATGTTGACTTAACAACTGCAATAGAGCCTGCCAGTTGTGGCCACAAGACATGAAGGTTGTAAAATGGTTCACCCACAGCTCCGAGCCAATCTTACGGCCTTTTTCTGGCAATTGTTAAGCAAACACCAAGCACATTAAGCGAACCGATTGTTCTCTATTTTGTCGAATACTGGAAATGAAATGCCTGTTTTTTTGGGGGAAAAAATGGTATAAAATGTGGTCACATTGTTTGATGCTTCAAATGACTGTAAATGTGGACCGGTTGCCGAGTGTTTGAAATGCAATCCTTCGTTGGAACTTTGGAATCAGTTTGTAAATATCTCCCCAGGGAGGTTTGTTATAACTTGGAATGTTTGCTAAGTGACCGGCCATAAGTCGAGAACTACTGGCAGAGGTGGAAGTTCACTCTAGATATCAGCAGGAACCTTTTGGGTGCACAAACTGTCTGCCACTGAAAAAGATTGCTAGTTGATGTGATGAGTTCTCCTTTGTCCAGGTCCTCAAATCTGGTCATCCGTTAGAGATGCTACGGTGGCTCCTGTAGTAAGCAGGGCATTTTACAAAATGACTTCTCTGATTCCTTCTAACTCAGGGGCATCAAACTGGCGGCCCATGGGCCCAATGCGTCACGTGTAGGCCACGCCCACCCCAGCTCCACAAATGGGAAAAACATCATGAAATTTCACTTGGCGGCAACGTAACGCAGTGAGTTTGACACCCGTGTTCTAACTCAACAATCCACGGGAAAGTTGTCGGGAAGTCCTCTGATTTGACCTTCCGTGCTTTTTTCATTCCCACCCTCAAAGTGACAATTTTCCGGGGCTCACGCTGTCCTCTTCAAGGAAGAAGAGCAATTTATATCAGGTTTTTGTTTTCGGCTCCAGAGCGCGATAGAATTCAAGATTTGGAAGGAGAAGATTTCTTTCTCTTTGTTTTGTTTTATGTTAACATATAATGAGAACTTTGTGTGCGCTGCTAGCAGCAGTTCTATTAGAATGTGATTAATGTCAGTGTATAATTTTGACAAGCCAAGCATTCCTGTGGCATGCCTTGATCTTTTGAATTCTCCCCCCCTCTCTCTTTCTCTCTCTGGATCTTATTTATTTATTGAACAACAAGTAATCGTGGCTTATCTTTCATTTTAAAATATAGATTTTTGTCTAAAAGGACCCGTATTTCAACACTGGGACATTATACTACATGTCTTTTTGGCAACCTTGAGGTCATTTAGACAATTGGGATTTGTATTTGCCTACTGGGGGAAAAAAACCCTTCATTAGTAAAGATGTTTTATCTGCCTAACAATCATCTGAAAAGGGAGAACTCTTGATATTTGAATGTTCTGCTTCAAGGTACAGACAATTGTGAACTAAGAAATCTGTACAAACATCGTCGGATTATTGTGGAAAGAAGTTCAGAATTGTTTTGTCAGCCATCTTGGGCTGGACCGGAAGTTCTGGGACATGCCTATGATTAGTGAACCCATCATTTCTTAAAACTTCAGGCAAATAAAAGAACAATGAAAGAGCAAACTGGTGCCTAAAAACTAGATAAATGCCAAGCGCTGGGGAAATCAGGATATCCAGGCAGTTTATTTATTTATTTGATTTGATTTTTATACCGCCCTTCTCCAGCAGGATTCAGGGTGGTGAACAACCAAGATAAAACAGAGCATACAAAATTTAAAAACAGTTTAAAAGGTAATTAAATAATTTTGGCCCACAATTTAAAACAACCCAGTTAAAACCAATTTCAAATTAAAACCGAACGGATGGGATCAAGCCAGCCCAGCTAGGTGAAATAAATGAGTTTTCAGGGCCCGACGAAAAGTCCGGAGGTCTGGTATCGTGCATATCTCTGGGGGTAGGTTGTTCCAGAGGGCAGGTGCCGCCACAGAGAAGGCTCTCCCCCTGGGGGTCGCCAGCCGACATTGTCTGGCGAACGGCACCCTGAGTTCAAATGAGTATAAAGATTTAGTGCAAGCTTAAACTCTCTATAAAAATCTGACCTACTAACGGTCAAAGGAAATGAACAGGAGATAAGAGAGGCATTCAAGGTGGGCTGGATTTAGATCTCTTGTGGGCACACAGGGTCTTGTGATTTATGATGTGTTTGACTCCTCCTTCGGCCTCATCCTGGTCATCTCCTACAGATAGTATCTTTATGGAAGGCATTTTGTGGTGGACATTCACTACAGAGAAAGTGTTCATTGGGATTCCAGCTTGGATTATATGGATTTTATGGAGAACTAATGAGTGGAACTCCAAACTCAATGTTGTAGCACATGCACGTGCAGAGTGCATGTGGAGGCCATATGTTGTCCCCAAGGCATTTTTGTGAGCCCCCCCCCACAACCCCTTTTCCCAGCTTTCATGAATTTTCAGAAGTTAAAATTAAAGGGAGGGTTTTTAAGAGTGGAAAAGACGGAAGATGGAACATGGGAGGAGAAGGTAAAATTTAATGGTGGGTGGGGGCTAAGAAAAATGTGCTTTTGATCTGAATATGCCCACTTCCTCTTTGTCCCACTCTCATGTTTATTCCAGTGCTTTCCACAAGACTCATGTGTGGTCTCCACAAAAGGCCACGCATTCTTATTGTTGCATTTTCCCAGAAAGCTTAGCAACCTTTCACCCTGGACTTATTCCATCCCATTCAGTCCTTTCTGGATAAGAAGGAAGAAAAAAAAAATCCTGGTTAAATTGGTTGTTATTTGAGCAATTATAAATTTGGGAAACTGGTTTATTTCAGCTTCTTTGGTAGATCTTCAGTTATGGCTTTGGGCTTGCTCCTTGCTGTAACTTATGCTTTGCCTTCCTAAAAGACATCTAAATACTAATATTAAACACTGCATATAAATATTAAAGATTATAATTAAATGGGTACTAATACCAAACCTGCAGCCAAGAAATTAAAAGACGCTTGCTCCTGGGGAGGAAAGCTATGGCAAATCTAGACAGCATACTAAAAAGCAGAGACATCACCCTGCCAACAAAAGTGCGTATAGTCAAAGCTATGGTTTTCCCAGTTGCAATGGATGGCTGTGAAAGTTGGACCATAAGAAAGGCTGAGCGCAAAGAATTGAGGCCTTTGAACTCTGGTGCTGGAGAAGACTCTTGCGAGTCCCTTGGGCTGCAAGGCGATCAAACCAGTCAGTCCTAGAGGAGATTCCATTTAATCAAGAATGTAATGCAATAACTTTTATGAAGTATAAAGAAGAAAAGTGAAACACGTAGAAAAAATGAGATATACAAAAATTATCACCATAGAAAAAACAAGATATACAAAAATTATCCCCATGTCAGTTAATACTTAGTTAGGTAACCTTTAGCATGAATTATGGCCTTACATCTTCCCATGGAGTCTTTTAGTTCTGCAGCTTATAATGTGAAACCAAGATTGAATGATTGCTTCTATTAACTGGGTTTTATTGCTGGGTCGCTTCTGATTACCATGTTTCCCCAAAAATAAGACCCTGTCTTATATTTTTTTGAACCCTGAAATAAGCACTTGACCTTATTGCCATGCGCTCAAAAGCCCGATTGGGCTTATTATCAGGGGATGTCTTATTTTGGGGGAAACAGGGTAACAAGTTTCTTTAGTCGGCTCCATAGATTTTCAATAGGGTAAAGGTCTGGGCTATTCCCAGGCCATTCCAGCAGTGGAATAGGATTATCTTGAAACTCAAAAAAAAAAAAAAAGTGGTGTTATTAGCCATCAAACCTCAAAAATACACTTTTCCCAAAAGGTCTCCACAATTTTGGCCATGCCTGAAGCCTGTTTTACTCACGGACTGGGGAGAAGATGAAAGTAACATGGCAGAACAGGGTGCCAGGGAGAGATAGTATACTGATTAGGTGCAAGTGAAGAGAAGGCTTAAGAACTGAAATCTATAACTCATTCCGAGCAAGCAACTTATATACTTATAACACCAGAAAGGCTGGGCTAGGAGGAACACTCCGTTTTATAAAATAGTAGCTGGGTAGTGCGTGATAGAGAAGTCCCATCAAAACTAGATTAAAATAACATCAAAGAATGAAAATAAGTGAATTCTGAGTTTAACTATGAACCTGTCTTTCCTGCTGTGTATCTGGATACTGCAGGAGCCTCAAAACCTTGATTAGCTTAGACACCAAAGGCCTGAACGATACTGTGGATCGGCTCACGCAGTTGTAGATGGCATCAAAGCAATTGCAGACGGAAGACAAGAGTAGGCTGTAACCAATGCTACCATGCCTCATCAGTATCGGTGGGGTGTCCTAAAAACTTTTTAAAAAATATATACTCTATATCTCCGCCATTCCCACAATTTACTAATATCCATCTTCTACAGTCTGCTAACGTTGAAATATATTGGGGCTTAAGCTCACAACATTTCCAGCCAGTGTACTCCTGTTGTGGCCCACCAGCGGCCTGCGCGGATCGTGGCTGATCCCGACGACGAGGAGGCTGGTGTGGGGTCGCGCCAGCAGCCTGCGCAGCCGGCACTCACGTTGGACAGCGAGGAGGCTGAAGAGGATGTGGTCCCAGAGGCAGAGACTCAGCCTGGGCCTTCAGACCCTCCAGAGGCTCCTTCAGGTGGAGAGACCGAAGTGGAGGAGCCTCTCCTCAATGCTCAAGCATGCAGGGCTGCCAAAAGGCAGGAGTGGCTACTCAGGAGGAGGAGGTCTCCTCGAGAGTAAGGTTTGAGGATAATTGGCCACTCCCTTAGTCTATTTAAATCGCATGCAGTTAGTAATTTCTTGCTGGAAACAACGTGTAATTATTAAAGAGCATTTTTGAAGAGTGAGTGTCTTAGCGTATCTTGTCTTCTGGGCTGGTTGCCAACCTTTGCCGGGCTTTGTTTATTCTTGGTACGTTATAACTTTGATAAGGACCGTTGGTGTGTGTCACAATCCTTGGGAATCTGGAGCTGGGGCAGAACAACTCCTAACATCTGGAGAACAATGTAGGCAAAACCCAGCTGATATTATGATAGTGTTTTCATGGCTCAGGGGGATGGGCACATGAAGAGGATGATTCAGGATATTATAGATATAAGTTAGAGAATAGAATTCTTTATTGGCCAAGTGTGCTTGGACACACAAGGAATTCGTCTTTGGTGCATATGCTCTCAGGGTACATAAGGAGAATAAAATACATTCATCAAGAATAGAAAGATACAACACAGTGATAGTCAAGGTTACTAATAAGCTATCAAATCGTACTTGGAAACAATAAAAACAATATAAATTGAAAGATACAAGCGACATGGTTATGGTAATAGGTGGGAAGAGATACAGTAGATACTAGTAAGGAACAGAATAATAATAATAATACAGTCTTAGTACATTATTTGACAGTGTTGTGGGAATTAGTTGTTTAGCAGAGTGATGGCATTGGGGAAAAAACTGTCCTTGTGTCTAGTTGTTCTGGTGTGCAGTGCTCTATAGCGTCGTTTTGAGGATAGAAGTTGAAACAATTTATGTCCAGGATGTGAGGGGTCTGTAGATATTTTCACAGCCCTCTTTTTGACTTGCGCAGTATACAGGTCTTCAGTGGAAGGCAAGTTGGTAGCCATTGTTTTTTCTGCGGTTCTAATTATCCTCTGAAGTCTGTGTCTGTCTTGTTGGGTTGCAGAGCCAAACCTGGTCAATGGGCCAGGCGTTATCCTGTGCTGGAAACTGATTTTTCCTTTTTTCCCCCTCCACAAATCTTTAGACTTGACATGTGTAGAAATGATGTGCGTTTGATTCAAAGACTAGAAGGGGCTTCTGAATACCCCAGAGATCATATTCTTGCTCAGGAGAAGACACAGCAAAGACCAAAGGTATGAAAGCAAAACTTGACTCTTGCAACATTAAGCCGTAATGTCTTTCGGCTTAGCATGTCCTGTGAATCACGGTTAATTTAAAACGATGGAGCGTTGTCTGGATTCCCAGGAGGGAGGGGCTGATTTCCGGAGGAGCAAGAGACAACACCGTTTAGATGGTTTGTGTGAGAGAAAGAGAGTGAAGGCAGCTCCTCCTTAAAAGTCCCCAGAGTATATGCTTTATGATGCATGTATTCTGCTTTTCTTTTGAAGGATTTCTATTTATAGTGAAGAACAATAGAGAAATTTGCTTAGAAGAATGTAAACCTGTCTTCCTTGGGTTTTGGAGCCTGATAGTTAAGAAGATCATAACTTTTTGCAAGGATGTGCAACCCAGCCACCAGACTTACCCAGTGGTGAAATGCTCTGAAGTCTGCTACCGCTTCACTTTGCTACTGGTTTGCTGTGTGCACGCATGCACAGTGCGTACCAAATGCATACTGCATGTGCTACCGCGCAGCACTGAAAAAGGACGATTAAGAAACCTTTTCTAAGGTAAGTAGAACAGCGGGGGGGGAAACAGCTGTGCCCTGTGATTTATATTCCCTAGAAAGTAGGATTTCCTGCTTTCTAGTGAATATAAATCGTGCAGCACAGCTGATCATCGGAAATACCGGTTTGTCTGAACTGGTATCTTTTATTACTACCGGTTCAGTCGAACCGGTCCGAACTGGGAGCATTTCACCCCTGGACCTACCTAGCAATTTCTTTTAAAAAAAAACACCCAGAAAATTGCTATAAATGCCCTTCCCCCAAATAGGGGCGGGCAATTATTATCCTTTACATCCTGTGGACTTCAACTCCCAGGATTCCTGAGCCAGTATGTCGGGCTCAGGAATTCTGGGAGTTGAAGTCCACAAGTTATAAAAGGGGTCATAATTATCCCTGCTCTGGAATGATCAAATATGGTCTAAAACAGTACAACAGAACAGCTTGATATATTTCTCTCCAAAGCAGGGGTGAAATGCTCCTGGATCAGACCGGATCGCCCGATCCGGTAGCGATTTTTCCCTCTGGTTCAGCGATCCGGTAGCAATCGCCGCCTGGGTGTCATTACTTCCTGGTTTTAATCACGAAGTAATGTTTTTTTACCTTCTGCGCATGTGCAGGTGTGTGTGCACATGTGACACACGCAAGCGAAGCGAGCACATGTGCATGTGACGCAAGCAAGCAAAGAGAGCGCGTGTGCACGGCGCATGTGCTTCCAAACCAGTAAGGAAGGTAAGTAGATTTCACCCCTGCTCCAAAGATTTTTTTTTAAAAAAAAAACATAGCCAATGTTCGGGTCTCATTTTGGATTACATCCTTCTGTAAATGCACGGGGAAACATGCCTTTGAAGTCAACAAGATGGGAGGGTCAGTGTATGGGATCCACGTCTCCTCCATGTTCAAAACGCCAGTGTGCTTTGTATTCTTCCCTTCCTATGGACTTTAACGCTCGGCGTAGAATATTTTTCTAGGAACAGCCAGCCAAGCCATTTCCTTCCCAGAACATGTTTCTGGCATCATCTATGGCTGGCTGTTTGCTGGACTTGACAACGTGCCAGACATTAGCATCTTTATGTATTCCTGATTCAGGCAGAGCTCCAAAAGTAAGCGATGGAAGTCCTGCCCAGACAAAC
Source organism: Pantherophis guttatus (assembly GCF_059756535.1). Classification (NCBI taxonomy): domain Eukaryota; kingdom Metazoa; phylum Chordata; class Lepidosauria; order Squamata; family Colubridae; genus Pantherophis; species Pantherophis guttatus. The sequence goes on along the minus strand of NC_142073.1, from coordinate 5,981,267 downwards.
ACTTACAGAATTACTCCCAACCTTGGAGATCAGACTATATAAAGCTACACAAAGAGCACACTGGTGTTCTGAGCTTTTGCAGAGAAGGGCCCCTTCATGGATCTCCACCACCATGGCTATTTCTTCACTTTTGTTGTTGTTGTTGCTGTTGTTTTTCCACTATGCTCTACTTCAAAAAGAAACACAGCAGCATGGATGTTCACCACCCCACTGTTACTTTTCCTGGATCAAGGGGGCATGGATCAGGTGGCATGGAAGAGTGGCACAATTGTCTTCTATTCAACTGCCTAGCTCTGGTGGTCTCTGAATGTGATAGGAATCTTAAAAGTCCTCTCAGTGGTTGCCTCAAACAAGATGTACTGAGAGATCAATCCAAGAATCGAACCTAAGACGTCAAGTCAGGGAGCTATAAAAAACTCAGAACCAAGGGAAATAATTGTCCCAGACAAAAGAACCGAGGTCTTTGAATGATGGTGCTGGAGAAGACTCCTGCGAGTCCCTTGGACTGCAAGGCGATCCAACCAGTCAGTCCTAGAGGAGATCAACCCTGACTGCTCTTTAGAAGGCCAGATCCTGAAGATGAAACTCAAATACTTTGGCCACCTAATGAGAAGGAAGGACTCACTGGAGAAGAGCCTAATGCTGGGAACGATTGAGGGCCAAAGAAGAAGGGAATGGCAGAGAACGAGGTGGCTGGATGGAGTCACTGAAGCAGTCGGCATGAGCTTAAATGGACTCTGGGGGATGGAAGAGGACAGGAAGGCCTGGAGGAACGTTGTCCATGGAGTCGGGATGGGTCGGACATGACTTCACAACTAACAAAAACAACAAATGTCTTCTTAGGAAGTCCTTCCTTTTGAACATAACAAGTGGTCAGTTTGAGTGGATGGAGCTGTCCGAAACAAGGAAAAGTTTGATTGCCCTAAGAGATAACAGAATAACAGAGCAAGAAGGAACTTTGGAAGCCTTCTAGCTTAGCCATCTGTTCAAGCAGGAGGTCCTATAGCATTTCAGACAAATGGCTGTCCAATCTCTTCTGAAAAATCTCCAGTGATGGAGCACCTACCGCTTCTGGAGGCAAGTCGTTCCACTAATTAATTGTTCTCCCTGCCAGGAAATCTCTCCTTAGTCCTAGATTCACATCTAGATATACTAAATATTGTAACCTTTTCTTGCCTAGGAAGCTATAAATGAGAATCTGGCCTATTCTGGACATCTGAAATGAGATGAGAGTATCAGGTTCAATCCTGTTGGTGGTCTAGTGGGCAAAATCTCCTGAAGAACTCTGACACAGCCTATGTCAATCCAATATGAGGCCAGCTAGTAGTCCAACCTGTTGTTGTTGTTGTTGTTGTTGTTGTTGTTGTTAGTCGCGAAGTCATGTCCGACTCATCACAACCCCATGGATAATGTTCCTCCAGGCCTTCCTGTCCTCTACCTTCCCCCGGAGTCCATTTAAGCTTTTTGGATGAGAAGTGAAATGACTTCAAAGAAAAGAAACAGGTAAGTCCAGTTGCCTCTTGCAAAAGTACCTTTGGAACATCTGATGGAATTAGTAAGATACACCAAAAAAGCCACATGAACAATATTTCCTCCAGGATTTGAGGGAGATTTAGCAAAGTTACCTTCAAGTTCCATCTGAAGTTGGAGCAGAAGAGGCATTCAAACTTGGTTCTTTTCACCCTGCATCAGATGGGTTGGGATTCCCTGTGCTGTAGGTGTCTTTGTTATTGATCAGGAGCTTCTTTTGGACATCTCCTTCATCTTCCCCATCTAAGTTTCTTACTTTCCAGGCCAGTACCGGTGTCTAATGAAAACCAGGAGAAGTCTTGACAAAGGTCAAGTGCCAATGTAAAATCAGGGTACAGCAAATTCCAAATAGACCTTTTCTGTCTCCATGTGTGTTTGGCCTGGCACACAGAATATCCCTCATGCTCAAAACAATAATGCGAAACATTCTTGTTCCCTTCTGAATCTCTGCCAGAGAGAAATCACATCCAGGCAAACGAGGAAAATGAAACGGAATCGTGTGCCATAATGGGAATCGAGAGAAAACAGAACGATAGGATGTCTTTAAAAAGAGAGGGGGAGGAGAAGACAGATGAAAATGAGAAAAACAGAGAAGAAAACTGTTTGTGAATGGAATGTGGTCAATGAAAGTTGGGAAAAGGAGACATTACCATTTGTGGGCCAAGTTGACCATTAGCCTCGCGAAGTAGCAATCCTGTGTGGCTCAGGAGCTGCCATTCAAATTGAGTCGATAGGACTGGGAGAGTGGTTTCTCCCCACAGCATTGAAAAATATTGTTGAATTTGTTTGGGTGGGAAAATTGGACAAGCTGGCATTTTTCAGACAATAGGATGGTGGCCTTCAATGGTCCCATGACTAGTCCAAGCCTAGGAAAACGAGATGAGGAGATATCTTGAGAACCCGCTAACCGAGATGCTCGTACATGGATCCTTCCTAACAAAATGAGACAGGCTTTTCTCTTAGGGATCATATCACAATTGGAAAAACCCTTCCACATCTCTGAATAGAATAGCGTAGAGTAGAGTAGGGTAGGGTAGGGTAGGGTAGGGTAGGGCAGGGCAGGACAGGACAGGACAGGACAGGACAGGACAGGACAGGACAGGACAGAATAGAATAGAATAACAGAGTTGGAAGGGACCTTGGAGGTCTTCTAGTCCAACCCCCTGCTTAGGCAGGAAACCCTACACCACTTCAGACAAATGGTTATCCAACCTCTTCTTAAAAGCTTCCAGTGTTGGAGCATTCACAACTTCGAGAGGCAAGTTGTTCCACTGGTTAATTGTTCTGACTGTCAGGAAATTTCTCCTTAGTTCTAGGTTGCTTCTCTCCTTGATTAGTTTCCACCCATTGCTTCTTGTCCTACCCTCAGGTGCTTTGGAGAATAGCTTGGCTCCCTCTTCTTTGTGGCAGCCCCTGAGATATTGGAAGACTGCTATCATGTCTCCCCTAGTCCTTCTTTTCATCAAACTAGACATACCCAGTTCCTGCAACCGTTCTTCATATGTTTTAGCCTCCAGTCCCCTAATGAAGATATTATGATTCATCCAAGTGAAAATCTCTAGGATTTTCTGGGGCAGAAGGAAAAGGGGAACTTCAATGGGTTCCTGTTGGAAAAACAAAGATGCTATCCTGGTGCCATTCATAATATGAATCACAGGAGGAGCAGTGGTGGTTGACACAGAGAGATGGTTCCCCACCACCACCACCACTACCGTCGTTCTCATCATCCAGCTGAATTCAAGAATCTCAGGGAGGGTTCCTGCTTTAATTGCTTCTCTTCTGTAGGGTCTGGCCTTACTTCTGCCAACAGAGTTGTGAGGATTTAATTTGGGATTTAAAAAAATTGCTTATAGGGAGCTGGAGTGAAGCAGAAAGAAGCTAAGCGTAATTGGTGGGGGGATGGAGTTTCCTGGATGATTTCCCCCCCCCCCATTATAAAGGTTCCTGGATGGTTTTACACAATCTGTTCCAATCACTGTGGCCGTTCGTGTTGGGGGGGGGGAATAAAAGCTATAAGGTATTCCCTTATATGGCTAAACAAGAGAACCTATGCAGAGCCTGGTTGCAACAATTAAGCAACGATGTAAAGAATGCTCCCCTGAGTTAAACCCTGAAGGTCATTTAAGCTGGGGCTGATGTTCAATTTCCTTCCCCCGGGGTTGGGAAAAATATATTGACCATGAAGGGGGAATGTTAGAAAAACTCTTCTAAGGTTACTCTTTAGCCTGAGAAGTGGCTGGTTTTGAGATCAGAAAGCTGGAATGCTGCTGATGCTGTTGAGTCATGTCTTTGCTTCCAAATCTTTTTGACCTGCTGGACATCAAAGAAAGTCCTTCTTTGAATTGCTGCAAGCTCAGGCCCTCTTGGATTATCTTCCCTTCCCTTCCCTTCCTTCCTCTCTCTTCTCTTCCCTTCCTTTTTCTTCCCTTCCCTTCCTCCTTCCCTTCCTTTCTCTTCCCTTCCCTTCCCTTATCTTCCTTTCCCTTCCTTTCCTTTCCCTTCTCTTCCCTTCCTTTCTCTTCCCTTCTCTTCTCTTCCCTTCCTTTCTCTTCCCTTCCCTTCCTCCTTCCCTTCCTCCTTCCCTTCCTTTCTCTTCCCTTCCTTTCTCTTCCTTTCCCTTCCTTTCCTTTCCTTTCCTTTCCCTTCCCTTCCCTTCCCTTCCTTTCTCTTCTCTTCTCTTCTCTTCTCTTCTCTTCTCTTCTCTTCTCTTCTCTTCTCTTCTCTTCTCTTCTCTTCTCTTCTCTTCCCTTCCTTTCTCTTCCCTTCCCTTCTCTTCCTTTCCCTTCCTTTCCTTTCCCTTCCCTTCTCTTCCCTTCCTTTCTCTTCTCTTCTCTTCTCTTCCCTTCCTTTCTCTTCCCTTCCCTTCTCTTCCTTTCCCTTCCTTTCCTTTCCTTTCCCTTCCCTTCTCTTCCCTTCCTTTCTTTTCTCTTCTCTTCTCTTCTCTTCTCTTCTCTTCTCTTCTCTTCTCTTCTCCTCTTCTCTTCTCTTCTCTTCTCTTCTCTTCTCTTCTCTTCCCTTCCCTTCCCTTCCCTTCCCTTCCCTTATCTTCCTTTCCCTTCTCTTCCCTTCCTTTCCCTTTCTTCCCTTCCTGCTTCCTTGCTACCTCTCTGTACTCCTTCTCTCTTTCCTTCCCTCCTTCCCTCCTCCCCTTCCCTCCCCCTCTTTCTTTCTTTTTTCTTTCTTTCCTTTCTTTCTTTCTTTCTTTCTTTCTTTCTTTCTTTCTTTCTTTCCTTTCTTTCTTTCTTTCTTTCTTTCTTTCTTTCTTTCTTTCTTTCTTTCTTTTTCTCTGTCGTCTCTCTGTCTCTCTGTCTCTCTGTCTCTCTCTCTGTCTCTCTCTCTCTCCAACTTTCGATAAACCTTTGTGCGGGTTGCTCTTTTTCCAAGCAGCTCCAGGGTAACATTGGCAAAAAAAGAAAAAGGAAAAAAAAAGAAAAAAAAAGAACCACGCTGTAAAAGTTTTCCTTCTCCTTTTTTTCTGATCTCGTTGCCAGAGAAGTCTAGAATTTCTACCTTTCCCCCCTTTTTCCATTTTCTTTTCTTTTGAAACCTGAGGCAAGAGAATTCAGTCTCGCTTGCTAACGAAAGGAACAGAGTTTGACCACTGGGTAATATTATATCTCCACCGTGTTCAGGTCATAGTGGTCACTCTTAGTAGGCATCTAAAGGCTGTGTTCTCGGGCCTAAATTTGCTGTGATGAAAATGCATGTGTGGTTTTGGGGGCACATCCTTTTTATCATGTGTGGCACGACCCCCCCCAAGACTACTGAGCCAATTCATGCCCCAAAACTGGTCTAGAACTGCCTTTGTTTCCATTTGAGAAAGATGAATGTCTGGAGAAACCGTTTGTAGCAAACACAGCTCCTTTGATTTGGTTTAAAAAGAGTTTCCCCTTTTTAACTTCCCTGCCTGCCTTGTTTTTGATCAAAATGGCTACATTCAAACTAAGTGGAAAAAAAAAATATTTTCTAAGTGTAGGAAGTTAAAAAAATCTCATGAGCAGCCTATTGGGTATACAAAAGCATTCCAATGAATCCTCGCTTACCGACTGTTCTGCCCCAGCTACGGACCCCAAAGAACGCAGCACACACAAAATCTATACAAAGCTTATTTTACTCAAATAACTCAGTCTTTTTCAACCAAAGGCTGTTAATGAACTGTCTTAACAGCCTACCAGAATTCTAAGATAAGGTAATCACAGTCTTACTAGGGTTGGCAGAGAGCCCAGAAGCAATTTTGCAGAGAAGGAGAGCGAACTAAAGTTGTTCCCTACAGCTTGCTGCAATCGGCGTTCCTCCTTAAATAGGCTAAGGAAGTGGCCAATTAGCCCCAAGCCTTACTCTGGAGGAGACCTCCTCCTGAGGAGCCACTCCTGCCTTTTGGCAGCTCTGCGCGCCCGTGCATCAAGAACAGGCTCCTCCTCTTCATCCTCTTCACTTAAAGGAGCTTCTGGAGGTTCTGAAGGCCCTGGCTGAATCCCCGCCTCTGGCACCACATCTTCTCCAGCCTCCTCACTGTCCGACTCGAGCGCCAGCTGCATAGGCTGCTGGCGCAGCACCACACCAGCCTCCTCGCTGTCAGAATCAGCTACAATCGGCACAGGCCGCTGACGGGCCACAACACCGACTGGCCTCGTTTAGTGAACATGCTTTAAGTGAGGACGGCATTAAAAACACAGGGAGTCCTCAATGTACGACTGCAATTGAGCCCAACATTTACGTTGCTGAGCGAGACATGTGTTCAGGGAGGTCTGACCCATTTTACGACTTTCCTTGCCACATGGGTCAAGTGAACCATTGCAGGTCTTGAAATTAGTGACACGGTTATTAAGTGAATCTGGCTTCCCTGCTGACTTTGCACTTTCGCAAAAGGGGATCACATGACCCTGGGACACTGCAACCGTCATAAATATGAGTCAGTTGTCAAGCATCCAAATGTAAATCGCGTATTCTATTCTATTCTATTCTATTCTATTCTATTCTATTCTATTCTATTCTATTCTATTCTATTCTATTCTATTCTATTCTATTCTATTCTATTCTCTATTTATTCCAGTCTCCTATCCTATCCTATCCTATCCTATCCTATCCTATCCTATCCTATCCTATCCTATCCTATCCTATCCTATCCTATCCTATCCTATCCTATTCTATTCTCTATTTATTCCAGTCTCCTATCCTATCCTATCCTATCCTATCCTATCCTATCCTATCCTATCCTATCCTATCCTATCCTATCCTATCCTATCCTATCCTATTCTATTCTATTCCAGTCTCCTATGCTATTATCTTCTCTTCTCCTCTATTCCCCATCCTTCTATTCTATTCCATATCCTATCCTATCCTATCCTATCCTATCCTATCCTATCCTATCCTATCCTATCCTATCCTATCCTATCCTATTCTCTATTCTATTCTATTCTATTCTATTCTATTCTATTCTATTCTATTCTATTCTATTCTATTCTATTCTATTCTATTCTACTCTATTCGTCTCCATCTGCTGACGATCTTAACTGGGGCTTATTTTTGGGGTAAGGCTTATATTTCGAACATCCTGGAGAAAAAAATCATGCTAGGGCTTATTTTCCGGTTGGGTCCTATTTTCGGAGAAACAGAGATAGGAGCCGACAGCCTATTTCTAAGTTCCTTCCACCCTTGTCAGTTTCTGAAATCCTTCCAAATTCTGGAGAAGGATCCAGGTGACCCATAGCATGTGATCTCTGCGACTTACAGAATAAAAGAGGGCCTGAAGATCATTTCATACGAGCATCTTTTGATTTCCTGGGAGATTTGGTGCGCTGCCCATCTATCCTTCTCCCTGTGTTAATATTATCTTTATAGTCCTAAGAAGAGATTAGCTGTTTCGCCCCTCAAGCCAATCATTAGAAAGATAGATCTTCTTAACAGCTATTATGCTGATTTGTTTTGAAAAGATGAAGGAACTCCACTTTGCATCTTATGTTAATATTGGGATTATTTCTGGTGTACAAACACCCTTGATGTCTCAAAACGTACAGCAGTTAAGAGGGGAAGAAGGGGGCGAAAAGTCAAAAGGAAACCTTGCAAGAGTTTACATCACGGAAAAAACATTCCCATGGCCCTGAAAAAAACCGATTTATGTCCATTTTTCACACTTATGACCTTTGCAGCATCCCCATGGGCATGTGATTTACATTTGGATGCTAGGCAACTGGTTCATACTTATGACGGTCGCAGAGTCCCTGGGTCAGGTGGCCCCCTTTTGTGACCACCTTGGCAAGCAATGGGAAAGCCAGATCCGCTTAACAACAATGTTACTAATTTCACCACAAGTGCAGGGATTCACTCAACCAATGTGGCGAGAAAAGTCGTTAAGAGGGAGCGACATAAATTCTGGGCTCAGTTGTGGTCATAAATCGAGAACTACCTGTATCAGGTAGAGAGTTACATCCTTAACAGAGCATGGTGCAGGTATTTTGGCTACGTTCTCATGGCTTTAAATTTTTATACAGGTAGTCCTCGACTTACAACCACAACTGAGCCCAACATTTCAGTCACCAAGTGAGACAGTTGTTAAATGAGTTTTGCTCCATTTTCAACCTTTCTTGCCACAGTTGTAAAGTTGTATTCTGCAAAGTGTGTTGAGAATAACAAAAAAACATTCCATATACATTCCATTTAAGGATATTGTGTAACACCTTCTTGTTTTCTGGATATCCTTCCTTCCTTTCTCCCTCCCTCCCTCCCTCCCTCTCCTTCCTTCCTTCCCTCCTTCCCTCCCTCTCCTTCCTTCCTCCCTTCCTCACCTTCCTCCCTCCCTCCCTTTCTTCCCTTCCTCTCCTTCCTTTCTCCCTCCTTCTCCTCTTTCCACTTCCTCCCTCCCCTCCCTCCCTTCCTTTCTTCCCTCCCTCTCCTTCCTTTCTCCCTCCTTCCCCTCTTTCCACTTCCTCCCTCCCTCCCTCCCTCCCTCCCTCCCTCCCTCCCTCCCTCCCTTCCTTCCTTCCTTCCTTCCTTCCTTCCTTCCTTCCTTCCTTCCTTCCTTCCTTCCCCCCATTGACTTTGTCAGAAGGTCACAGAAAAGGACGGAGGGCTGCCTGTACCACAAGGATGAGAACAATCTCCGCGCACCATCCAAACGTTGGAAGTTAACCAAGCGGTTGAGTGGGATCACCGCTCCATCACCCTCCCCCCCCACCCTTTTCATCGCTACCATCCAAATCTGCAAGACGGAGACGGAAGCCCTCTTCTCTCGTGGGTCGCCTCTGCCAGAGCCCCTTGTAAAATCCAGGATGTATTTTGGGAACATCTTGGGACGCCTCTCCCCAAACCTTGTGCCCCCTCCTCCCCCCCACCCATACCAACCCACGCACGTTTGTTAACCGGCTGTGGCCTCCATCCCTCCGCTGCCTGTTGAAATATGCGGCTGGGGTAGCAGGAAGTGTTTGTCAAGCATTTCCCTGCTTTTCATTACGCAAGGCAGTTCTCAGGGGAGAGGAATCTTAAGTTCTTTGAAGTCCTTTGTGATGGCTGTCTAATCTGTGGAAGAGGATTACTTTTTCTGCCAGGAGCACATGACAGCTCGGTAATTAATGAGCATCATAAAATTATATTTTACCATTGGATACCCATTAGAAAACCCGGGACGGTTGTCATCTCAGACAAAACCATGCTGATTCTCAATTTATCCCAACATCAAAGGGAATCTCCTACTGGCTTCCTCCTGAATGCTCTAATTGTGTTTGCCTTTGGTGCGGATGGTGCTGAGACAAGACTTGGTGTGGGGGGGGGGGTGGTGGAGAGAGAAAGGCACAAGGTCCTCTGATTTGCTACACAGCCCCAGACTTCTTTGGAGACCTGGGCAAGAGGGGGAAGGGTATGACAAACAAACAAACAAACAAAAAAAGCAGCAGCATCCTGAATGTGCGATAGTGGTGCCTCTTTTATTGGGGACGCCCTGCTTCTCTTTTCCTGACCTTCATTCTGGATAGACCTTTTTTTGTTTGTTTTTAGTTTTGTTTTGGAGAGCCTGGGAATGGATTTTGGGTTCTGCACAGGGTTGAGAATAAAAGAAAAATATTCCTTATACAGTCCACTTAAGGACATTGCGTAATAACCATTTTGTTTTCTGGGTTTTCTCCCTCTTTCCCTCCCTCCCCTTCCTTCCTTCCTTCCTCCCCTTCCCTCCTACCTTCCTGTCTTCCTCTCTCCCTTTCTCCCCTTTCCGTCCTTCCTTCCTTCCTTCCTTCCCTCTCCCTCCCTCCCTCCTTCCCTCCCCCTTCCTTCCTTCCTCCCCTTCCCTCCTACCTTCCTGTCTTTCTCTCTCCCTTTCTCCTCTTTCCTTCCTTCCTTCCTTCCTTCCTTCCTTCCTTCCTTCCTTCCTTCCTTCCTTCCTTCCTCTCCCTCCCTCCCTCCCTCCTTCCCTCCCCCCTTCCTTCCTTCCTCCCCTTCCCTCCTACCTTTCTTTCTTCCTCTCTCCCTTTCTCCGGTCAAGAAGCACAAAATGCGTCCTCTGGTTTCCGGACCCATCAGTTAAAAAAACGAGAAGAATTCAATTAAAAATAAAATCGAAAAATTAACGCTCGCCCCGTTAGGAAAACCGCTTCCCGCTGAGCCAAGGCACCAGGAAACAGTTTGTGAGAGAAAGAGGAAGAAAACACCCTCGGAGCATTGTTTTTCTGGACGCAAACATACACAAGTTATTAGAACAGGAGATCAAAGGTGGAGTCCCACTGTTTTCTGTTCAATGCCTCTATTGTGCTTGTATATTGAAGCCTGGTAGAAAGTTAGAATGGGGGAGGCGAGGGATGGGGGGGGAGCAGGAAAGGAAGCCCTTTGTACAAAGATACTTGTCACAAAGAGAAACTCATAAAAGGTAATGTAAGGAAAGGCACCAGGTGGAGTATAAACCACCCTTCTTGTTAAGAAATGCAAATAACACCCCCCACCTACATTAAAAAAAAAAACACGTCTCCCTTGTCATTTCTCTGGATGCTGGAGGATTTATTGAAGTCCAGAAAACTGCTGATTTCCACCCCGCCTCTCCTCCTTTCACCCTCTTATCCTTCTTTTATTTATCAGAATAAACACCGTTCGTTCGTGATTACTGGTGGAAAAAAAAAGTTTTTCTACCTTCTCAGCAAAATACCTGTTAAGTTTAAGGGGGATGAAACTTCGCTTCAGCAAAATGTTTGCTGCAAGACAAAAGAACTGACGCTTGGAGAAAAAAAAAAACACTTTTTGGGAAAAAAATAATAATAATTCTCCAAGCCTTGTGGTGGGTGGGTGGGTGGGGGTCATCCTGGTTTAGAAAGGACAATCCAGCAGGTTGTGTGAGTAGGAGAAGTTCTCCTTTGTCCTTCTTACATACACTGAAGATCAAAAAACTAATAAATGCAAACAAATATATATGTATATCTATATTTTAGGCATTTTCAGCAATGCTGATAAGTGACACTCTCTTTTTCTCTTTAATGATATTTTAAGACCAGTGGTTCATACCACGATTCCCCTTTAAATACCTTTTGTGGCCACGGACCATGGCCACGGACCATCAAGACTTAATATTTAAATGGGTGGAAACTAATCAAGGAGAGAAGCAACTTAGAACTAAGGAGAAATTTCCTGACAGTTAGAACAATTAATAAGTGGAACAACTTGCCTGCAGAAGTTGTGAATGCTCCAACACTGGAAGTTTTTAAGAAGAAGTTGGATAACCATTTGTCTGAAGTGATGTAGAGTTTCCTGCCTAAGCAGGGGGATGGACTAGAAGACCTCCAAAGGCCCTTCCAACTCTGCTATTCTATTTTCCTAGCATCAGGGTCTTTTCCAATGAGTCCTTTCTTCTCCTTTGGTGGTGGCACAATCTAGTGGTGGGTTGCTACCAGTTCGCCCCGGATCAGGCAAACTGGTAGCGGCGGCGGGAGGCTCCACCGACCCACCCAGACGCTTCTGGGCATGTGCAAAAGCTTCTGCGCATGGGCAGATGCGTCATGCGCACGAGCGAGCCCTTGCACATCCACAAATGAACCGGTAGCAATGGATTTTGAAACCCACCCCTGGCACAATCCTCTGTACCAGAAGAGGTGGATAATGCTACTAGAACTCATTTAGCAATGTTGAATGAATACCTTTGAAACTCTTCCCTGGGATATGGCCAATCATGTAAAACTGATAAAAGCTAAATCATAATATTTCTCCCAGCCTTCGCAATACAAGAAAAAGAGGAAACAGAATATTACTTAGTGTGGGGAAAATGGTATGAATGGCTGGAGGAGGGAGATATAAGGAAGGGAAAAATTAAATAATGGTTGAAATAGGAGTTGAAGTATTATTGCTAATATGAGGAAACAAAAACTGTAGAAATAGAAGTGGGTACATGGTATTGTTATGTATATATGTAAATAAATAAATAAATATTAGAAGTATATGTCTAAAAGATATAGTAGAAATAAGGGAGGAAAAATGTGTAAGTATGAAATTTTTGACCGACGCGAAACTGTTGAAACAGAAAAAGTGCCAAAGCTTTCTTTTTGTTCTTAAAAAACCTTTAATAAAAAAAATCTATTAAAGAAAAAAAAATGAACGTCTTTCCCTAGAATGATGGTTTTGTTTTGAAATAATGCTTGTTTGGACAACCGATGCACCATTTATAGAGTGAAGGATGAATATATCTGAGGTTGTTTGGCGAGTGGGGAAAAAACCCGCAAGTTAAATATAAGGTGTTGCAAGAGGCAAAGGGAAGAACAGGGTTGGGTTCTTCTGACTTGAGGTGGTTTTGCAGCTGGTGTGGATTGAAGTTCTACCTGCTTTTGATTTACATGGCTTATAATTTTTGTCTTCATCCTACTGTGGTTGACTTCGCTCGGTGTCTGTGTTTAATGAAAAGAAGGATTAGAGGGGGACATGATAGCAGTGTCCCAATATCAAAAGGGCTGCCACCAAGAAGAGAGAGGTCAACCTATTGTCCAAAACACCTGAAGGCAGGACAAGAAGCAACAGATGGAAACTAATCAAGGAGAGAAGCAACCTAGAACTAAGGAGAAATTTCCTGACAGTGAGAACAATAAACCAGTAGAACAGCTTGTCTCCAGAAGTTGTGGGTGCTCCAAGAACTGGAGGATTTTAAGAAGAGATTGGACAAGCATTTGTCTGAAATGGTTTAGGGTTTCCTTTTTCAGCAGCAGGTTGGACTAGAAGACCTCCAAAGTCCCTTCCAACTCTGTTATTCTATTCTATTCTAGCCTTCAAGGCCACCCCTCCGCTTGGTGCAGGAATCCAGATTATTGTGGAATTTATTCATGCATCTCCCATCTATTTATCTCTTGGACCCAAAGGAAACATCTTTCTGTAAACAACACGGGAGGGTACCAGCTTTTTTTTTTTTTTTAAAGAACATCTGAACATTTGTTCCATAGTATTGCTTTATTTATGTGCCGGCTTGTGCAACTTTTGACGGATCGGTTCAGCAATTAGCAAGCTGTTCCTGACACAGCTGATCTACGAAGATTTTCTTAACAGCTCCAAATAACCCAATCAAGGAGCCGGCGTTTCCTAAACATGGGGATATAATCGAGTTCAGCCTGCTATTTTTATTTATTAAGTTGGTGTGGGGCCCTCTCCTTCCTTTCTTTTTCGCCTCCCTTTACAGGAAGAAGGAAATCGTTCCTTGCCTCTTTCAATTTAGCGGGTTTTTTTTTTCCAGCCACAAGTAACGACTCCCATCTTAAATGGGTGTGTAAAAAACGTTTGAAGTGCACTATTTGGAATGGGGAAATGCATTGTTCGAATGTTGGTTTTCATTGTTATTTTCAGAGCACGGGCTGAGAATGGGTTTAGTTTAGTTTAGTTTAGTTTAGTTTAGTTTAGTTTAGTTTAGTTTAGTTTATTGTCACTGCACATGGTACAACGAAATGAAATGCACATTCGTTCAGTGTACATTATAACTATAAAAATAAAAACACAAATATGCATCCTATACATATTCCTTATACATTCTATATAATTGAAATTGAAACTGAAAATTTCTATCCCCTCTGAGGCTCAAAAGTTTCTTTTTCCGCGTCAGCTCTCTGCACAAGTTTTCGCCTGTTTGGTTCGAATGAAAGGCAAATGGGGGAGAAAATTCACAGCCACTCCACTGTCTGCATCGGGAGATCCCAAACCCTTCCAAAAAAGAAAAAGAAAAAAGAAAATTCCACTGCGGTCACCGGGTTAAACGAGAGGCCCTCTTCATCATTATTACAGTTTTATGAATGGTGTCCCTTACTCTAATATTTCACTTCTTAACATGCTCCTTTGAGGGGGGGAGGTGTGGTGAAAAGGGGGGGGGAGAGGGAGAGAGACAAAAGACTTTGTATCTGAAAGTGGTTAAAACCTCATTGTAATTATATTGCGCATTCCTCTGCCACCCCCTCCTCAAATCCTCACAATCGTTTTTTTTTTTTAAGAACAACAACAACTTGTGGTCCAGATTTCATCAGCGCCTGAAAAATCGCTTGATAAAATGGAGCAAAGATCTTGGGGCACCTCAAGGGTTCTTGATCAAGGAGGCTTCTGAAGATGTTCAACTCCCAGAATTCCCCAGCCAGCATGAGAAACCCTGCTTTTTATTCCGCCTCCTCCAGCAACCGTTGACCTACAACAGTGATGGCCAACTTATGGCATGCGTAGTGGCACGCAGAGCTGTGTTGCCCGGCATGCGTGGCATCGCCTGTTCCTCTTCCGGGTTCTTGGCGCGCATGCGCGCACGATGATCAGCTGCCCTTTGTGTGTGCAGCAGTGCCAGAAACTGGAAGAGCTGGTCTTCCTGTTTCTGGCATACACATGCACGCCGACCAGCTGATCGTCACACGTACATGCATGCCAGTAACCGGAAGACTAGCTAGCTGGTGTGCAGGCGTGCACCGAAAACCGGAAGTTCATTTCCCAGCGCGCACATGCCCCCTGGACAGCTCTTCTGGGTTGCGGCCCCAATGAGTTTGCACGCAGTCCCTTTTCAGCATTCAAGCCGAAAACATTTGCCATCGCTGACCTATAACCTGTTCTGAACTATGACTCCCAGCATCCTTCAGCACCAGCTATTTTGGCTAGGTTCTGCAGGTTTTGAGTTGCCCCTCCCCCCCGCCATCCAAATATTTCTTTTGCTGCTCCCTCCCCCATACCCCCAAGAGACAAGACATCTAGCTTTGTTCACCGGGAAGGAAAAGGAAGGGAGGAAGATTGAGAGGAGGCTAAAAATCCCAGGCACCAAGGAGAGAATGGCAGGATTTCTTGGGGTGGAAAGCAAACTCTTGTTGTGTTTCTTGGCTTGGCAGGCTGCAAAGAGGCTCTTAAAAATGGGAGCACTTGATTGCCTATGATGTCATGATTTCGCCTCTGGCTCCAGGGGTGTTCCAGATCTCAAACATTTCAAAATTTACATAGCGCTGGCTGGAAAATTGGCACATTCAACCTGAACCTGCCTTTGTCCATTCATGGAAGATGGGAGGCTTGGTAAGATACTAAATTTAAAATATTGCAGAGTTATTTCCCTTTTTAAGAGACCCTCCGAAGGCACCGGGCTAGAAACCAGGATGTGGTGAGTTCTAGTCCTGCCTTAGTGAACCGTGGTGGTGCAGTGGTTAGAATGCGGTATTGCAGGCTAATTCTGCCGACTGCCAGCAGTTCGATTCTCAATGGTTCAAGGTTGATTCAGACTTCCATTCTTCCGAGGTGGGTAAAATGAGGACCCAGTTTGTTGGGGGGGTAAAAGGCTGACTCTGTAAACCGCTTAGAGAGGGCTGTAAAGCACTGTGAAGCGGCATATAAGTCTAAGAATAGAATAGAATTTTATTGGCCAAGTGTGATTGGACACACAAGGAATTTGTCTTTGGTGCATACGCTCTCGGTGTACATAAAAGAAAAGATACATTCGTCAAGAATCATAAGGTGCAATGCTTAATGATAGTCATAGGGTACAAATAAGCAATCAAATCATATTAGGAAACAGTCAATATAAATCGTAAGGATACAAGCAACAAGGTTACAATCATACAGTCATAAGTGGGAGGAGATGGGTGATAGGAACGATGACAAGATTAATAGTAGTGCAGTCTTAGTAAATAGTTTGACAGTGTTAAGTGCTATTGCTATTGTACCCACTGCAATACGTACGTTTACTTGTAATTGTTTGTGTTGTGTCAATCCTACCCGAGACAGACCAAATCCCTGACCCTAAAACCAGGAATAAATGGGGACTTGGAGCTGAATTTCCCTTGCTCCATCATCATACTAACCATGATAGAACCCTGGCTGTAGCTGTCCTCAGAGTAGGGACAAGTAACTTGACCTATTATGGCTTGTCCTGATCCTGGCTGGCTGGGTTTGCACAATCTGCTTACTTAAAATGTGAATAAACTAGCTATCGACCCAAGTTGCAAGTACCAAAGCAACTGGATTCATTCAGTAAATCATGGTTAGCATGGCATGTAAAGGCAGCCACTGGTTGAAAGGGGAAACGGGGTTGTGTGAATACAGCATTTGAAAGGGCAGTTAAAAGTAGCTCAGGGGTTTGCGCTTTGAGGTTTGAAAAATGATCTAAGACTTAATTTCTGCAACAGGATGGGGAACTGTATTTCTTCTGATACGTTTCGGCAGGCCCTAGCGTCTCCTCCCCAGATACGTTCCTCGGCAGAACTACTGTGCATTTATTCAATATATGTTGACAGAGAGAGCATTTAACTCCTGCTCGGTTTGAGCCAAAATTGCCAGTTTGTGCTCAGGTTGAACTCGAGTTATTTTTATGCGTCGCTCTTTTAAGCCACTGTGATGATGATGAAAGAGAGGGTGATGTATATTTACACACATACCACTACATGGTTGTGTCCGAGTTGCTTATATTTTGGTTTAGGTTTATCTCTTAATAAATATGCAATTTGCACACGCACTCACTATTTCCAGAAAAAGGCACCTACGTTAAGTGAGGGGTTTTTTTGGGGGGGGGGGAATGGGACAGAATTTTGTGGCACTAGAAAAATTAGCGAGGTTGATTATCAATGGATTATATCCTCATCGTGATCAATGAAAATTATTTTTTTTCTTCCTAATGTTTTCCAGAAAGTGAAGGATCTGGGTTTTTTTTTTGGATCAATCAAATGTTGATAATATTGGTTATGATAGGAATTGTCCAATTGGCTTGTCACCATATTGTGGGCCTGATGTTTGTGGACTGACAGGGAGTAACTGATACAAAATCACCCTTTTATTTTATGTCTAAAGTGTGACTAGAACTCACAGTCTCCTGGTAATTGGCTCAAAGTCACCCAGTAGCTTTCATGACTAAGACAGGACTAGAATTTACCGTCTCCTAGTGATAGATTCAGAGTCACCCAGCTAGCTTTCATGCCTAAGAACTAGAGTTCACAGTCTCCTAGTGACTGGTCCAGAGTCACGCAGCTAGCTTTCATTACTAAAGCAGGACTAGAATTCACAGTCTCCTAGTGATTGGTCCAGAGTCACCCAGCTAGCTTTCATTACTAAAGCGGGACTAGAATTCGCTGTCTCCTAGTGTTTAGTCCAGATTCACTCAGCTAGCTTTCATGCCTAAGAACTAGAATTCACTGACTCCTAGTGATTGATCCAGTCACCCAGCTAGCTTTCATGCCTAAAAACTAGAATTCACAGTCTCCTAGTGTTTGGTCCAGATTCACTCAGCTAGCTTTCATGCCTAAGAACTAGAATTCACAATCTCCTAGTGATTGGTCCAGAGTCACCCAGCTAGCTTTCATGCCTAAGAACTAGAATTCACAGTCTCCTAGCGTTTGGTCCAGATTCATCCAGCTAGCTTTCATGCCTAAGAACTAGAATTCACAATCTCCTAGTGATTGGTCCAGAGTCACCCAGCTAGCTTTCATGCCTAAGAACTAGAATTCACAATCTCCTAGTGATTGGTCCAAAGCCACCCAACTGGCTTTCACGCTTAAGGCAAGACTAGAACTCGCAGTCTCCTGGTTTCTAGCCTGCTGCCTTTTCCACCAGACCAAACTGGCACTCTTATCGATGAAGACATAACATGAATGTAAAATTGATCGCTCTTTTTAAGGTGCCACAAAAGCGTTAGGCGCACGTGGAGATTGACAGATGAACTAAACCCGGTTGGATTCAGGTGAGCTGCCGAACTGTATTCATGGAATAAACCACGATTCGCAGGGTTGATGGAATATACTCAGCCAAGGTGCCTTCCAGATAGGTGGCCACTGAGGAGGTTTTTTGACTTTGGAACAGAGGTGGTATTCAGCCGGTTCAGACATCGTAGGGGCTCCCACCCACCTGCCCTGGCTCTATGCCATTAAGGCATGTTTTTGAGGCTGGATGCATGCATGCAGGTGACGCGTGCGAATGAAGCGATCCCCCGCGCGCGTGCGCTCACATTTGCAGTTGCTGGATGAACTGGTAAGTAAATTTATATGAATCCTACTTTTGCTTCGGAAGTCCTGCCTGCCTGGAGGATGCTGAAATTGGTGAAAGCCACACAATCACAGTCCTTGATTTTTTTCCCCAAAGCACAATAGATTCGCACAAACCCCATTGTGGCTTAGCAGGAAATATGTACGCGTACACCCCCCCCTTAGCAAGGAATGATGCCTTTTTTTGGGGCGCCGTTATATTTCAACTCCGCTCGGTTGTTTGTACTCTCTTTGTACAAAAAAAAAAAAAAAAAAGGAGAGATCCAGAACTACGACAAAGGATTGATACAATTCTAACTAGGTCATTCAACTGGAGCTTGTGACAGCAGGGAAGGTGTGCGTTGCACCAAGATTTGTGTAAATCTGTGTATTTTTTTGCTCCTGTGACAAAAGCTTTTGAAACGGTCTGGGGCAACCTGTCAGGCCAACGGAAGAGGAATTTGAACGGAAGGGCCCTTAAGTAAGAACCTATGAACTTGCCATGAGTTCAAGTTCCGCCTTAGGCATGAAAGCCAGCTGGGAGACTTTGAGCCAGTCTCTCTCTCTCTCCTCTCTCTCTCTCTCTCAGCCCAGCCTACCTCACAGGGTTGTTGTTATGGGGAAAATAGGAGATGTTCGCTGCCTCGAGTCACTTGAAAAATAGAAGAAAGGATGAATACGAATGTATTGTAGGCTGGAGAAGGCCCGGATGAGGGCTCTGCGTCGGAGGCAGAGATGGGGCTAGAGCCATCGGGGAGTGATGTGCAGACTCTGGAACTTCCAGAGGCTGACAGTAGAGAGGCAGAGGAGCAATCAACCCATGGGACAGAAGTTACCTTTGGAAGTTGTGGGAGTTTCTTCCCTGGAGACTTTCCAGAAGAGACCGGACTGCCATCTGTCAGAAATGATGTCAGGTCTCCTGCTTGAGTTGGACTAGATCAGAGGTCTCCAACCTTGGCAACTTGAAGACCTGAGGACTTCAACTCCCAGAGTTCCTCAGCCAGCTGCCTGAGGAATTCTGGGAGTTGAAGTCCACAGGTCTTCAAGTTGCCCAAAGTTGGAGACCCCTGGATTAGATGGCCTACAAGATCTCCTTCCAACTCTGTTAATCTGTTATTATTCTCTTATTCGGAAGTTGTAGGACCTTCATCATTGGAAGCTTTCCAGAAGAGACTGGACTGCCCTCTTGTCAGAAATGGTGTAGGATCTCCTGCTTGAGGGCGGGAGGGTTAGATTAGATGACCTCCAAGGTCCCTTCCAACTCGGTTTGTTTTATTTGTTTTTGTTTTAATTTGATTTATATGCCGCCCTTCTCCGGAGACTCAGGGCGGCTTACAATGTGCTCAGCAATAGCCTTCATCCTTTTGTATATTTATACAAAGTCAGCTTATTGCCCCCACAAACCGGGTCCTCATTTCACCTACCTTAGAAAGGATGGAAGGCTGAGTCAACCTTGAGCCTTGGTGAGATTCGAACCTGCAGTAATTGCAGGCAGCTGGTCTTAATAACCAGCTTAATAACAGGGTGCCTTAAACCCCTGTACTACCAAAGGCTTAAACCTTTATTATTCTCTTATTCGGAAGTCGTGGGACCTTCATCACTGGAAGCTTTCCAGAAGAGACTGTCCTCTTGTCAGAAATGGCGTAGGGTCTCCTGCTTGAGGGCGGGAAGGTTGGACTAGATGACCTCCAAAGTCCCTTTCCCACTCTATTAATCTGGTAAAGCCTGTCAGGGAAGCCCGGACACGGGCAAAAGAGAGCGGAGAAAAATGCATTCCCACGACCGGCCGCGCGCGCAGGATTCCTTATCCCAAGTCGGGGTTCAGTCCTCGAAGGCGCGCATGGGGAAGGGAGTGGGGAGTGGGGGGGGGCAAGTTTCCAAGCCGGGGTGCGCCTTTGCCCGCTCCCCACTCGCAGAGGGGGGGGGAGAAGGAGCCGAAAAGGAGGAGAAAAAAACCCCGCCGTCTCCAACGAGCTGGCGCGCCTGCCTGCCTGCCTCCCTCCTTCTCTGCCTGCCTGCCTGCCTCCCTCCTTCTCTGCCTGCCTGCCTGCCTCCCTCCTTCTCTGCCTGCCTGCCTCCCTCCTTCTCTGCCTGCCTGCTGCCTCCCTCCTTCTCTGCCTGCCTGCCTGCCTCCCTCCTTCTCTGCCTGCCTGCCTGCCTCCCTCCTTCTCTGCCTGCCTGCCTGCCTCCCTCCTTCTCTGCCTGCCTGCTGCCTCCCTCCTTCTCTGCCTGCCTGCTGCCTCCCTCCTTCTCTGCCTGCCTGCCTGCCTGCCTCCTTCTCTGCCTGCCTGCCTGCCTCCCTCCTTCTCTGCCTGCCTGCCTGCCTCCCTCCTTCTCTGCCTGCCTGCTGCCTCCCTCCTTCTCTGCCTGCCTGCCTGCCTCCCTCCTTCTCTGCCTGCCTGCTGCCTCCCTCCTTCTCTGCCTGCCTGCCTGCCTCCCTCCTTCTCTGCCTGCCTGCCTGCCTCCCTCCTTCTCTGCCTGCCTGCCTGCCTCCCTCCTTCTCTGCCTGCCTGCCTGCCTCCTTCTCTGCCTGCCTGCCTGCCTGCCTCCTTCTCTGCCTGCCTGCCTGCCTCCCTCCTTCTCTGCCTGCCTGCCTGCCTCCCTCCTTCTCTGCCTGCCTGCCTGCCTGCCTCCTTCTCTGCCTGCCTGCCTGCCTCCCTCCTTCTCTGCCTGCCTGCCTGCCTGCCTCCTTCTCTGCCTGCCTGCCTGCCTCCCTCCTTCTCTGCCTGCCTGCCTGCCTCCCTCCTTCTCTGCCTGCCTGCTGCCTCCCTCCTTCTCTGCCTGCCTGCCTGCCTCCCTCCTTCTCTGCCTGCCTGCCTGCCTCCCTCCTTCTCTGCCTGCCTGCCTGCCTCCCTCCTTCTCTGCCTGCCTGCTGCCTCCCTCCTTCTCTGCCTGCCTGCCTGCCTCCCTCCTTCTCTGCCTGCCTGCTGCCTCCCTCCTTCTCTGCCTGCCTGCCTGCCTCCCTCCTTCTCTGCCTGCCTGCCTGCCTCCCTCCTTCTCTGCCTGCCTGCCTGCCTCCCTCCTTCTCTGCCTGCCTGCCTGCCTCCTTCTCTGCCTGCCTGCCTGCCTCCCTCCTTCTCTGCCTGCCTGCCTGCCTCCCTCCTTCTCTGCCTGCCTGCCTGCCTCCCTCCTTCTCTGCCTGCCTGCTGCCTCCCTCCTTCTCTGCCTGCCTGCCTGCCTCCCTCCTTCTCTGCCTGCCTGCTGCCTCCCTCCTTCTCTGCCTGCCTGCCTGCCTCCCTCCTTCTCTGCCTGCCTGCCTGCCTCCCTCCTTCTCTGCCTGCCTGCCTGCCTCCCTCCTTCTCTGCCTGCCTGCCTGCCTCCTTCTCTGCCTGCCTGCCTGCCTCCCTCCTTCTCTGCCTGCCTGCCTGCCTCCCTCCTTCTCTGCCTGCCTGCCTGCCTCCTTCTCTGCCTGCCTGCCTGCCTCCCTCCTTCTCTGCCTGCCTGCTGCCTTCCTCCCTTCCTTCCTCCGTGGCTCTGGGTTCTGCTGCCTGCGCCTGGCTGGAAATGAAATACCTCAAAGCCGCCGCCGCTCCTTTTATTTCAGGAGGGCCGGGTGGCTGCTGCTGCTTTTTTTTTTTTTTTTTTTTTGGGAGACTCCAAAAGAGCCCTTTCATGTTGCCGCCCGCCTCCAATCGGCATCCAGAGGTTGCCTGCAAGTGGTCTAATCTCCATGAGGTGTCAATCACGGCCTCTGGTGGGTGCAGGAAAGTCTTTCGTAACCGCCTCTGTCTTTGGGAAGGGGAAGGGAAAAGAAAAAAAAAAAAAAGACCGGAGGGGGGGGGGGAACGAAGGGAGGGAGAGAGAGAGAGAGACAGACTCGAGTAGCAGGAGAGAAAGAGAAGGAGAGAGGGAAAGAAAGAAAAGAGAGATTTGAGTAGCAGGAGAGAGGGATAGAAAGAAGAGTGGCGAGAGAGAGAGGGGGGAATAGAAAGAAGGGAGAAAGAGACGAGTGTAGAGAGAGAGGGGGGGGAGAGTAGAATACTGTAGCAGGAGAGAGGGGAAGAGAGGACTAGAAAGAAGGGAGAGAGAGAGAGAGAGAGAGAGAGAGAAGGAGAGAGGGATAGAAAGAAGAGTGGCGAGAGAGAGAGGGGGGAATAGAAAGAAGGGAGAAAGAGACGAGTGTAGAGAGAGAGAGAGGGAGAGTAGAATACTGTAGCAGGAGAGAGGGGAAGAGAGGACTAGAAAGAAGGGAGAGAGAGAGAGAGAGAGACGAGTGTTAGGAGAGAGGGAGGGACAGAGGGAAAGAAAGAAGAGAGAGAGAGACAGACAGACTCGAGTGGCAGGAGAGAGAGAGAGAGAGAGAGAGAGAGAGAGGGAAAGAAGAGAGAGAGTGTCGAATAGCAGGAGGGAGAGAGGGAGAGAGGAATAGAAAGAAGAGAGAGAGAGAAATACAGACGCGCAGCTGCTGCCGCCGCCCGAGCGCTCCAGTCTCAGTGCTGCTCCAGCCGGATGGAAGAAGCGGCCGCCGCCGCTCGCCCCTTCGCCTTCTCGCCCCCTGCTCCTCGCGAGTAAAGCCCCGGAGGGCGAGGAAGGAAGCACGCGGATTGCTAAAAACGGGGCAAGATTGAAGGAGGAGGAGGAGGAGGAGAAGAAGAAGCAGCAGAAGAAGCCGCCTCGCCAGCTTCCCGGCTGCCTGACTTAGGGGACCCCCCCTCTCCCCGCTCTACACCCCCTTCCCCCAAATCGCCGGGGCGGAGGGAGCGTAGAAGGCAGGACCCCCCCCCTTCCCCACTCCCACCCCCCCAACACAACCAGCGCCGGCCGTAAGGCTCTCCAATGCCATCGCGGGCGCAGAGCCGGGCAAAGCGATGGGGAAACTTCACTCCAAGCACGGTGAGTTGAGTTGAGTTGCAAAGTTGCGGCGGGGAAAGGAAGGGGGGCAGGCGGCTGGGTGAAAAAAAAAGGGGGGGGTCCCATGGCCGGATTTTTTTTGGGGGGGGCCCGCTGGGGAGATATGGGGCTGCGGAGGGTGGGGGGCGCTGAAGAAGCCCTGGAGAAGCTTAAGCCACGGTTGGGATCTCTAACCATCATTTTTTCCCCCTTTTTGGGGGGTTCTTGTAACCCGCCTTTCTCTCTCTGCTTTTTGTCCCCCCCCCTCCCGCTGGATCTCCGCTAGCTGCTGCTTGCAAACCTCGAGAGAACCCCGAAGGTAAGAGGGGCTGGTTGGGAGGGGTCTCTCTCTCTCTCTCTCCTCCTGATTTCGGACCCTCCCCAACTTTTCCCGGCCAGGGGCTGGGAGCGCGTCCCCCACCCCCCCAAGCGGTTGCTGTGAAGGGGGAAAGGAAAAGTTTGCACGCCGCTTTCCCGAGTGGGTGGCCGGTCCTGGGGCTGCTGCTGTCCGGTTTCCACCCCCCCCCCACTCCCATGGAGGAGGAGGAGGGTGGGGGGACGCTTAAAGTGGGAAGGGGGGGCAAGGGAGGAAAAGGGGCACCCCCGCCCACTTCTCTCCCCCCCCCCACCCCGGGTTTGCTCTGCTCCTCCAGGTGATAGCTTCGCCGTGAACGCCTCGCTGGCGCGGAAAGGGCTGGAGGAATGGCCGGTGAACCCCAAAAGCTCCGGGGGCGACGGCGACGGCGGCTCGGGAATCCCGCAAGGCTGCCCCCACCGGGCGTTTGGCAAATGTTCCGGCTCCAGGGTGAGTCTCGCCTTTTCCCCCGGCTCTCCTTCGGCCGCTCCATCCGGGCTCGGGGAGAGAAGGGACGGGACCCCTTCGTCGCTTGCGAACGCTCGCGGGCGCCCGCTTGCAAATGGCTCGACCGGGTCGTCTTTTTAAGGGCGCGTTGGGGAGAAAAGAGGGGGCGCTTTTTTCTCTCCCCCTTCCTTTTTTTGGGGGGGGGAGGTGTAGGATACCTAGGGGGTTTGGGCCAAAGAGTGCTTTAGCCTGCGGAGCTCCTGGCTCTTTCTGAATGTGGGAGGCAGAGGGAGGGTCCCTGAATTGGGGTGGGGGGACACATGCCGGAATCCGCATTACTTTTGTTGGGCTTCCCCGGAGTGGGAGTTACATCTTAACTGGTGCCCCCACCCTGTTTATAGCCTCAGCTGCTTCCAGTGATTCTTTCTGGCCTTTCTCCTACTCTGGTACCCTCCCACCATGGGAACTACAACTCCCATCATCCTAGACAGGGGAAGATGGTTTCCTATGAGCTGTTGCTCCTTATTAAAGTTTGGTACCTTCCCATGATGGGAACTACAACTCCCATCATCCTAGACAGGGGAAGATGGTTTCCTATGAGCTACTGCTCCTTATTAAAGTTTGATATCCTCCCACGATGGGAACTACAACTCCCATCATCCTAGACAGAGGAAAATGATTTCCTATGAGCTGCTGCTCCTTATTTAAGTTCGGTACCTTCCCTTGATGAGAACTACAACTCCCATCATCCTAGACAGGGGAAGATGGTTTCCTATGAGCTCCTGCTCCTTATTTAAGTTTTGTACCTTCCCCTGATGGGAACTACAACTCCCATCATCCTAGATAGGGGAAGATGGTTTCCTATGAGCTGCTGCTCCTTATTTAAGTTTGGTACCCTCCCCTCCCCTAATGGGAACTATAACTCCCATCATCCTAGACAGAGGAAGATGGTTTCCTATGAGCTGCTGCTCCTTATTTAAGTTCGGTACCTTCCCCTGATGGGAACTACAACTCCCATCATCCTAGACAGGGGAAGATGGTTTCCTATGAGCTGCTGCTCCTTATTTAAGTTCAGTACCTTCCCTTGATGAGAACTACAACTCCCATCATCCTAGACAGGGGAAGATGGTTTCCTATGAGCTGCTGCTCCTTATTTAAGTTCGGTACCCTCCCACGATGGGAACTACAACTCCCATCATCCTAGACAGGGGAAGATGGTTTCCTATGAGCTGCTGCTCCTTATTTAAGTTCAGTACCTTCCCTTGATGAGAACTACAACTCCCATCATCCTAGACAGGGGAAGATGGTTTCCTATGAGCTGCTGCTCCTTATTTAAGTTCGGTACCCTCCCACGATGGGAACTACAACTCCCATCATCCTAGACAGGGGAAGATGGTTTCCTATGAGCTGCTGCTCCTTGTTAACATTCTCAACCCAGTGGTTGGCCTAAATGCCTTTCCTAGGTTTTTGAATTCAATTCCCCTAGTCCCAGAGAATAAGGTCCCCGGTACAGGAGATCAGGTTAGAAGGCATCTGGAGGGCTTCCATGTTTTTTCCCCCCTGTTGTGGCTTGGTGGATTATGCCCCCTTTGGTCCCTCCCTTGTGGCTTGGCTGCTGAAAGGCTCTGGAACCTTCCGAGGGTGTTTGGAGGTGGCCAGTTCCGTTGTCTTCTTTGGCCGGGACTTCTTGATGGGCCCCTGCAAAGGGGAATGGAAAGATCTCTCCTCTGATCTTCCAGATGTTGCTCTGAATCACTCATGGATCCGCTTAGTCTTGATTTGCTTGCTTGGCCTCAGCGGCGTGCAGTGCGATTGAAACAATGATGGCTTGTAAACCGTGTTGAAGGCTAAGTTCCCATGAACGAGGGCAGCCAGTGGTTGAACCCACAACGCTGAACTAATCGTGGTTTGTGAATGCAGCCCCCAGTTGAGGCATCCTTTCTTTTCCAGGAGCCTTTAGCCTCCTCTTTTTTAGATTCTGTCCTCTGTTAGGTTCACCAATAGAAGTGGTCCTCCACTTACGATCTCAATTGAACCCTGTTGTTGAGTGAGGCAGGCGTTAAGTGAGTTTTGCTCCATTTTTACAACATCTTGCCACGGTGGTTTTAAGCGAATCCTTGCGGTTGTTAAAGTTAGTGAATCTGGCTTCCCTCTGGACTTTGCTTGTCAGAAGGCTGCCAAAGGGGTTCTCCAGGATTTGGCAACTGTCATAAATATGAATCGGTTACCAGGCTGTCTGAATTTTGATTGCACGACCTAAGGGGATGCTGCTACAGTGGTCGTAAGTGTGAAAAATGGTCGTCGGTCCCTTCGGTGTTGTAACTTTGAACGGTCACTAAATGAACTGCTGTAGGTTGAGGACTATGCTGGATACGGTTTCCCATCATTTCCAGTGACATGCTGGCTGAGGATGACAGGAGTTTAACCCTACCCAACAGTGGATATCACGTTGGGGAAGGCTGGGGTAGTAGAACGGTTATCACAACAGTGCCAAAAATTGCCGTTTGCCTACAAAACTGAAGTAGTTAGGCTTGCAATAAGTTTTAAGTTCCTTGCTTTGATCGTACTAGAAGTTTGCAGAGTGCTTTGCAGCCGGATTACTTCGTGAGTAAACATGCCAAAATGTGCAGTGAAAATACAACCTCGTGATCAGGCAGGTATTTGTTTGAATTGCTCTCTTCCCAATTTGCAAAAAAAAATATCCAATGTGTTTTCCTGAACATCTGGAATTTACTTGGCTCTCCCCCCCTCCCTCCCCACTTTCCAAGAGAGTTAGAGAAGAGAAGAAAGGATTTTTTTTTTAAAAAAAAAAAATTGGAGGCACCCTTGGACTCCTGTCAAGATTGGAGAAGCGGTTGCCATCCAGATGTTGCCAAACTCGAGTTTCTGTCATCCTTTTTTTTTTTGATAGGCGTTTTGCCTGGGACCTTTGGGAATTGAAGTTCATAAACATCTGGAGGGCTCCATATTTCCCACCCTTGCTGTAAGGTTTTCGTGCGTATGCTTTTAAGAGAGTCTGCTGGCTTTTGGCGGAGGGAAAATAATGTTTTGTTTGTAACCTGATAATTGAAGGGTTATAATTTGGTCTTGTCCCTGACTGAGACACGGAGGGGGGGGGGCTTTTTTCTCCCTCCACCCCCACCCCCTCAAAATGTCTGCATACATGACAAACGGGGGATTTTGAAGCAGCTTCAGAGATGTCCCTCAAAGTTTCTGGCTTTATGTCTGTTTTTTTTTTTTTTGTAAAGCTGATATTTATTATTTGCAGCTGGAAATCATGTTTCCCCAAGCTTTCTGGTCATCTGGAGACAGCTCCTACTAACACTCAGCCCACCCCTGTGGCCGTGCATAAAAGATTCCCCTGGCATTTGAAATTTAAATAAAGCATATGCACGCATGAGTCTGTTGCTTAAGGAGGGTGGGGGAAGAGTAGTGAGAATTCCTTGCCTTGTGATGTCATCATGCAAATGAGGCAAATTATGCAGATGGCCTCATTTATATGGTGATGATGTCATCAGGGGCGTGCAATATACAGTACCTTTACAGGGAGGATACATGGGATGAAGGTGTGGCTAACTGATGAGGGCTTATAAGTCCGAAATAGATCTATCTTAGTCTCCTTAGTCTCCCAATGGGAGCTTGCTGTCTGCTGGAGAAAAAAAGCCTAGAAACTAGTGGATTGGGATTTCACTGAACTAGGGCTGCAGAAAAATCTTGGTTTACGTAGGAAGAACCTGGCTAAAGAGAAATACATACATACATACATACATACATACACACACACACACACACACACACACACACACACACACACACACATTCTTTGATAACTTTAAAGATACTAGGAGCTCTTCTGCAACATATGCAAAATTGCAGAGCTGTCACTTTCATTCAGACAGTGTGGAAGTTTGGTTCTTTGCCAGACTATTCAGTTGCGGATTGTTTACGGAAGAGGCAGTGTGGCTTAGTAGTTTTAAGACGTTGGGTTGGATCCGGGTAGATATTTTTGCATATGCCTTTAGACTCCACTGGTAATCATCCAATTACTGTGCATCGTTTTATGCTTACCGGGAAGGACTGTTCCTTCCTAAGACACACCATGAGTTTATCCGAATAATCCTTGATTAGGATTTAGCTTTCAAAATTTCCGAGGCTTCCTTTCGTTTCTGTTCTCAGAAGCTTCATCTTGATGGTGGACCATATATTTCATAGGAGGAGTCAGTGACTGGCTTCCATAACTCTCTTCAAGGTGGTTAGTAAATTAATTCCATGTCCCAAAAGTGCTTTTTTTTTCAAGAGTTCAACTGTACTTTCTTGGTTTCCTTTGAAGACGTTTCACTTCTCATCTGAGAAGCTTCTTCAGTTCAGAATTGAGGAATGGGATGAGAAGCGAAATGTCTGCAAAGAAAAAACCAACAAAGTCCAGTTGCCGCTTGAAAAAAACACCATGGTTGGACAATCATGACTTGGATAACTGAGATTCTCCATAGACAATTAATCCAATGATTTTGTGTGTGTGTGCATTTGCGTGTGCCCTCAAGTTAGTGGTCACTCCTGGCAGCTACCTGGACTAGTTCCCCGTGGCTGTCTGGCAAGGTTTTTCAGAAATGGTTTGCCATTGTCTTAGCTACCTAGAAAGGGATGCGGTGGCTCAGTGGCTAAGACACTGAGCTTGTCGATGGAAAGGTCAGCAGTTCAGCGGTTCGATGTAGTTCCCTAGTGCTATGTAACAGGGTGAGCTCCTGTGACTTGTCCCAGCTTCTGCCAACCTAGAAGTTCGAAAGCACGTAAAAAAAAATGCAAGTAGCAAAAATAGGAACCGCCTTTGGTGGGAAGGGAACAGCGTTCCGTGCGCCTTTGGCATTGAGTCATGCCGGCCACAAGACCATGGAGACGTCTTTGGACAGCGCTGGCTCTTCGGCTTTGAAACGGAGATGAGCACTGCCCCCTAGAGTCGGGAACGACTAGCACGTATGTGCGAGGGGAACCTTTACCTTGACGAAGCTATCTAGAGCTGACACTAAGTGACTGGCCCAAGTGTCACCCAACTGGCTTTGTGCATTCGGCAGGACTAGAATTCACAGTCTCCTAGTTATTACACCCAACTGCCCCCCCCAGGTGCTTTTTTCAAAAGGCAGTTTGTGGGAGCTATAAACTGACTTTGTATAAAATATACAAAAGGATGAAGGCTATTGCTTAACGCATTGTAAGCCACCCTGAGTCTCCGGAGAAGGGCGGCATATAAATTAAAAAAAAAAAAAAGCCACGCCCATAAAATAAGCCACGCCCACAGAACCGGTAGTAAAAAAAATTAGAACCCACCCCTGCTGACCTGGATGATTGAGAATCCCCATAGACATTTACCTATGCAGCAGAACTGAAGAAGCTTCTTAGATGAGAAGCAAAATGTCTTCATGGAAAAAACCAAAGTCCAGCTGCCTTTTGAAAAAGCACCTTTGAGACAACCACGGAGTTGGATGATTGAGAATCTCCAGAGACATTTCCACCCTCCTGTTTTTCCTCATCCATGATTAGTGCAACACACTAAATAGGCTGAGTTTTCACAGAGGTGATAAGCTTAAAAACAAACAACAACACCAAACCGAGATTAATTCTAATGAAGCTCAACATGGTGTTAATGGAGATGTTAGGACTTTATGGACTTGCTAAACTTGTTGAGCGAACCCAGCCTTCACGTTAGTAGACGTTCCATGTTGAGAATGTATAATTTAATTCACTATCTCGAATTTCCCTAAGCAGCCCTGGTGAGCAAATAAATCATGCGCTTTGATTTTGTAACACGGTTCCTTCGTCATGATGGGAAACCAGTGCCACTGTGGTGTAGCAGGATGACTCCAGCGAGCTAGAGAAATCTCTGTGGTCATCTCTGGCTTGAGCCGTTGATAAATTAGGGACTTGCCGTATCTTGACGAAATGGTATATAACCATGATGGCGAACCTATGGCACGCATGCCACAGGTGGCACGGGGAGCTATATCAGTGAGCACCGAGCTTTGCCCTAGCTCAGCTCCAGTGTGCATGCGCGCACTAGCCAGCTGATTTTCGGGCCTTCTGGGCCCACTGGAAGTCGGGAAACGGAAATATGGGTTAAGTTTATTGTTCAATTGCCTTTTCTGGTGTTTGAAATTTCAGTCATACTGTGGGGATGGTATTAATTGAATTGCCCAATAACCCAACAGAAAGCTGGATTCTGTGGCAATTATTCTCACAGGATAGTTCAGCGTGATTACAAACCATAACTCTGTAGAAAGCACCGAGCGTCTCTGTGCAATTTTTTTGAGCTGGAGGTTTCAGTTGTCGCCAGGAGTGAGCTGTGTTGCAAAATTTCGCAGAGTTGAGTTTAAAGAGGCACCTGATGGAGCTGCTTAAGAAGAGACGATGGTCGTTTGTGTTTATTTGGGTGTGTTTTCTGGATTGTTCCTATCTGGTGGGGCTGCTTGTATAATTGGGATCTTGGCAAGCCTACGAGAATGGCTCTTGGGTTTACTCTCTACTTCTAAAAGAGAATGAGATGCTTGTGAGCAGAGACTGTAAACAGTAATAATTGAGATTGATTATGGGTGAGTCAGAAAGGCAAAATAAAGGGAATGTTCCCTTTGAATTGGACTGAATTCCTGGTGACTTCACAATCCACATTTATGTAACTTTCTTGGCCGGTATGTGGAAGTAGGTTAATACTCCTTTAATTTAGTTAATTTGGTAACTGCAAGTTGAATAGCCTACAACTCCCAGAATGCCCCAGCCAGGAAAATTGGGAATTGAAGTTCACCCATCCTAAAGTCCAAGGGTGGGCTTCAAAAATTTTAGTAAAGGGTTGTCTGCCCGGTTGCTGGATGGGCGTGGCCATGGTAGGCGTGGCCTAGTCTGCCTCCTGCACCACAATTTTGCACCCTTCATTTACCTGCATCCAAAATGGCTCTGTGGGGACTCCTGGGAGGGGCAGGGTTGGGTGGGCGTGGCCAGTCAGGAGTGGGATTTGGGGGTTCTCTGAACTGCACCGAATCTTAGCTAGAGGTTTTCCCGAACCCCTACAAACCCCCAGCAGTGCACCCCTACTAAAGTCACCAAGATTGAGAAACATGGCTTAGGAAGTCATTTCAATGTCCTAATTGGCCTCTAACTCTGATATTATTGATGGTTTACTATCCAGGCGTTAAGCATCTCCAATCCTACATAGAGTTCAGATAAGGTTGGCTAAGTTTAGGAGCATTTGGGGGTGTAAAAAAACTGATGAGAAGGGATATTTGGAACATGACTAGAGACAGACATATGCAAGGGCCAAAGACTGAAGAATCAGAACTGTAGAATAACAGAGACGGAAGGGACCTTGGAGGTCTTCTAGTCCAACCTCCTGCTTAGGCAGGAAACCCTACACCACTTCAGACAAACGGTTATCCAACATCTTCTTATATCTCATATCTCATTGAGTTCTAAATTGGTTCTCTCCTTGATTAGTTTCCATCCATCAGCTCAGGGGAAAAAAAAGGGAGGGGGGGCTAGGGAAAAATCTGTATATTGCGCCCATTCGTGTACACAAAGCTAAATGAGATGGCTGGATGGATCTCATGCCTACATTTGGGGTTATTTTTTATTTTTTTTTAATTTGATTTATATGCCGCCCTTCTCCGAAGACTCAGGACGGCTTACAATGTGCTCAGCAATAGCCTTCATCCTTTTGTATATTTATACAAAGTCAGCTTATTGCCCCCACAAACTGGGTCCTCATTTCACCTACCTTAGAAAGGATGGAAGGCTGAGTCAACCTTGAGCCTTGGCGAGATTCGAACCCTGCAGTAATTGCAGGCAGCTGGTCTTAATAAGCTTAATAACAGGGTGCCTTAAACCCCTGTACTACCAAGGCCCATTTGATTTGATTTGATTGGGTAAATTCTAGCAAGAGTGATATACTCAGTAAACCATGGTTTTATATAGCTGCGCTCACTCATTTAGAATAGAATAGAATATTGGAATATAGAATTGAATAGAGCAGAGCAGAGTAGAATAGGATTCTGAATAGGATTCTGAATAGAATAGAATAGAATAGAATAGAATAGAATAGAATAGAATAGAATAGAATAGAATAGAATAGAATAGAATGGAATGGAATATTGGAATGTAGAATAGAATAGAATAGAATAGAATAGAATAGAATAGAATAGAATAGAATAGAATAGAATAGAATAGAATAGAATAGAATTCTTTATTGGCCAAGTGTGATTGGACAACACAAGGAATTTGACTTTGGTGCATACACTCTCGGTGTACATAAAAAGAAAAAAAAAGAAAAGATACGTTGGTCAAGTATCATAACACTTAATGATAATCATAGGGAAACAGTTTCTCTTTCACTCCCTCTCCAATTTAAGAGAGTCACATCAAAGGGGGGAAATATATTCCTAATAAACCAAGATAAAAACGATCTTGGACATAATGATGAAGCTCAAATATCCTAACTCTCCCCCTTCAAAATTAAAACAGCCTTCCTCTCTCTCTCTCTCTCTCTCTCTCTCTCTTAAAAAAAAATAATAAAAAATTCTGGAAATCAAAACGGTTTGTCGAGGAGTCCATACTTTAGAAAAAGATCCGTGGCTTCGTTTCATGTTTCAAATCTCATCTTCGTGCCTGAGAGTGTGTCTGGCCGAAAATGGGATTTTCCTGTTTTCAAGAGGGCAAAACGGAGGAACGGCGACGCTGGCGAGAGCGAAGCACCTCCGATGGCTTAAAGCCTCATCCTAAAATTTGCTTCTTCAGCAACCCGAGAGGATGAGAAAGAAGTGCTGTGCGGGCGTTTACTCTCAAGTTTGATTCGCGGAAAAGCTGCCTTTGTGTAAGCTTCTGCCGCCGCCGCCACCGTTGGAGAACCCAGAGCTGCTGAAATAGGTGGTGTTTTTATAGCCTCCTCCTTTGCCTTCCCAGAGATCTTAGGATGGCTTTTTATGGCTTTCTTTGAACTTGGCTTCGGAAACGGAGGGGAGGAAGGGGAGGAGAGAGGGGGGGAGAGGGGAAAAGAGAGAAGCCGGGGCCCCGCTGGAGTATTAAAACTTTGTAAGGGGCTGATGCTGGCTTCAGAAGATGAGAAACACCCATGCGGCGATGATCTTTTAAAACAAAACAGAGCATTCGCCGGGGCCACCTCCTGCCAGTCTAGCCACTGGCCTTTATAGAAATCTTGGAAAAGGGCACGGCTTAGGTTTCCTGCAAGTGTGCTTCAAAACCGGGTTGAAAAGTAAACTGCAGATGTTCGGAGGGAGGGTGTGTGTGTGGGGGGGTGGCTGGTAGAGATTTTTTTTCTTCCTTTCTTTTTTCTTTTTGGCCTGGGTGGTTTATTTTCTTTCTTTCAAGGCGCTGGCAAACGAGACGGGTTCCTGCTGCGGAAGCCTGGGGCTTTGCCTTTTCCTGGTTCTCGTGAAGCAGGAGGCCTTGAAAACGAAGAGAGACTGGGAAAAGCAAGCTCTGGATCGCTCCCTGGCAGGGATGAGACTCTGGGGCTCAAGTTGCTAGTCCATCGGGGGGGTCGCTTTTGCTAGGGAGAGTGGTTAAAAGACAGCAGCCTTAGAAAGTAGGAGACCGTGACTTCTTGTAGGAGATGGGGAATGCTAGCCCCTTCCTGGGCACGAAAGCCAGCTGAGTGACTTTGGGTCAGCCACTAGGAGACGGGGAGTTCTAGTCCCTTTTTAGGCACAAAAACCAGCTGGGTGACTTTGGCCCAGCCACTAGGAGACGGGGAGTTCTAGTCTCTTCTTAGGCACGAAAGCCAGCTGGGTGACTTTGGGCCAGCCACTAGGAGATGGGGAGTTCTAGTCCCTTCTTAGGCACAAAAACCAGCTGGGTGACTTTCAACCAATCCATCTTTCTCAGCCTAACCCACCTGTTGTTAGGGGAAAATAGGAAGAAGGAGTATTGGATATATTCATTGCCTTGAATTATTTCTAGTTTTTAAAAATGATTACTCCCCCCCCCCTCATGTGCCCATTTTGTCTCTGCCCGCTGAGCAGGAGAAGGGCAGACTGGACTCGTGAGTTCACGCGAACTGCCTAAGTGGCTAGATACTGGTCCCAAACCTCTGTAAACTGCTTTCACGATGATGGGGATGAATCATGCACCATTGGCTAAACATCGCAATAGTCCTTAGACCAGTGGTGGGATTCAGCCAGTTCGCACCACTTCGGGAGAACCGGTTGTTAACTTTCTGAACAGTTTGGCAAACTGGTTGTTGGAAGAAATCATTAGGGCAGAGAACCGGTTGTTAAATTACTTGAATCCCACCACTGCCTTAGACTTATATACCGCTTCACAGTAAGCGGTTTACAGTGTCAGCCTATTGCCCCCGCCCCCCCCCCCCAAAAAAAATTGGGTCCTCATTTTACCCATCTCGGAAGGATGGAAGGCTGAGTCAACCTTCAGCCGGTCAGGATTGAACTCCTGGCAGTCGGAGAACTAGCCTGCAATACTGCATTCTAACAGAAGGAAGGAAGGAAGGAAGGAAGGAAGGAAGGAAGGAAGGAAGGAAGGAAGGAAGGAAGGAAGGAAGGAAGGAAGGAAGGAAGGAAGGAAGGAAGGAAGGACTAGCAGTAGCCCTTAGATTTATATACCGCTTCACAGTGCTTTAAAGCCCTCTCTAAGCGGTTTACAGAGTCAGCCTCTTGCCCTCCCCCAACAATCTGGGTCCTCGTTTTACCCACCTCAGAAGGATGGAAGGCTGAGTCAACCTTGAGGCTGGTGAGATTCGAACTGCCGAACTGCAGGCAGCCGGGAGTCAGCAGAAGTAGCCTGCAGTACTGCATTCTAACCACTGCACCAGCTCAGCTCTTCAACATATTGAAACACGCATGATCGCTTCTCCTGATCATGCGACAGTCGATAAACCGTGATGCCCTACAGATGTTTTGAATGCCAGTCCTCGCCAGTCCTGCAGCCAGCATATTTCCAGGAGCAAAGGATGATGAAAGTTCTCATCCACGCCAGGCTGTCTGTCCGTCCATTCTTGCAATTGAGGTGGGACTTAATTTCTCCTCTGCCTGATTTACTTTGGCCCAGATTCCACCAATGGGTTAACTCCGCTTTTTCCATCACGTTAACAAACGCCATTATTTTTGCTCTACCTCGCTTGCAAAAGTCAAATGGAAAGGTTTCACGCAGTGGTGAAATGTAAAATTTGTTACTACCAGTTCTGTGGGCATGGCTTGGTGGGGGGTAATGTGATGGTGGGCATGGCCAACTTTTTTTTTTTTTTACTTTTAAAAGCATTTTAAAAGGATTTTTGTTACCAGTTCTCCGAACCGCCCGCTGCCATCGCTACCGGATCGGATGATCCGGACCGAACTGGGAATATTTCACCCCTGGTTTGATGTCACCGCTAGGAAAGCCTGCCAACTTCCTCCAACTCTGATTGGCCAAGAGAATTCCAGGACTAAATGTGCTAAAAAGTAGGAAGCACATGCAGCCTTACTTTTTACCTGTGGCAGGTGTTTCCAGGAGTTTTCAGAGCCCTGGATGTGATTTTTTTTTTATGTTAAACTTGATGGTTGTGCTGCCTTCCAAAAGCTTTCTTTATTATTGTGTCTTTATCACGATGGCTATTTGGAGTTTAAGGCAGTGTTTGTGAACCTTTTTGGCACCAAGTGCTGAAACAGGAGCGTGCGCACGCGGGCGGGGGAGCATCAGAAACCGGAAGAGCAGCTCCCTGGCGCGCACACATGGGGGTACCAGAAATCGGAAGAGCAGCTGAGCTTCTGGCTTCCAGTGTGCACATGCGTGCCGGTCACCTGGGCTTCCGGTTTCTGGCGCGCATGCACGCATGAAGACCAGCTGGCCAGAGCACATGTGCACGCTGGAATCCGGAAGATCAATGGGCGACGGCTGGCGTGCCTGGAGAGATGGCTCTGCGTGCTACTTCCGGCACGCGTGGCATAGGTTCGCCATCACAGGTTTAAGGGATGCATCAGAGTAGTGTTTTCCATGTTTGGCCACACTTAAAAGATGTCTGGACTTCAACTCCCAGAATCCCCCAGCGTGCATGCAGGCTGAGGAATTCTGGGAGTTGACGTTCACGCATCTTTTAAGCGGCCGAGCTTCGGGAAACACTACATCAGAAGAGCCGTCCCGTTTGCTCAGAATGAAGCAAGTGGGGACCTAGTGTCTTGTGCGGCCGCTGGGAAAAATTGCCCCGGAATTCTGTATCCTTTACTTTAAAACAGAAAATAAGGTTCTAGTCCTCATGGTGGCAAATTAAAAAAAAAAAGGCCTTTTGTTTTTTGCTTTAAGGTGAACAGAGGCTAGAAAGCAGAGCAGGAAAAGGGCCTTTGGGGAAGTGGCAAGCTCGGATTTTATTTTGCTTCTGGCTCCATCTCATCCTTTTTTAGGAAGTGTGTAGATTTCTCACTAGCTTCTAGGCAATGCTGACCAAGGGAGGGGGGAGACATTTCCTTGGATGTCCGGAATTTCACTGGGAAATGAAATGCTTCGTCCGTTTGCATCCTTCAATGGTGCATGACCTGCGAAGGCGCCAGCCTTAAAAAAAAAGAAGGAGGGGGGGGTCCTCTGACCTTACCAATTCTAAGGAGACCCCCGTCCATTGATGAAAACATTTACCGCAAGTTTGGAAATGAATTCCGTTTGATGCCTTTCAGCACCCCTGTCCTCACCTGGAGGGATCAGAGACGGTTTATAACCAACTTAACTAAGCTAGCCATGTCCAGTTCCTGTAACGGTTCTTCATATATTTTGGAGAAAGGGGGGAAATTTCCCATGGGGAAATTCTCTAGACCTGGAACATATGTGAAATCCCAGTTCCTTGAAAGCATGCAGAGTTTGTACGACAAAACCCAGGATCGAAAGTTTCCCAGTATCATGACTTCTAACTCTGGGACTCAACTCTACCCTGGGGTTTATAAATCACAAGGGTTGGGTTGGAAAATAGTTTGACCCCCTCCTCTCTGTGGCAGCCCCTCAAATATTGGAATACGGCTATCCTGTCTCTCCTGGTCCTTCTCTTCACTAGACATATCACTAAACGGTCATAAGTCACTTTTTTCGAGTGCCGTTGTAACTTCGGGCACTAAATGAACTGTTTTACGCCAAGGACTGCCTATATCCCAGGTGGTTAGATTTCCTGTCTTGGGCTAACCACGTTTTCTCCACAACCTGATCCTGTGTTGGCTCTGAGGATATTGCCACCGGTCTCTCTCTCTCTCTCTTTCTCTCTCTGTGTGCGCCTGTGTCTGATCGGTCCAAGAGAGTTTGTGTTTGAGCCGCGGTGGTTCTGCCGGAGCATAATGTGTTTCTGAGCATCTCTGCACCACCGGCTTGGGAGGATTAGGGCGCACGGAGGTTCCCATTAAAGCCTAACTCTGTGATTTCAAGATCTGTGGGAGGAAAACTCATGCTCCGGTGTTTGATCTCCGGGTGATGCTGCGCACGCCGTGAGGTACGGATTGCCACGATCAGCTCGGGAGGAAAGAGAGAGAACAAAGGGCCATCCTGCAGGAGAAATGGGACCGGGGGAGATGCTACGGATATGCTTTCATCTGCTGGGTGATGTGTGTTCGGTGGAGGAAAACTTGCACTCTGCTTTTCGTATCTGCCGGGAGGGAGGGAGGGAGGGAGGAGGAGGATACAGATACAGATAGATACAGATTAACAGAGTTGGAAGGGATCTTGTAGGTGGGTGAAATCCAGCAGGTTCTGACAAGTTCTGGAGAACCGGTAGCGGAAATTTTGAGAAGTTTGGAGAACTGGCAAATGCCACCTCTGGCTGGTCCCAGAGTGGGGAGGGAATGGAGATTTTGCGGTATCCTTTCCCTGCCATGCCCACCAAGCCACACCATGCCCACCAAACCACGCCAACAGAACTGGTAGTAAAAAAATTGGATTTCACCACTACTTGTAGGTCATCTGTTCCAATCCCCCTCCGCCCAAGCAGGAGACCCTACACCATTTCTGACAGATGGCAGTCCAGTCTCTTCTTGAAAGCCTCCAGTGATGAAGCTCCCAGAGCTTCCAAAGGCAACTTCTGTTCCATGGGGACAGCAAAGCTGGCTGGGGAATTCTGGGAGTTGGTCCGCCAGGCTTAAAGTTGCCAAGGTTGAAGAACCCTGCTGTAAAGGAATCCCTTGCCATTTTGAGATTCATGAAAAGCGTAGTGTCAACCCAAACGTGTGGGCTTTGCTTCATTCAGTCTGACTTCACTATGTCTGGATTTAGGCTTTGATCTTATCTTTTGTCCCATGCATGTGGATTCAGCATGGAGCATTGAAAGACGTCGTTTTTGTTTGGAGGCTAAATGAGCAGAGAGTATCTTACCAAAGTTTATATCTGCTTGATTCGTATAAACAAACATTTCAAGGCTACTTTTAAAAGGTTAACAAATCTGTAGAGATTGTCAGTCATCTAGGTCATGGTTGTCCCAAAGGTGTTTTATTTTTTCAGGAGGCAACTGGATTTTCTTTTTTTTTTTCTTTTGAAGACGTTTTGCTTCTCATCCAAAAAGCTTCTCCAGCTCTGACTGGATGGTGGGGAAGGGAAGGATTGATATTCCTTGCAGACAGCTGGTCATTTGCATCCTTTTAGAGGGTCATTGAAGCATTTGGAGGTTTACCTGTGTCCTCAGGGTCCCACCTGAGTGATGCTCCTGGTTCCTGTAGTCTGCAATTTTTTCCCCCTCTTGAAATCCATTCCTACTCCCACACCATTCAAAGGGTGTGCATCCCAAATTGTATAGCTAAAAGTCTGTAGAGATTCTCAGTCATCCATCCAGGTTATGGTGCTCCAAAGGTGCTTTTTTTTTCAGGAGGCAACTGGACTTTCTTGTTTTTACTTTGAAGACATTTCACTTCTCATCCAAGAAGCTAGAATAGAACAGAACAGAACAACAGAACAGAACAGAATAACAGAGTTGGAAGGGACCTTGGAGGTAGAGTAGAGTAGAGTAGAGTAGAGTAGAGTAGAGTAGAGTAGAGTAGAGTAGAGTAGAGTAGAGTAGAGTAGAGTAGAGTAGAGTAGAGTAAGAATAAATAGAATAGAATAGAATAGATAGAGTAGAGTAGAGTAGAGTAGAGTAGGAATAGAATAGAATAGAATAGAATAGAATAGAATAGAATAGAATAGAATAGAATAGAATAGAATAGAATAGAATAGAATAGAATAGAATTTTTTATTGGCCAAGTGTGATTGGACACAAGGAATTTGTCTTTGGTGCATACACTCTCAGTGTACATAAAAAGACAAGATACATTCGTCAAGAATCATAAGGTACAACACTTAATGATACAGTAGTCATAGGGTACAAATAAGCTCTACTCCAACCTACTTCTACTCTACTTCTACTCCAACCCCCTGCTTAAGCAGGAAACCCTACACCACTTCAGACAAATGGTTATCTTCTTCAGCTCTGACAAGATAGTGGGATAGCCTTTGAACAGGATAGCCTTTTAAAAAGGCTACTTTTAAGATCTTTTGAAGCCATTTTTTTAATTTGCAAGGGATGGGATTTTTTGTTTGTTTGTTTCGAATAGTCAGATTGCTAGATAAGTTTTTTTTTTCCCCCTCCTTTGAAGTTCAAGCTGCAGGGCAAACGTCTGAATGGGACCAAATTGTGGGGTTGTTTGTCTGTTTTGTTTTAATCTTGCAATTTCACTGCATCATATGCACATTGACTTTGCATATGGCTGAACATAGGCGAGGCCGTTTTGGGGGTATTTATTTCCATAACGAAGTCCTGTTTAAAAAGTAGGAGATCACCTGAAAGAAATTCTCAAGCAGAGCAAGAAACGAGGCACATTAAAAACAAAACCAAACCTCAAGCCTCTTTTGTGGTGGAAGAAACTTTTTCAGAAACGGCAGGGCAGACTTGGAAACGGCCTTCCCTCTTTCATCTCTCTGCAATCTGATAGGGTGGGGTGGGGGGGGGAATCTGGGATGGGCGCCAGATCCTGAGCAGATTTATATTGTGGCTTATCCTTTGAACATGCAGCAAGCTTGGAGTCTCTCTCCCCTCAAAGTCATGCTGGAGTCTGAGCATGGACAGGTGGTCCATCGGCTTTGCAAATGCTTCTTGCATTCTGTGCACCGTTTCGCGGAGAAGCTTTCGGTCAGCCGATAAACCTGAAGTAATCCCACGAGGGCCACTGCTAAACAATGTGGCACTCTAAAGGCCACGCCCCCCCCTTCAAGCAAAAGATAATTATTAATGCCAATAATCTCCTCTAACAAATGTGCTTAGGGAAAAGCGTTCATTAGATCTCAGAGAGACTTTCAAAGGGTTTAGCTTAATAGCACTCGCATTTAGACTTATATACCACTTCACAGTGCTTTACAGTCCTCTCTAAGCAGTTTACAGAGTCAGACTATTGCCCCCCAACAATCTGGGTCCTCATTTTACCCACCTCGGAAGGATTCGAAGGCTGAGTCAACCTTGAGCCAGTCAGGATCGAACTGCTGGCTGTGGGCAGAGCCTGACATACTGCATTCTAACCATTGTACCAACAAAGGAAGGAAGGAAAGAAGGGAGGGAGGAAGGGAGGGAGGGAGGGAAGGAAGGAAGGAAGGAAGGAAGGAAGGAAGGAAGGAAGGAAGGAAGGAAGGAAGGAAGGAAGGAAGGAACGCACTTAGGCAACCTCGGAAGGATAGAAGGCTGAGTCAACCTTGAGCCACTCAGAATTGAACTCCTGGAGTGAGCAGTGCATTCTAACTACTGTGCCACCACAGTGGTGGCTCAGATGTGTGGACCAGGCCACCTTCTCTCATAGGCTGATTTGCAATCTCTGGGGGCACCAATGGATGTCTTCTTTGGGGTCCAGCAACCTCTCTGGACCACTGGATTTTTATTTGGGAGGCAGGAAGAGACCTTGTGACTTCTAGCATCATCTTTATTTACAATCCAGAGTCTGTAGATGTTCTTCAGATGCTTCTGTAGACCTTCTAAATCACGAGTGGGCAACTATGACCTTTTATGTCCATGTGACTATGGCGCAGGAATTCTGGGAGTTGAAAACCACAGGTCATGAAGGGGCCAAAGTTGCGCACCCCTATTCTAAATGCTTCCAGTTCATGGCTTTGTTGAGAAGGATGTCCACTTGCCCAGAGTTGGGAGGGAAAACTTCCTTGAGGAGAAATGTGAGTACCAACCTCCCAACATATTTTGTGGGCATTTTGTGCCTGACTGTGACCCAAAAGCAGCCATCTGGGAATAGCCAAGCTCCCTTCCTCAAACGATAGTCGTTTTGTGTACATCCCAGGAGATGTTTTCCAAACTCCATGTGTGCCCAGAGTTGACAAATCTTGTAGAGCAAGGTCATCTTTGGAGAAAAGCCAGGATAAAATTTAACTATCTGAAGAGCCAAGCCAAGATTTGAACAGACAAAAAACCCAGCAACATTCTTAGGTCAGCTCCAAAGGCACAAATAAACATTTTGTGACCTCCTACCAGGCAAGGTGTACAGAAGATTAGGTAGATCAGAAGCAGGAGATAAAAGAAATGACGTTGGCATCTATTGAGTTAGAAGGTTAGAAAGCTGGAATTATCTGCAGATGTTGCAATCAAGATGTTTCATGATGCTAGAATAGCTTCAGAAGATCTCTAGGATTATAGGCATTAAAAAAAAGCATTGTGGCTTAATTAACATGTCAATGTTGGTTTAGATAGATATATAGAATTCTTTATTTGCCAAGTATGATTGGACACACAAGGAATTTGTCTTTGGTGCATATGCTCTCAGTGTACATAAAAAGAAAAGATACGTTCATCAAGAATCATAAGGTACAACACTTAATGATAGTCATAGGGTACAAATAAGCAATCAAATCATACTAGGAAACAATCAATATAAATCATAAGGATACAAGCAACAAGTTACAGTCATGCAGTCATAAGTGGGAAGAGATGGGTGATAGGAATGATGAGAAGATTAATAGTAATAGTAATGCAGACAGTGAATAGTTTGACAGTGTTGAGGGAATTATTTGTTAAGCAGAGTGATGGCGTTCGGGAAAAAACTGTTCTTGTGTCTAGTTGTTCTGGTGTGCAGTGCTCTATAGCACCGTTTTGAGGGTAGGAGTTGAAACAGTTTATGTCCAGGATGCGAGGGGTCTGTAAATATTTTCACAGCCCTCTTTTTGACTCGTGCAGTAGACAGATCCTCAATGGAAGGCAGGTTGGTAGCCATTGTTTTTTCTGCAATTCTAACTATCCTCTGAAGTCTGTGTCTGTCTTGTTGGGTTGCAGAGCCAAACCAGACAGTTATAGAGGTGCAGATGACAGACTCAATAATTCCTCTGTAGAACTGGATCAGCAGCTCCTTGGGCAGTTTGAGCTTCCTGAGTTGATGCAGAAAGAACATTCTTTGTTGTGCTTTTTTGATGAAGATTTTGATGTTGGGTGTCCAACATTTAGGTCTTGAGATATGGTAGAACCTAGAAATTTGAAGGTCTCTACTGTTGATACTGTGTTGTCTAGTATTGTGAGAGGTAGTAGTATGGGAGGGTTTCTCCTAAAGTCTGCCACCATTTAGCACGATGTCTGAAATAACTCAACGTGCTCTTATTCTTAATGACTTATCAGCTAGTTTTCATTGTCTAGAATGATTTTCTGGTTTGCACAACTTAAGTGTTCTCCTAGATCAGTGTTTCTCAACCTTGGAAGCTTGAAGATGGGTGGACTTCAACTCCCAGAATCCCCCAGCCAGCGCTGCTGGCTAGGGGATTCTGGGAGTTCATTTCATTTCATTTTATTAAATTTCCAAGAAGGAAATTTGGGAGTTGAAGTCCACCCATCTTCAAGCTACCAAAGTTGAGAAACATTGTCCTAGATCCAGGAGTTTTGGAACAGGAGGTGTCACCGGTGTTCTCCGTCTTGTGTTTGGGGTGGCTTATTTTTTGAGGATGAAGTGGGATATTGTTGGAAGTTACTCAATGGACCAGGCCACAGGTGATCTCGGAGCCAATGTGGTTCAAATGAACTCTCCCACCCTTTCATGAGTGCGTCCTGCCTGGACAATGTTTTGCTAACTTCAAAGGGCTTTCGAGGCTGCTGGCTCTGAGCTTTTTTTGTTCAGCTCATGAACCGTGTGTGATTTGGTGGAGGTATGTGATGTTTTTCTTTAAACAGCCCTTGCCCTACGTCGAGATGAACTTGATTTCTCTCACGCTCCAAAGTTTCTAAACACAAAGGTATAATGTAAGGTCAGGCTTTGTCCGCCTTAAACTTTTTTTTTTTTAAGAGAAAGGTTTATGATGCACTTCAAAGAGAGGAACGGTTTATAAAGGGTAGAAATAGGAAGAAGGAGGATCTCTTTCCCCCTTTGTCCAAGCCCCTCTTTTCATTCCCGCCATGCTTAGAGAATTCTCAAGTTGGAGAGCAAATGGACTTTTCCTTGCCAGCTATTCACAGATGGAAACGGTTCATGTTTTGATTTAGTTTCTTTCATCGGGGTTTAAACTCCAGCTAGCTAGATTTTGTTTGGAGCAAATTACAGGCAGGGAGGGAGTAAACGGGGAAAATGGTGTGGCTTCTATTCTTCCATTTGGATTTGAACCATCAGAGTAGTGTCGGAATGAAACTCTAGTCTACGTTCGGATTGGGTTATCCAAAGGAAATCTGGACTAGACTAGACTAGACTAGACTAGACTAGACTAGATTGGATCACCATTTGTCTGAAATGGTATAAGGTTTAGGTTTCCTGCCTAAGCATGGGGTTGGACTAGAAGACCTCCAAGATTCCTTCCAACTCTGTCCTGTCCTATCCTGTCCTGTCCTGTCCTGTCCTGTCCTACCCTACCCTACCCTACCCTACCCTACCCTACCCTACCCTATTCTATTCTATTCTATTCTATTCTACTCTACTCTACTCTACTCTACTCTACTCTACTCTACTCTACTCTACTCTACTCTACTCTACTCTATTCTATTCTATTCTATTCTTTCCACTCCACTCCACTCCTATTCTGCGTTCTATTCTATTCTATTCTATTCTATTCTATTCTATTCTATTCTATTCTATTCTATTCTATTCTATTCCATTCCATTCCATTCCATTCCACTCCACTCCACTCCACTCCACTCCACTCCTATTCTGCGTTCTATTCTATTCTATTCTATTCTATTCTATTCTATTCTATTCTATTCTATTCTATTCTATTCCATTCCATTCCATTCCATTCCATTCCATTCCATTCCACTCCACTCCACTCCACTCCACTCCACTCCTATTCT
Organism: Pantherophis guttatus; assembly: GCF_059756535.1. NCBI lineage: Eukaryota > Metazoa > Chordata > Lepidosauria > Squamata > Colubridae > Pantherophis > Pantherophis guttatus. The sequence goes on along the minus strand of NC_142073.1, from coordinate 5,937,478 downwards.
GCGTTCTATTCTATTCTATTCTATTCTATTCTATTCTATTCTATTCTATTCTATTCTATTCTATTCCATTCCATTCCATTCCATTCCATTCCATTCCATTCCACTCCACTCCACTCCACTCCACTCCACTCCTATTCTGCGTTCTATTCTATTCTATTCTATTCTATTCTATTCTATTCTATTCTATTCTATTCTATTCTATTCCATTCCATTCCATTCCATTCCATTCCATTCCATTCCATTCCACTCCACTCCACTCCACTCCACTCCATCGTTTTCCGCCCTTGTTTGCAAGGACGGTCTTTTTATATTTTCCTCCAGCAGTTTTTCTGATAAACCGTTGTTTATCTTTTCTGTCTTCAGTGAGGGATCAGTCTCAGTTGCATTTGGATTTTGTTGATTTTATCATGTCTCAATTCTGCGGTGCTCCCAAGGCATCACATACGGTGAACGTGACTGGTTCAGAAATCGTGTCAAAAAAAGAAAAAAAAATAGAAAAAGAAAACGCAGGACTATAATCATGATGCTGGACATAAGGAATTCAAACATTGGAGCAGCTTTGTTTGACTTTCTATCTAGAATGTTTGCTTCTTGGAAATGGCAGCTAACACGTAAACCGAGACTGTAGGAATAATTTGGTGGCGTACAGATAGTCCTCGACGTACAACCATAATTGAGCCCAGAATTAAAGTTGTAAGGCATATGGTAGTTGTTAAGTGGATCGCCTTGGGACGGTACCCGATTTTATGACCTTTCTGAGGCAAATGTCACAACCATTAAGCAAACACAAATATCAAGCACACCAGTGGTGGAATTCAAATTTTTTTACTACCGTTTCTGTGCGCGTGGCTTGGTGGGCGTGGCTTGGTGGGTATGGCAGTGGAAGGATATTGCAGAGTCTCCATTCCCACCCCACTCCAGGGGAAGGATACTGCAAAATCCCCATTCCCTCCCCACTCCTGGAGGAAGGATACTGCAAAATCCCCATTCCCACCCCAATCCAGGGGAAGGATACTGCAAAATCCCCATTCCCTCCCCACTCCTGGAGGAAGGATACTGCAAAATCCCCATTCCCACCCCAATCCAGGAGAAGGATACTGCAAAGTCCCCATTCCCACCCCAATCCAGGGGAAGGATACTGCAAAGTCCCCATTCCCACCCTAATCCAGGGGAAGGATATTGCAAAATCCCCATTCCCACCCCAATCCAGGGGAAGGATATTGCAAACTCTCCATTCCTTCCCCACTCCAGGGGAAGGATACTGCAAAATCCCCATTCTCACCCCAATCCAGGGGAAGGATATTGCAAAACCTCCATTCCCACCCCACTCTGGGGCCAGCCAGAGGAGGTATTTGCCGGTTCTCCAAACTACTCAAAATTTCCCCTACCGGTTCTCCAGAACCAATCAGAACCTGCTGAATAGCACCACTGAAGCAAACCCATTTTCATTAATGGCTGTTTTTTTTTTTTGCCAGAAATTGGAAGTTAAAAGGCAGGAAATCCGCAAAGGACACTAAAAATCGCTGTTGTGTGACCACAGCATGCTGTGAACAGTCATAAATGTGAGCATTCCAAAATCTGATCACATGACTCTGGGTGGGCTTGCTCTCGGAACGTTGAAAACGGGTCGTAAATAAGCTGGAGAGGTCCGTCATAACTTTGAACCGGTTGTTAAATGAGGACTAGCTGTACCTTGTTCTAGATTTAGAGAATCGGGCCGTTTTGATCCTTTTAAAGCTGGGATGGGGAATGTTGTGATTCTCCCGATGTTGCAAAACTCAACTTTTAACAATCCTGGATCACCCAGGCCATTGGGGGAAAGGATCCAGGAAGCTATATGCTTTTGAAGTTTCCTTTAAAAAAAAAAATCCTCTCTATTGCCCTAAAAATCTCACCCTAAAGGTTAAGAGACAGAATTGTTAGGTTCCCATGGAGCCTCCAAAGTTTTAAAAACCCGTCTTGAAAATAACCAAATGACCTCCGGAAAGTTATTCTTGGCAGCTGGGAGTTTTTAACTTGTTGACTTGCCTTAAGTGAAATGTGTGTCAAAATGTTTACAAAAGAATTCAAATGGGAGGCTCTGTGTGTGTGTGTTTGTGTTTTTGTGTGTTTGTGTGTGTGTGTAGTTTTTGGGTTTAAGCTGGGCTTTAGATTGGAGAGGCTTTATTGTCAGAAGAACTGGGGTGGGCTGGGGTCCACAGGGGGTCTCTCTTTGTGTTGTCTGGATAAGAGGCACTTCGAGTCTTCTCCAGAGGCTGCAAAAAGTGTCACCAGGGTGGGGTGAGACTGAAGAGGCCTTCCTTACTGGGAAGCCAGTTTAAATTCTTCATGGACCCTTGTTTGTTCCCTGAATTTATTCAATGTATTTTTGCACCTCGGCTATTTCTAACCTTAGTTGCAAGCAGAGCGTTGTCACCCAGGGAAATTTGGTTTTAGGTGCGATGGGCTCATTTGTTGAATGGGTTTTAACAATTCTTTGGGAGTAGCTTAATTGGAATACGGACCTGTAATCCAGAATGGCCTGTTAACTTACAATACACAGGATCTAAAACCAAACAGATTCAATTTGTAACTTTTCCCCTATTATTTTAAAAAACAGAACCATTTCTTTTAAATTAAGAAAACAAGCTTGACCTGGTTTGGAAAGTTTTAATACCCAGAATAATAATAAAAAAATCTCCATGATTGATTCCTTCCTTCCTTCCTTCCTTCCTTCCTTCCTTCCTTCCTTCCTTCCTTCCTTCCTTCCTTCCCACTTCTTTCTTTCTATCCATCTTTCTTTCTTTCTTTCTTTCTTTCTTTCTTTCTTTCTTTCCAAATGTATCTTTTCTTTTATGTACGCCGAGAGTGTATACACCAAAGACAAATTCCTTGTGTGTCCAATCACACTTGGCCAATAAAGAATTCTATTCTATTCTATTCTATTCTATTCTATTCTATTCTATTCTATTCTATTCTATTCTATTCTATTCTATTCTATTCTATTCTATTCTATTCTATTCTTTCTTTCTCTCTCTCTCTCTCTCCCTCCTTCCTTAAACTTTCCCTTCCCTTCCTTTTTTTTCTTTTCTCTTCTTTCTCTTCTTTCTCTTCTTCCATTATTCAAAGCTTAAGAGAATTAAGGCCGTTTCCTTCTGTCTGAAAAGGAGTTAATAGCATCGTTAAGCCCTTTAAATACATAAATAAAGACAACTTCTCTGATGAATATTGGATTATAGAGATGAAGTTTATATTCCGAGCGTTGGGTGGTAGCCGTTTCTCCCCCCCCCCCAAAAAAAGACCCAAAGAATCTGACTGCAGTAATCATGAGCTGTTTCTACTGCTCCTCCCTTCGTGAAGATTAATGCAGATCTCTTTGCTTATTAAGCCCTGCCAAGGGATTCATTTTTCTTAGCTTCTTAGATGGTGCCAGATTTTTTTTTCTTTTTGTATTTTTTTTTTCCCCTCTCCTTTTGGACAGTTCCCTCTTTAAGTACAAGTATCTTGGAATAAAGTCTCGTCTTTCGCCTCTCGTCACGTCCCGTAGCCTCGCTTGTCCCAGAGCTGATGTCTTTCCAATTGGTCAACGTTCAAACCCTTCTAATCTTTCGCCAACAAGGCCGGTGCTGGCTAAGGATTAGCAAAACTCAAGACGTGCACATCCGGAAGGCATTAGATGGGGAGAGGGGGAGTGACTTCACTTAGCCCCTTCTAATCCTGGGTGGGAAGGTTGGCGGATGCGTTGCCTACGATGTTGAGGGGTTCGTTATGTAAATGCTAGTTGCCTTTTCCCAAGGACTTTCTAGCAATGTAGGATGTCTTGCTTTGGTTTCAGGAAATGCTCTAGAACAGGGGTCTCCAACCTTGGCAACTTTAAGCCCGCCAGGCTTAAAGTTGCTAAAGTTGGAGACCCCTGCTCTAGAAGCTATCAGAGACAGTAGACTGCCCAGCTTGTTTGAGTTTGGATGAAGGACAGTGAAGAAATATCTATGTCTACATCAGGAATGAGGAAGAGAGGAAGGGTTGGGGGACCTAAAATGTTTCTTTCAAAGGGTTATGCACTCTTCTTTAATTGCAGGGGGCTTTGAAGGATGGTCCAGGACAATGAGCAAAGGGGTGGCCTAGCCTCTGAGAAGAATGTAAGGGTAATCTTGGCATCCTACAGAGAAGGAAACAGTGATCCATAAGGAAGAGCTTTGAGTAGACATGGATTCTGATTGTTGACCTTCCTTTAGCAACTGGTTGTGTGTGTTGCCGATGCCATTGTGTGTGTGGTTTTTTAAAAACTTTTCTTGCATAACCTATGAAGCAGAGAATATTTCACTCACTCACTCAATCAATCAATCAGAATAGAGCTGGAAGAGATCTTGGAAGTCTTCTAATCCAGGGGTCACCAACCTTTCGGACCTCAGGGATCACTAAATTTATAATTTTCAATCCCACGGACCACTAATATGATTTTTTAAAAAATGATAAATAGTATTTAGTGCAATGTAAAAAATGCAAATCATTTTTTCTGCGGACCAGAGTCTTCTTCATCCTAAATTTGTTGGCTTGGACTTAAAAGCCTCGGAGGTGTTCCTTAAATTACAAGTGTCCTTGGCCCTTGCAGTTGTAAGGAAGAACTTCTACAAACCCTGTCATCTCAGGGGTGGGGTTTTATTTTTGGTACAAGAGACAATTCTGCTGTTTACACAGAGGTTGCCTAGATTTACACATCCACAGAGAAATAATTTCCATATAACACTTTATCAGACCGCAGGCTGAGATCATCTGTCTTAATAAGAAGAAGATCCTGTCCATCTGTCTTGGCAAGGGCTTATTTTGAGATTCCTATTCATTGATGAATAATTTTCTGAATGAAGAAGTGAGGGGGGGAATGGCCTTGGGTGTACGTATGTTCCCATTCTCCTTGGAGGATATGCAATGAAGAAAACGTTTGGTGGCACCCTGTTGCCATCTCAGTAACATCTCAATTCCTACATGTATTTTCCTGAACCCATATTAGTACTGTGTGGGCACGGATCTTTTAAGGAGCAGTTGTGAGCTGCACAGTGAGTATCACATGAAATCAGAGACACTTTTTCATCTCAGGATCCAAGTACTGAATATCTCTCATATAGAGTTAATTCAGTGTAATGGTTAAGGTGTTGGTCTAGAAACTAGGAGATAGTGAGTCCTAGTCCCACCTTGGACATGAAAGCTAGCTGCGTGACTTTGGACCAATCACTAGGAGACTGAATTCTAGTCCCACTTTGGACATGAAATCTGGCTGGGTGACTTTGGGACAATCACCAGGAGACTGAGAGTTCTAGTCCCGCCTGAGCTATGAAAACTGGCTGGGTAACTTTGGGACAATCACCAGGAGACATGGAGTTCTAGTCCCGCCTAAGCCATGAAAGCTACCTGGGTGACTTTAGGCCAATCACCAGGAGATGATGAATTCTAGTCTCTCTCCCTCCCTCCCTCCCTCCCCTCTCCCCTCTCCCCTCTCTCCTCTCAGCCCAATCCACCTCACAGGGTTATTTTGGGGAAAATAGGAAGAGGAAGGAGTATTATTTATGTTCACCGTCCTTAATTACCTATAAACTAATAAAGGCAGGATAAAAATCTAAGAAATAAAAAAAATGTAGACTGAATTCTTTTGATGAACTCAGAAGGACATCCGGGGACAAAACCTATTTGGCCTTTTTTCCTATTGGACAAGGTGGAAGGCTGGAAAGCGTCCCCCACCATCCTAACAGCCTCCTTCCCATCACGTCGTAAATCAAATAACCCCATCACTTCCCAAAAATAAATAAATCTTCAAGCTCTGCGGATACAAGAGAGAAAAAGAACAGTTTTTTAGACCCTACAAGGATAATTTTGGAGTAACGTTAAGTTGGAAATAGACACAGAGAGAACGTAGCTCCTCCTTAGAGCATCCTGAAATATTTGTAGCACGCGCATGGTGAAGCTTGGGATATTTTTGAGTCGGGCCTTGTGAAAGATTGTTCAGTTTCCATTTCTGCCGAGTGCGTGCATTTAAAGACGACTTTAAACAAAGCCACGGAAATGAGAGATGACACAGAAGGGAGGAGAGGTTTGCATTGTCTTCTCAGCCTCTTTGTTCTTGCAAAAAATTTGGCAAAAAGTTATTTTTGTCCCGTGGAACAAGCCATCGCTTTGACCCCGAGAGAGAGAGCTGACCCTTCCTTCTTTCCTTCCCCCAACTCTCTTTCACGACTCACAAAGGGCCAGGAAAACAGCTGCACAAATGCTTTGTGTGATACTCATTAGTGGAATTTCCCCCCTCCCCACACCTCTCTTTCCGATAAGAGCTTTTGCTCAAGAAGTGGAGGGTTGTTTCCCTCTCCCTCCCCCAAAAAATGTTTTTTTGCAAAGGGATGCAATTGTGCACATGAGTCCATGCAACCGCTTTACGATTCTGTTGCTTTCGGTTATTTGCCGCTGTTGGAAAATGAAGATTTTTGCAATATCCTTCCCCCAGGAGTAGGGAGGGAATGGAGATTTTGCAGTATATTTCCCCTGCCACGCCCACCAAGCCACACCACATCACACCAAGCCACGCCCACCAAGCCATGCCCACAGAACCGGTAGTAAAAAAAATTGGCTTTCATCACTGGGTAAATCTCACTAAACAACTGTCTCACTTAGCAAGAAAAATTTGGAGCCCGATTGTGGTCATAGGTCAAGGACTATTTGTATCTCCAAAGCACGCTCTCATCTTCCTCTCCATCGGTTCTAATCTTTATGGTTGTTATTATTATCATTTATCAGTATTATTGCAAGAGCCGAGGTGGCGCAGTGGTTAAGAGTGCAGTACTGCAGCTACTTCAGCTGACTGCTAGTTCAGCAGATCAGCGCATCAAATCTCACTGGCTCAAGGTCGACTCAGCCTTCCATCCTTCCGAGGTGGGTAAAATGAGGACCCAGATTGTTGGGGGCAATATGCTATTTAGTATACTGTCTTTGGTGTAAGCCGCCCAGAGTCCTCGGAGAGAGGGCGGCATAGAAATATGACTAATAAAAATAATAAATAATAATAAAATTACCAAATTGATTTGTTGCCGATGATGATCGTGCATGATCATTTTGGTTCTGGGCGTTTTTTTAAAAGGTAACGATTAAAAAAAAACAAAAACACTGTCCTTCTTTGAAACTTTTCCATGTTTTTGTTTTATTTGAGTTTCTTTTTCCCCTTCGGTCTCCTTTTGATTGAAGGCCACGTAAAGGGCTTGAAATAAATGGAGCATTGATAAAATTCTATCCCGCAAGCTCTTTTTTTTTATTTTTATTTTTTTGTTCTTAGAAAGACACGAGTCCTACACCGGTTGTCCTCTGCCTCCCCTCCCACTTTTCAGTAACCCAGAAATATGCCAGCACTTTATAAAACTGGCCTCTGTGTGAAGGGAACAGCCCGACATTGAGTGTTTGTGAGTCATGGAGCTTTGATATTTACAATTTTTGCTCCAACTTTGCTTTGGGAGGTTGAAGCCGTGGGGGACCTTATTAAAATGATAGATAATGGATAAATTTCATATTCAAAGGGAAAGAGGTGAGCGAAAGAGGGATTGTGGGCGTCTGTCCCATCTAGTCCACCTATCTAGCTTCTCCTTTTTAGCTATCATCAAAAGACGGTTCAGAGATTTGACTTCCGAAGCAACGTTACTATACAGGGTAGTTCTCGATTTATGGCCACAACTGAGCCCAACATTTCTATCGCTAAGAGCTGACAGTTGTTCAGTGAGTTTTGCCCCGTTCTATGGACCTTTCTTGCCAGCGTTGTTAAGTGAATTGCTGCAGTGACACCGTTGTTAATTGAATCTGGCTTCTCCGTTGACTTTGCTCGTCAGGAGGTTGCCAAAGGGGATCCCACGACTCCTGTCATCATCATCTCTTAACCGCCCCGTAATCCCTTGCGGGGTGGAGTCTGGGCAACTGAATGGAGCTGAGTGTTTACTGGCCCAATGCCCTTCCTATCGCCAATGCAGAGTTTTGTTCAGCAGATATATTCTCATATATATTCTCAGGGAGAGAAATATCTGCCTCTATACCTAGGATCGAACTCACAGCCTCCTGATTGTGAGGCGAGAGCTCCACCTCTCGGCCACCGCACCACTCCATCCTACGCCCCTGTAGCTGTCATAAATAGGAGTCAGATGCCAAGCATCTGGATTTTGATCATGTGACTGTGAGAGATGCCGCAATGGTCATCAGTGTGAAAATGGTCATAGTCGCTTTTTTTCCCCAGTGTAACTTTGAACAGTGATTCAATGAACTCTTACATAAGTCAAGGACTACCTATATAAATAATTAATTCTGCAAATTGGTTTGGGGACTGGGAGAAGTAATTGCGTTGGCCCCTGTCTTAATACCATCTGTCTGAATCATAATGTTTATGGGTCTTCGTCCTTCCTGCCCCCATCACTTGTAGGGTGAACATGGTCAGCCTTGCCATATGGTGAACATTTGGCTTCTCCAAGTGGAGAGGGCAGGCTACTAAAACTTGGGACTGGTCAGAGTTGATCGTAAATTAAAGTTGGAGTGGAATGAGAATTAGGGAGTCCTTGATGTTTTATAGATGGCACCTTCCACCAGTGAGGCTTGCTAAGATGTTCCCAAACTCAACACCGATTTGTTGGAAATGCAAGAAATCATACAGGACAATCTTAAGATTGTAGAAAAAATGCTTTTAAGAGTAAAAAAAAAAAAAAAGTTGGCCACGTCCACCCAGTCACATTACCACCCCCCGCCCACCAAGTCATGCCCACAGAACCGGTAGTAACAAATTTTACATTTCACCACTGCTTTACATGTTGTAAGAAAGACGCCCTTTCAAAAGCTGTTGTAACTTTTCAACGGTCATTAAAGGATCAATCTAATTTGAGAACTACCTGTAATCAAGATTTGTGCCTTGTGTCTTTGATGCAGGCTATGGAGGGTCAGTAAGATGCATCTCTGACTCTGGGAAAACAGTTTCACCCTTTTCAGGATTTTTGCATTAAGGATTTTTTTTGTGTATTTAAGCTTTTTAAAAAAAAAAAAAAAAAAAACTCTTGAAACAAATGGTCTCCATGTGGAGTGTAACTTAAGAACACCCAAGTTTTAAACTTCCTTTTTCGCAGAATTTATGGAAGCCAGAGTAATTCTACCCTTTTGCTTTTGGGGAGTTGGAGGGTTTGGGGGGTGGGGGGGGGGACCATGCTAAGATCTGTTTCAAGATATTTAAGGAAAACAGCAAAGCAAATTTAAAAGCATAAATCCTGAATTTTTCACAGCTTGATTTAATGTAGCTACCATATGTCTTAAATGCAGCACTAACTTCTGAACTCAGTATTTCTTTGGAGAGCGGTAAACATGTTTCTTCATGACACCAAGTAGTACTTTCCTTGCCAAGAGGCATATTCAAAGATTTATTTGGTTTTCCCTTGCCCTCTTCTCTTTATTTCTCCATCCCCACCATACAATTTCAGTTTCAAGGCCAGCATGCGTGACTGGAAAATGCTTTTATGGTTAGGCAGGTGGACTCAACGTAAAATCCACTTAAAGCCTTTACAAGATCTTTGTAGGGCCTTATTTGAGTCCAAAGTTTGCTTTTAGAGTTGGTGTTGCAGATCACTCCTGAAAAAAAAACCTATGGTTCTCCACTTCATTTAGGGACTGTTCAAAGTTACAACATTGAAAAAACTGACTTATGACTGTTTTTCTCACTTGCGACCGTTGTAGCAGCCCTGGGATTACGTGAACAAAATTCAGACGCTTGGCAGCTGTCTCATACTTATGACAGTCGCAGCGTCCCAGGGGTGTCACGTGATCCCCCTTTTGCAGCTTTCTGACAAGCAAAGATAACGGGGAAGCCGGATTCACTTAACAAGCAAGTTACTCACTGAAGGATCGCAGCAAGGCACAATTTGCCTTGCAAAATTTGCAACAACTGTGACCAAAAAAAAAAAAAGGTTGTAAAAAGGAGCAAAACTGACTTAACTGTCTCACTTAGCAACAGAGATTTTGGGGTTCAATTGTGGTCGTGAGTCGAGGACTACCTGTATAGTAGTTTGGCTTTGGAAGTCAAACCTCTGAACCATCTTTTGATGGTAGCTAATTTAGTAAGTCGGGTGTGGATGGGATACAGAACTTTGAATAATCAGTGTTCCACTGGACATCTGGAACCCAGTTGGGCATCTAGAACCCAACTGGGCATCTAGAACCCAACTGGGCATCTAGAACCCAAGTGGACACCTAGAACCAGCAGAAAGAATAAGGAGGAACTTGCAGGGGTTTCACTTCTTCTATATCTGAGACTCCGTCTTAACAAATGAAGAGTTCCTAACACCCAATTCAAATACTTCCTTTTTTAAAAAAAAGAAGAAGAAAAGAAAAGAAATATGAAGGTGCTGAAAAGCAGATTTTCCAGAAGATAATATAAGCTCTTTTGAGATGTCTGTTGAGATGAGATTTTGTCGGCTTGAATGTTTGGATTTGGAAAGCATTTGGATTTTTTTGAACAATATTCACACGGGTCATTTGAGTTTAGAATTTCTGTCTTTCTTGATCTTTCAAGCAAACGTTGAATAAATAGTGAAAGCCATGGAAGCTCCGATACTGCCAGGCTCTTTATTCAGAAGCTTCTACTGGGAACCTCTAATATTTTTGCATGTTTTGCAGTCTTGCTGAAACCTTAATATAACTGTTCATGCAGGGATCAAATTCCCAGCAAGAGCTGGCTCCATTCGTTACCCTTTTCGGCTGGGCCATTCAGACATGCATTTTATTTCATGTAAAGAAGAAACTGCTCTTTTTTTTCCCTCTTTTTTTTTTTTTTTTTGCTTCCAAGAAAACAGCTCACACAGATTTGGGAAACCTGCCAGCTCTAAACTGTGTTTATGTATGCCTTTGCTTGTAACGTTTAACATCTGAGCCAAATTGCTGTTTCAGAAAAGCTGTTTCATGCTTCTTCTGTTACATTTACATTTTGCTTTTTTCCCCCCTTTTAAAATGAATCTTTTATTTAACAATCTCCTCTTCTTGTAGGAGGGTTTGGGAAGGTCCTGATATTTACAAAGCCTCTTGGGGGAAAGAAAAAAAAACACCTTGATTTTTGATTTGAAGGCTTAAAGCAGGGGTTAAATCCAGCAGGTTCTGACAGGTTCTGGAGAACCGGTAGCAGAAATTTTAAGTAGTTCGGAGAACCGGCAAATACCACCTTTAAGTAGTTCGGAGAACCAGCAAATACCACCTCTGGCTGGCCCCAGAGTGGGGTGGAAATGGAGATTTTGCAATATCCTTCCCCCACCAAGCTACGCCCACCAAGCCACACCACGGCCACCAAGCCATGCCCACAGAACCGGTAGTAAAAATATTTGAATTTCATCACTGCCCTGCCCTATACCATTTCAGACAAGCCCAGTCTCTTCTTTTCCAGGTTGAATATCCACAATTCCATGAGCACCGACAATTCCTACAGTAATTTGCATGTTGCACGTTCCTCCCGCTTTAAAACCTCAAAACAGAACCAGTAGTAAAAATAATTGGATTTCACCACTGCTTAAATGGTAGTTTGGAAAAAAACCATCTGGAATAATCAGGGAAAATACACGGTAAGGTTGGACCAACAGATGAGAAGGTGAAGTTGAGAGATACCAAACCATTCCCATATTTAACAAAGGAGAAGTGAGCAGAGAGGGCTGGTTGCAACCACGGTCAATCTCCGAATCCCTAGTTTTCTCCTTACGTTCATTGTCCCAAATCTGTGTCTTGGGTTCTTGTCATGTTGAGTTGGAGAATATCTACAAGCTATTACGGAAGTTCTAAAGTAAGCTTCAAAATGGATTTGCTTCATTTTTGGATAAACTCATGTGTCTCCTTTGGAAGGTAAGAGTTGAGAGAGAATGAGTTTTATTACTCTCCTTGGTTCAAAATCTTGACAGTGGTCCATTCATAGTCGTTTATGGTCGTTTTCAAGTTTCATGTGTTTCCTGGTTACCAACAATAATCTTCTACTGCTCTTGGTCATGGTGATCTTCTACTGCTGTGGGTTAGCTTTTGTCAATCGGTGTACCATCTAGATAACATGGATATGAATCTCAGAATTCTTAGCAAAAACTCTGCTGGTTTTGAGTTTGAGGAGTTGATATTATGATGCCTGGAGATTGCACAGATTAGAAAAGGTTGTTTTAAGGTCCTTTCCAAAAAACATTGGTGTAAAGTGTTAATTTGTTGGTATGGATGAGCAGTATGTTGTAGATCAGGGCTTCCCAACTTTGGTAATTTAAAGATAAATGGACTTCAACTCCAAGAATTCTGACATCCAGATGTCTTAAGGTATCCAAGCTTGGAAAACCCTGATGTAGATGATGACCAACTTTCTTCTTTGGTTGCCCGTCGGAGTGAACTAGAATGGTGGAGGAGATTTGGTCTTACTGACTTTCAGTTGGAGAAATGGTGGCTCTACAGAATGTCCTATAGAAGCGACTTGTTTACTTGGTGTGGGCCTTAACTTCATTCTCTGCATTATAACCATTTCTCAGACTTGAAAGAAGAAGGACTCAAATTTCAGATGAATGTTCCCTTGAGAAAGCAGCTTCTTCTTCTTCTTCTTCTTCTTCTTCTTCTTCTTCTTCTTCTTCTTCTTCTTCTTCTTCTTCTTCTTCTTCTTCTTCTTCTTCTTCTTCTTCTTCTTCTTCTTCTTCTTCTGCTTCTGCTTCTGCTTCTGCTTCTGCTTCTGCTGCTGCTGCTGCTGCTGCTTCTTCTTCTTCTTCTTCTTCTTCTTCTTCTTCTTCTTCTTCTTCTTCTTCTTCTTCTTCTTCTTCTTCTTCTTCTTCTTCTTCTCCTCCTCCTCCTCCTCCTCCTCCTCCTCCTCCTCCTCCTCCTCTTCCTCCTCCTCCTTTCTCCTCTACCTTCTCCTCCTCCATTGCTTTGCACCACCTCTCAAAGCTTATTCCAAAGGGAGCAAAACCTGTCTTAATTATGGGTTCCTTGCTTCTTCCCCTTTGCCGTTGCTTCTATAAAACCTTGACTATGATTCATTAAAGCGTGTGGGATTTGGATCTGTGCCATCTAGGTTGCTATAATTGGTTAATCTAGCTTTCATGCTTGCATTTGTGTGCAGAATTAATATTATGATTAGGCTGTGCTTTTACAAAGCAGAAAATCTCTCCCTTTCATCAAGCCATTTATCTGAGAGGGAGTTATTGTTTTTGGAAAGGCAGCTTGTCTGTTGTACCAGAAGATAATCCATTTAGCTGATCACTTTTTAACTTTTTGATGTGGGTTGCACCGCAGCTCCACTTGAAGACAGCCGCTTCTCTAATATCTGTTCAGATCTTATTACATACACCGGACTTCTTTTTATGTCAACCTTGGCTGGGTTTTTTCTTTTTGGTTCCTAGATTCATTTCTGGAGGTGGAAGTTATGAAAACATCTCTGTTGGTAACTTAATTCTTCTCCACTCTTTAATGAACTAGAGAAGCTTTTCCCAGGTGGGTGTTCTCCAGATGTTCATGGAAACTGTTGGGACCTTGGCAGAGGTGGTCTTCAGCAGGTTCTGACCAGTTCTGGACAACCAGTAGTGGAAATTTTGAGTAGTTCGGAGAACTGGTAAATACCACCTCTGAGTGGCCCTGCCCCCATCTATTCTCCAGTGAGAATTTTTACTACCGGTTCTCCGAACTACTCAAAATGTCCACTACTGGTTCTCCAGAACCTGTCAGAACCTGCTGAATATGACTCATGGTCATAATCTGTACTCAGCCTTTATTCCAAAGATCTCAAGTCTTTGGGTTTCCGATATGCACATGCGTGCCAGCCAGCTTGCTTTTGTGCGGACCAGAAACCCAAAAACCAGGTGGCCGACGAACACATGTGCACCAGCCAGCTGGTCTTCAGATTTCCGGTGCTCCGGCGTGCGCGAAGACCAGGTGGTTGACGCGCATGCACATGCCAGAAACCAGAAGAGCAGCTGGCAATGGCGCGCATGCCCACAGAGAGGGCTCTGCGTGCCACCTCTGGCACGTGTGCCATAGGTTCGCTATCATGGGTCTAGGATTTCCTGCGTAAGCAGGGGGTTGGACTAGAAGACCTCCAAGGTCCTTTCCAACTCTGTTATTCTGGATTCTAGGTTCTAGGTGTTCACATTCCTCATCCAGAATGGTGAATGGCATGGAGCTTGGTCCCTTGCCAGTTGGATCTGAAATAAGAGTAGAAGCACGTGGTTCTCCAGAGGTGCCGGACAATAATCAGCATGGCTGTGACTAAGGAATGCCTGGTGCAGGATTTCAGCAATCTTTTAGGACCACAGATGTGTCGCATCAGTCAGCAATCTGCAATCCTAGAGAGAGAGAGACACTGGATACTACCACTTCCATCAATCCTGCGTGAGGGGCCACGTGCCTTATCCTGCCCCGGGTTTATCGCCCTTTGTGCCTAATTTATCTTTCGACGGCCACCCTCCGCTGAGCTACAAGGAGATCGATTCGCTCCTTGCCCAGCGTGGGGCATGGCAGACGTGTTGGTTACGCATTGGCAGCCGGGAATATTACAGAAGGAACCCATCTGGAGGAGATCAGTGGAAAAAAGGTTGCTGCGAGGAGCTTAGGAGGATTCCAGGGATGTCTTTTCTTTGCAAGAATCTACGTCCCCCCGTTGGTTTCTTTCTCCCAGGCTTAAGCTTTTCCTTTGCCCTGATATTTGACACTGGAATGTAGCATGAGACGCAACAAATGCCTTCATTTTGAGAGTCCAAGCATTTCTGCTTTAAGGCAAGCTAGCCTGCCTACCCGCCCGCCCATCCATCCATCTACCCATCTGTCTGTCACATCTATCTGTCATTATCTATCTATCTATCTGTCATCTATCTCTGTCTATCTATCTATCTGTCATCTATCTCTGTCTATCTATCTCTACCTGTCTATCTGTCTGTATTTCTCTCTCTCTGTCTGTCTATCTATCTCTATCTATCTATCTATCTATGTCTATCTGTGTCTCTATCTATCTATCTATCTATCTATCTATCTATCTATCTATCTATCTATCTATCTTTCATCTATCTCTGTCTATCTATCTCTACCTGTCTATCTGTCTGTATTTCTCTCTGTCTGTCTGTCTATATCTATCTATCTATCTATCTATCTATCTATCTATCTATCTATCTATCTATCTATCTATCATCTATCTATGTCTATCTGTGTCTCTATCCATCTGTTTATCTATCTATCTATCTATCTATCTATCTATCTATCTATCTATCTATCTATCTATCATCTATCTCTGTCTATCTATCTCTACCTGTCTATCTGTCTGTATTTCTCTCTGTCTATCTATCTCGATCTATCTATCTATCTATCTATCTATCTATCTATCTATCTATCTATCTATGTCTATCTGTGTCTCTATCTATCTATCTATCTATCTATCTATCTATCTATCTATCATCCATGGGGAAGCTACAACGGTCATAACAGTGGAAAATGGTCCTAAGTTGCTTTTTTTTCAGTGCTGTTGTAACTTTGAACCATCACTAAATGAACTGACGTAAATTGAGGGCTACCTGTATGACCGAGGGCTGTTTTTTCCTCCGAAAGTCATGATTTTTTGCAGCATCGTTCTTGATAGAAGCACATTTTTAAGATCAAGTTTTGCGTTTAGACCAGACGGGTTTCTCTCATGCGCTTCTGGGCCCTTTTGGAGGGAAGTGCAAAGTTCTCCAAATCTTGTTTTAAGGAAACCGAAATGTCTTGAAATCTTAGCCATATATTTTTTTCTTTTTTGGTAGCTCAAAAGATTGAACCAGGGATTGCGCAATTTGGAAACACACAATTTGTTGCTTCATTTTCCTTGTTGGAACAGAACACTTCAAGAGTTGCAAAAGTGGCACCTATGGTGCCAAGGTGCCTGCAGGCCCCCCCCCTTTTTTTGGTCTCTGCTTCCCCCCCTTTTTTTTTAATTAAAGAAAATGAGAAGCTGGCAGGCTTCAAGACAAAGCAATTTTCCTTGTCAGTAAACCGGGGTGGGGGACACACGAGACATCCATTTATCTGATGAGTTTGCTTCTTCCTCACCCACAGTGCTGTTTAGCATCACAATTTATCCTACTCTTTTTTTATTATTGTTGTTTTATTTTTCAGGGCAAGAGGGCTTGTAAATTCAGTTTAATTACAGCCTGCCTTTTGGGTATTAGATTAAGATTTGCATTTTGGAAAACAAAAATCTGTGAGTTGCTTCAAATGGCTTTTTGCAGGAGTGAAATCCAGCAGGTTTTTCCCCACCACTGTTGCTACCAGTTCGCCCGATCTGGGGCGAACCCGTAGCAACCCACCACTGGTATGTATGTATACATGCATGCATGCATTTATATGTTTAGAAAGGTTTTTTGGCCTTGCTGAGACATGCTTAGATATCCGGAAGCTTTTATGGATCACAACAAATTTTCACATTGTGGTTGCAGATCGCCTCTGTTCTGAAAACACACACCTCAACAACGCAACACACACTAGCTGAGCCCTTTTGGATTTTGTTTAAAAAGTTCTGCCTTTGGATAGTCGATCCAGGGCCCGGGCTTCTTCGCAAGTCCTCCTGCAACAATTGCAGTTCCCAGGAATACCGAATCCATCCGGTATTTTTCGATCAAGAGGTGTGCAAACGGCGAAGGAGAACTCTCCAAGGAGCTCAGAAGGATGTTAAATTTTGCATTTGTTCCTAACAGTTGCTAAAGACAGAAGGAAAGCAACTTCAAATTCTTCACAGCCGGGCATAAGTACTGGGGGCCTTGCTGGCACACTTCCTTTTCACATCCTCCAGGGAGAGGAGACTTCAAAAGCTTTTGCAAGGGATTTAAAGACTGCGTTTTGTGTTGTGTTGTTTTTTTTTGCTGTAGGTATCCGAGCCAAACCCCAGCTCTACAATTGGTCTTTTCTCCTAAAGCTGGAGAGGCTTTCTTCTTCTTCTTCTTCTTCTTCTTCTTCTTCTTCTTCTTCTTCTTCTTCTTCTTCTTCTTCTTCTTCTTCTTCTTCTTCTTCTTCTTCTTCTTCTTCTTCTTCTTCTTCTTCTTCTTCTTCTTCTTCTTCTCCTTCTCCTTCTCCTTCTCCTTCTCCTCCTCCTCCTCCTCCTCCTCCTCCTCCTCCTCCTCCTCCTCCTCCTCCTCCTCCTCCTTCTTCTTCTTCTCGCCCTCCTCCTGCTTCCCTTCAACCATGTTGCTAAGTCCAAGCCTTGATCGTCCACTTCTCTTGGTTTCCCTTAAAAAACAAAAAAGGCAAAAACCATCCGCGCTAGACTCACAAAACAAGGTTGGCTTGCCCCAAACACCTGCCAGATTTGCATATTTGCATCTTTTCTTTGCCTCCATCCATCCAGCCTGCGGGGCAGAGTTGGCACCGGAACGGGCGGAGGAGAAAAACAGAACGAGTGTTTTTTTGATAGCAAGCCAAAACGAGATACCAAAATAGGCTGTGGGATCGGATCCAGGAGTTGTTGGCACGGGATCAATGAACGGTGTCTTTCGGCTAGTAAACCGCGCGGTATGCGGGCTGAAGTTCCATATATCTTCTTTGGGATGGTGTCACCCTGACTCCAGGATGAGAGCATTATCAACTTATCGTCAAGTCTTCCAGGAGCTCTTTTATATTACTTTTCTTTCTCTCTCTCTTTTTTTTTCTGCTTTGATTTACATCCGTTCTTTCCTTAAATTTCACACAGGTCAGTTGCGAAGCTTCCAGCACGGGGTGTGGGGGAGTGTGTGTGTTTTGCAAGGAGCAATTGTGTGTGTGTTTGTGTGCGAGTGTGCGATTACAAAAAGAAAGAAAAGAAAGAAAAGAAAAGATGTTGAGACTTTGGAAAGAATGCTGGGAAGAGCAACTAAGAGGATTAAAGGCCTGGAGACCAAAAACTATGAAGAACGGTTGCAGGATTTTTTTTTGTTTTTTTTGTTTTTTTTGTTTTTAATTTGATTTATATGCCGCCCTTCTCCGGTGACTCAGGGCGGCTTACAATGCGTTAAGCAATAGCCTTCATTCTTTTGTATATTTATACAAAGTCAGCTTATTGCCCCCACAAACTGGGTCCTCAATTTACCTACCTTAGAAAGGATGGAAGGTTGAGTCGACCTTGAGCCTTGGAGAGATTCGAACCAGCAGAAATTGCAGGCAGCTGTTTTAATAACAGGGTGCACTAAACCACTGTACTATCAAGGCTCTGGGTTTGTCCAGTCTAGAGAAAAGAAGGACTATATGGGGGACATGATAGCAGTATTCCAGTATTTGAGGGACTGCCATAAAGAGGAGGAGGAGGTCAATTTATTCTCCAAAGCACCAGAGGGCAGGACAAGAAAGAATGGATGGAAAGTTATCAAGGAGAGAAGCAACCTAGAACTAAGGAGGAACTTCCTAATAGTGAGGACAGTTAAGCAGTGGAACAGGTTGCCTTCAGAAGTTGTGGGTGTTTCATCACTGGAGCTTTGTAGGAGATTAGACAATCATTTGTGCGAAATGGTATAGGGCTGTGATGGCGAACCTGTGTGCCACAGGTGGCACGCAGCGCCCTCGCTGTGGGCACGCGAGCCATTCAGCTCCGCCATGCATGTGTGTGTGCCTCCCGCCAGCCAGCTGGTCGTCGAGTCTCTGCTGTGCATCCGTGGTGTGTCTGGGGGGGGCATGCACGCATGCACGGGGTGGGGCGCATGAACGGGCTGCATACACATTGCATTTTGGGGGTTCGGGAGCACGCGTGCACATTCACGCGCATGTACTTTGGGCACTCGGTCCAGAAAAGGTTAGCCGTCACTGGTATATGGTCTCTTGGTTGAGCTGGGGGTTGGACTAGATGGCCTCCAAGGTCCCTTCCAGTTCTGTTCTGATTGAGATTGATTGGGGTGCGTATGTGGGGAGCCAGTAGGCTGCATTTTTTCCTTTGGAGCTAAAATAGACCTCGCTGACCTCTATCTGGGAAAGAGGAGAAGACTTTAAGTTTAGCAGCCACGGGCCAAATGGGAAGCCAAGGAACCAAATTGTAATCTGGCCATTTTGGGAGGCGGGGGTGGGTGAGTGTCTGGGGTGAAAATATATGATCTGAGGCATAAACTTGTTTTTAGAGGGGTGGGGGAAATGAAGACAGTTTGGCTGGAACCAAGTTTGAAGGAGTTTTTGGAAAAACAACAACTGAGTTTTATATACCCTCCCCTCTCAAGTTTGTTCAAGGAGCTCCATATATATATATTTTGGTTCTTAATTTATTAGCAAAACAACCTAAAAGGATAGGTTAAGCTGAGAACGGATGGCTGGGCCAAGATCATTTCAGAGAGTGGAATGGCTCCGGAGAGATTTGCTAACCTTCCTGGCTATAATTTTGCTTCTGTAGCTAAGAAGATAAACAAGATCTTCTAAGGAATGAGAGAATATTTTTCAGGGTTTTCTGGTACGAAAGTCAGAAATCAAAGCACCAGGTTTGCAGATACCTGGAGGAACCTCTCCCTGCATTGCCGCTGAAACGTCAAACAAGTCACTAAACAAACCGTTATAAGTCGAGGACTACCTGTACTTAAGGACTTCGTTTGAAGATGAGCAGACAAATGATGCCCGAGATATGCAAACTTTGCTGGTCAAATCTCATAAAAAGAAAAAAGGAGACGGAACATTTTCCAAAATAAATTGGCTTCTGTAGAATCCCCTCCTTTGCCAAATCCTGTGTTTTAAATAAAATCTTATATTGGAGTTACATGACCAAGGAGAAGTGTTTCAAACCCCAAAACCACTCTATAGGCTTGGAGGCATTTTTTTAAAAAAAAAAATTTAAAAGAGAAATTGATGTAATGTGCATTATGCTTATTCACTCTTATTTCTAACTAGAATTTGGTATACGAGTATTTCCTAAAACTAGTGTGGTCCCTTGATTCACTTGGGAAAAACTACTCAATCCTGTGAGATGTTAAGCTTCTCTCTAGTTGTTGTGGTCCGCCAGCGGCTTGAACGAATTGGGGCTGATCCCGATGAGGAGGCTGGTGTGGTGTCACACCAGCAGCCTGTGCAGCCAGCGCTCGAGTCGGACAGCGAGGAGGCTGGAGAAGATGTGGTGCCGGAGGCAGAGACTCAGTCAGGGCCTTCAGAACCTCCAGAGGCTCCTTTAAGTGAAGAGGACAAAGAGGAGGAGCCTCTTCTCAATGCACGGGCGCGCAGAGCCGTCAAAAGGCAGGAGTGACTCCTCAGGAGGAGATCTCCTCAAGAGTAAGGTTTGAGGATAATTGGCCACTCCCTTAGCTTATTTAAGAAGGAACGCCACTTGCAGCAAACTGTAGGGAACAACTTTAGTTCAATCTCCTTCGCGTCTGGCGCAAAGTCACCCTCTGGCTTTGGGTCTAAAGTAGGGCTAGAAATGACTCTCTCTCATTTCTATCTGTGGCTGTCTCCAGTGCCTTTAATCATAGCAACAGCAGTAGCATTTAGACTTATATACGACTACATAATGTCTTTATAGCCTGTCTAAGCGGTTTACAGAGTCAGCCTCTTGCCCCCAACAATCTGGGTCCTCATTTTACCAACCTTGGAAGTATAGAAAGCTGAGTCAACCTTGAGCCGATGAGAATTGAACTGCTGGCAGTTGGCAGTCAGCCTTGAAGAAAAAGAAAGAAAGGAAGAGAAAGAAAGAAAGAAAAAAAGAAAGAAAGAGAAAGAAGAAAGAAGAAAAGGAAGGAAGGAAGGAAGGAAGGAAGGAAGGAAGGAAGGAAGGAAGGAAGGAAGGCTTGGTTTTCTTGAAGACCACGTGTGACGGGCACAGTGTTTGTCCAACCTATTGAGTGCTTAATGGCATTCATTAGTTTAATACAAAACAAACAAGGAAGCAGGAGGGCCCTTGGGCCTCTGATCACTCAAGTAGTCTTTCCAGTTACCCTCGGGGAGGTAGAGAACTTGTCCTTTCCTCACCCTCACCCTGCTGATTAGAAGCCCAGTTGCCCATGAAAACCGGGAAAGGGAAGGTTTGGAGTTTCTGGAGAAGTTGTGGGCTGTATCTGCCTCACCACTTTTTCTGCTTGATCTATTCTTTGTCTCTCACACTGATCTTTAAAAAGCATATCACGGGTAGTTCTCAACTTACTCAACACAATTGTGGGAGTAGAATTTCCAGTGCTAAGTAAAACAGTTCAGCAGAATCCCGCCCGATTTTATCACCTTTTGGGGGCAGGGCTGTTCGGTGAATCGCTACAGTTGTTAAGCCAATTTTGTGCTTGTTGAACGATTCTGGCTTCCCCGCCCGTTGACTTAGTTTGTTGGAAGGTCGCAAATGGTGATGACGTGACCCTGGGACGCTGCAACCATTGTAAATATATGCAGGTTGCCACGCACCCAAATTTTGCTCTTGTGACTGCGGGGATACTCCCAACGGTTGTAAGGCTGAGGACTGTTTTCAGAAGAGGTTGTCCATTGCTGCCTTCTTGGGGCTGAAAGAGAGCGCCTGCCCAAGGTCACCTAGCTAACTTTGTGGCTAAGGCTGCACTAGAACTCACAATCCCCTGCTTTCTAGCCTGGTGTTTTAACCGCTACACCAAACTGTCTCCCGTAATGGTTAATATAGCCAGGGTAAATAAGTTTCCTTTCTGTTTTACTCACTCTAACTCAGGGGTGTCAAAACTGGCAGCCCACGGGCTGGATGTGTCACACGCAAGCCATGCCCACCCCAGCTCTGCGAAGGGGAGAAACATTGCAAAATGTCACGTGACGGCAATGTGACACCGCACGTTTGACACCTGTGCTCTAACTCTACCTTAGTGTTTGTGGGCTTTGCTGTGCTATGTGATCTTCTTTCTTCGCTCCCCAAATGTAGGAGATCATCAGACTGAGTCTGTGGCGGTGGGATCAAACGAGTCATTAGTTTGGAGTCATTGCGTTCCCACAAGAGAATCAAGTCCAGCTTCCCTTCCCCCATGTATTCCCTTGACTCTTACCTAGCGCCAATTTGCCTTGACCGCCAGTAGATCGAAATTCTTGTCTGTAGATAGCGTGAAATAAACTCGTCGTACTTTTGAACGCTATCCCGGCACCTGGTTTCTTGCGCCTGACACCGTAGCATCGATTGATCTGATCCTTCTTCCCCTTAGATCCGCCCATCCTTAACTTCCGTGGGGAGAAACTCAGCTGCTCTCCCGTTTCCCAGATGACAGCTTCTGCAACAGCAAACATTTCCAAAGAGCCGAAAATTTTGAACCGTCAGCAGAACTCGGAAAAGAAACCCTATTTGGGTTGAACAGCTTTGCTTTACCGCTACAGCTTCCTGCTGGGTAGCAAAGCAATCCAGTTATAGCAAATCCTTAAGAGCAAAGTCATTAGGGTAAAAGGAAAAAAAAAAAAAAAGAGAGAGAGAGAAAACAAAAGCTGGTTAATACAAACCGATTGAAGTTAGGGTCCTTCTCTCTCTTCCCCCCCACCTTTTCAAACCGATTGAAAAAAAATGGGGGGGGGGGGAGTTGAAGGCGCCAGCTTTCCTTCCTTCGGTAATTTTTTTTAAAAAAAGAGATTGCTTTCTTTCATCTTCTTTTTAAAGGGGCGGGGCTGTTGATGCTGTGTTTGTACAGGATCTGGAAGACTTTTCAAGTGAAGTGAGATGTTGGCCCCTTTGATGTCAGAAGACTTGGTGCCCTATTTAGCACACAGTGGGTGTTTAGAGAAGAAGCACTGGAGATGCTTCCAATTAGGTGGATTTGTCTCCTCGCCTCTAAATTCTCATCCTCTCGGTCTGTATAAATAATACGCGCGTCAGCAGATGGAAATAAAGATGACTTCGTTTTGATCGTGGAAGAGAAGTACGGTTTAGATCGTGGTTGGCATTCCGATTGGAAGAACCAGAAAACCTTAATCAATGGATTGGACGTTTGGACAAATTGGACCATTAGAAGAAGACTAAAACCTCCTTAGGGATTTACTCCTATCCATGCGAGTAAGAAGTCCTAGCAAACAGACCATGCACTGCCAGGGCTGTCAAAGGTAGCTGATGTGATGCCCTTAAACTTGTTGAATTATGGCTTCCACAAGCCCACAATTTATGGCTAGATATCAGTCAGTGCTTCAGGGAATCTTAGTCCTAAACAGAGACATCTGGTCATAAGCTACACGTAATACCTCCTTTACCAAAGAATGTTGGGTTGTGACAGTGCCAACCTTGATGCCAGTTTGGAGGAAGCAGCTGAGTTCCATCTAAATGTCTACAACCTACTAAGGCAGGGGTCAGCAACCCACGGCTCTGGAGCCGCATGTTGCTCTTTCATCCATCTGTTGTGGCTTCTTGTCGCCGGTCGGCTCCACAATTGATAGGGCTTTCGGTTAGGACAGATAGAGGAAAAAGGATGCTGTGCTAGGAGAAGACTCCTATGGTGGGGGAACCAGACTTCCGGTCGGCTCCAGAATTGAGCGATGGGCTTCCGGTTAGGACCTTTGTGGCTCTTTGAGTGTTTAAGGTTGCCGACCCCTGTACTAAGAGATCTTCCCTCCAAAGCTCTGCTTTCCTTCTCTGCTTTCCCCTAGTAGGAAACTGATGAAGGACCAGCAAAAGGGGCTGCTGCTGGCAAAAGAATGCTGTGATTTAGCCAGTTTGGGATTGATTGACACCTAGGTGCCTTTCAACTGTCTGCATCTTTGATCAGAGCCGAGCTTGTGGTTGCCCTCAAATGCAAGGTAGAGACTCAAGGTTCAGAGCGAGAGAGAGAGAGAGGTTTTAGTTGAACAGTGCTTGCATTGTAGCTCGCTTCATCTTTTTCCTTCCCCACCTCCCTTTCCACAACAGTTATTTGGGGGAGGGGGGGAGAGGAGCCTTTTATATGTCTCCAAAATGTAGGGCAGGCGCCAAGTCTAAAGGATGATGTTGATTGAGGTCATGGGTGATTCTAAACCCTGCTGTTTGAAGGCCTCTCGTGAGAAACTGGGTTGATCCTACAGCCTTCATGTAGTCAACTGCCAGTGATTTCAAGGGGAGATTGACCAATATCGGGACAGAAGACAAGAAAGGCGCACTGCAGTTTGATACCCTCCTACCGGGATACTAATGTAATCTAATTGTTATTTTTCTCCCCTCGTTTTTTTCTTTTCTTTCTAAAGCACCATCAAAGTTCCTCCTGGTTGGTCTTGGGGAAAAATGCTTTCGTGGCACATCTGAAAAATATGAAGGCCCTTTGCACATCTTAGTCTTTCAATTAAAGAGTTGGGTCTGCTATTCAATTAAAGAATTAGGTCTATGGAGATTCTCAGTTCATCCAAGTCATGGTTGTCCCAAAGGTGCTTTTTCAAGAGGCAACTGGACTTTCTAGTTTTTCTTTCAAGACATTTCGCTTCTCATCCAAGAAGCTTCTTCAGTGTTTTTGAGTGTGTGTGTGTAATAGAAGAATAGAATAGAATAGAATAGAATAGAATAGAATAGAATAGAAGTAGAGTAGAGTAGAGTAGAGTAGAGTAGAGTAGAGTAGAGTAGAGTAGAGTAGAGTAGAGTAGAGTAGAGTAGAAGAGAAGAATGGAATGGAATGGAATGGAATGGAATGGAATGGAATAGAATAGAATAGAATAGAATAGAATAGAATAGAATAGAATAGAATAGAATAGAATAGAATAGAATAGAATAGAATAGAATTCTTTATTGGCCAAGTGTGATTGGACACACAAGGAATTTGTCTTGGTGCATACACTCTCAGAGTACATAAAAGAAAAGATACATTCGTCAAGAATCATAAGGTACAACACTTAATGATAGTCATAGGGAAACAGTCAATATAAATAGTAAGGATATCAGCAACAAGGTTACAGTCATACAGTCATAAGTGGGAGGAGATGGGTGATAGGAACGATGAGAAGATTTAATAGTAATGCAGACTTAGTAACTAGTTCGACAGTATTGAGGGAATTATTTGTTTAGCAGAGTGATGGCGTTCGGGGAAAAAACTGTTGTTGTGTCTAGTTCTGGTGTGCAGTATTACATATTACAAATACATATTATTATGATATCTACCGATAAAAGAGTCTATGGAGATTCTCAGTCCTCCAGGTCATGACTGTCCCAAAGGTGCTTTTTCAAGAGGCAACTGGATTTTGTGGATTTATATGAAGACATTTCTCTTCTCATCCAGGAAGCTTCTTCAGTTTTGTTGCGTAGCTAAATGTCTGTGGAGATTCTCAATCATTCAGGTCATGATTGTCTCAAAGGTGCTTTTCTAAGAGGCAACTGGACTTTCTGGTTTTTCTTTGAAGACGTTTCACTTCTCATCCAAGAAGCTTCTTCAGCTCTGCTGGGTCTGCTAGGGTTTGGCTATCAGGAGTATGAAAGCCGGAGAGAATTTAGTTGGGTTAGAAACCACGAGTCCTCTTTTCAAGACACATTATTGCTCTTGTGACTTATTTTATTGTTATGGGTCCAGTAGAATAAAACATGACTGAAATATAGGATCCATTATCAGAGGGTTATTATTACAATTAAACAATGGAACGACTTGCCTCTGCAGATTTTGGATGCTCCAACATTGGAGTTTTTTAAAAGAAGAGATTGGACAGCGATGTGTCTGAAATGGTGTAGGATCTCCTGCTTGGGTGGGGGTTGGACTGGAGGACCTCGGGGGCCCTTTCCAACTCTGTTATTCTGTTATTGTTTCTATGATCACGTGTATCCATCCCATCAAGCCCAAAGAAAGTCTGGAATGGTACGCGGTCTCCAGCCATAGACGGGGGTTGGACTAGAAGTCCTCCAAATCTGTTAT
Organism: Pantherophis guttatus; assembly: GCF_059756535.1. Classification (NCBI taxonomy): domain Eukaryota; kingdom Metazoa; phylum Chordata; class Lepidosauria; order Squamata; family Colubridae; genus Pantherophis; species Pantherophis guttatus. The sequence continues at coordinate 5,911,787 of NC_142073.1, read as the reverse complement.
TCTGTAAGGGTAAAGCTTTGGATGGAAATAGAAATGGAAAAGATGGGTGTTGGGGACCTTGCAGTGGGGAACTGGCATTTTAGGAGCATAGATTGGGATTCATGGATTGTGCTAAACCATGGTTTCTTGAAGAAGTTGCAAGGGACTGCCTTTACTTATGCTAAGCTATGATCTATTGTTTCCTCCCTGTGATAGTCGTAGGTTCATGAATTCTGCTAAGAAAAGGATTAACATTTTTGTCAAAGGAAATTTATAATGTCATAAACCGTACATAGGTTTAGAAGTAAAAGGAAGGAATATAAAGTTTGATTAAAAGATAAGCATGTCCCTGTAAGCTCCTGTAAGGTCCTAAGGGCAACTGACTCATACTTACGACGGTGGCCGGAAGTTGGAAGGGAGCTGCAAAATCTGGTTGAAGAATTATGGGTCGTTCTCCTCCGGCGTCTATGTTACGCCGAGCAAACTATTTTTTTACATTCTTTCAGACTGCATTTTGGGGCCTTTTTTTCTCTAGGTCTCCCTCCTTTCTCTCTCTCTCTCTCTCTCTCTCTCTCTCTCTCTCTCTCTCTCTCTCTCTCTCTCTCTCTCTCCCCTTCCTTCCACCCCCATCAGACCTCCAGTGATTCCTGAATTACAAGAATTCTTGGAATATATAAGCTTTAATGAGTTATGCAGGCACGATTCACCCCCCCCCCTTTCGTGGCATTAAACATCTGTTAGCTTTTAAGAGAACAGAGTTTCAGACAAAAAAAAAAAGGGCTGTTGAGGGAAAATACACAGAGTGGGGAGACTGTGCAAAGATATTAAATTTTCTAGTAGGAAGCCTTGGTTTTAAAAGTGGGAGAATAGGGGAATTGGGGTTGGCAAAATCCTGGAGCTTTGATGTGGTTGCTTTTAAGGAAATTCATAGAGAAGACTGGTCCCTGGTAGCATTGCTGAACGTGGGTGTGCTCCACTTTGGAGCGTGTGTGTGTGTGTGTGTGTTTTGGATTTTTGTGGAGCTGTTGCCTGATGTAGCAATGTTAATGCAGAAAGACTCTGATGGAAACGGTCCCAAAAGTTGATAGGGAAGGGGCAGTGGTGAGATTCATCCGGTTCGCATCCCTTCGGGAGAACCAGTTGTTAACTTTCTGAGCAGTTTGGCAAACTGGTTGTTGGAAGAAATCATTAAGGGCAGAGAACCGGATGTTAAATTACTTGAATCCCACCACTGGGAAGGGGTGTTCATTTAAACACACACACACCTATAACAATCCTGTGAGACAGGTTGACCTGGTCCAAAGTCATCTAGTGAACGTCCACCTCTGAAGGTAGATCTGAACCTGGATGACCCCTGGTCTTAATTCAACACTTGATACCATTCTGGCCTCCAAAATCAAGCTCTTGGTTGATTTCTTCTAGAATTGTTGACCAGTGTCAACAGTAGTGTCAACAGTAGTGTCTTTTGAGAGGGACAGACATGAGTTTTTTTAGTTCTCGGTGGAGATACAAAGGACTCTGATTGGATACAGAGGATTGAGATAATACCTTTTATCTTTCAATTGATGTCCCTATTCATACTGGGCTGGGGTAGATTTTTTTCCCCCTTCCTTCCTTCCTTCCTTCCTTCCTTCCTTCCTTCCTTCCTTCCTTCCTTCCTTCCTCCTTCCCTCCCTCCCTCCCTGTCTCCCTCCCTCCCTCCCTTCCTTCCTCCCTCCCTCCCTCCCTCTCTCCCTGTCTCCCTTCCTCCCTCCCTCCCTCCCTCCCTCCCTCCCTCAGGCATTTCCTCCTCCTCGTTTTACATTTCCAAATTGTTTAATCCTCTGAAATCCAAGAAAGGAAAAGAAAGGAGGAAAGAAAAGGGGGAAGGGAAGGATAAAAGAGAAGGGAGGGAGGTAAGAAAGAAAGAGAGAGAGAGAGAGAAAGAAAAAGAAAGAGAAAGAAAGAAAAAGGAAGGAAAGGAAGGAAGGAAAGAAAAAGAAAGAAGAAAGAAAGAAAGAAAGAAAGAAAGAAAGAAAGAAAGAAAGAAAGAAAGAAAGAAAGAGTTGACATACTTGCAAGTCTGGGTGGGAAAGGAAACCCAGAGAATCCCAGGACCGGTCTTTGAGCAAATGCAAGCCATCTGTTCTTCCCACACCTTCTGCTGACAGATTTATAGAGTTGTATTAGTTCCCTAGTCAAAGTCCTACACCTGTGTTTTGGTTATGGGGTAAACAAGCTTTCTCATTTGCCCAGGGAAGGTTTATTTATTTGCAGTGACAATTGACCAGGATAAAAACCACAGCCTGCCTTCTCATAGTAGGGAGCACCTGTTGGGAGGCAGGCTGGATTAGGACTGACAGAACTGGGATAGGGTGGGGTCCGTCCGGGATCTTGAAGGCTGCCAAGAAAAGGCTTAGAACAGTTGTGGTCTTCTCTCAAGTTCCCCGGGTCTCCTCCCATCGGATCATCCCATCTGTTCTTCACTGGAGCACTTAGTTGTAAAAAAAGACACAAGTCTTTCCCCCCCCAGCGAGCAGCTACATCTCTAGTCATTTCTCTCTGGTGCTAAGCAGAGGTGGGCTTCAAAATTTTTATTACTATCGGTTCTGTGGGCATGGCTTGGTGGGCAGTGGCTTAGTGGGTATGATAGGGGAAGGATACTGTAAAATCTCCATTCCCTCCCGATCAGCTGGGACTCAGGAGGCAGAGAATAGATGGAAGCGGGGCCAGTGAGAATTTTTACTACCGGTTCTCCGAACTACTCAAAATTTCCACTACCGGTTCTCCAGAACCTGCTGAAACCCACCTCTGGTGCTCAGCCCAACTTTTTCTTTTTTACTTTTTAAGCATTTTTTTACTACCGGTTCGGGCAAATAGGTAGTAAAAAAATGCTTTAAGAAAGTTTTAAAAAAGGCTCGGACGATCGCGCGGCACAGCTGTGATCATCCAAGCCTTTTTAAAAACTTTTTTAAAGCACTCTTTTACTACTTATTCGCCCGAACTGATAGTAAAAAATGCTTTTAAAAAGTTAAAAAATAGATTCCCAAGATCATGTGCCACAGCTGATTCCCCCCCCTCGCTGTTCTATTTACCTTCCCAAGCTTCCTTTTGACTTGTAGTGCACATGCGCGCACAGCCAGCGAACCGGTAGCAAACTGGTTCAGATTTCACCACTGCCTTAACTGGTTCGTTTCGGGTTCAGTTAGAAGACATGGATGTATGTATATACATATACATGTGTGTTGTGTAGACACACAATACGCACACACACAGAAACACAGATTCCTTTTAATGGGCCTGCAATCCCCTGTATTGGGATGGAGTCAGGGTGACTGAAGGAAGCATGAGCATTTACTGGCCAGATGCTCTTCCTGATGCCTACAGGGAGTTGGCAGCAGACAATAACTCATTGTGCCCGGAGAGAGAAATATCTGCCGCTCCCTAGAATTGAACTCACAGCCTCCACATTATGAGGGGAGAGCTCCACCTCTAGACCACGCCACATATATAGAGATACATATATGTATATACGCACGCCCACTGTATATATGTGTATATATATATATATGCAAGTCTTGGCGTATTTGGGTCTTTTCCCGTGTAAGATTGAGAGTATCTTGGCGACGTTTCGACGAGGTCCCACTCCTCATCTTCAGGCTGGTGTCTTCGGCTTCGTGCTCGTGCAAGCAAAGCGCATCCCATTACCCAGGTCGTTACAACACAAAAGGCTAATGAGCACACAGCTAGGACCTCGGCCACACAGGATGTTACGAAACAGCCAACTAATCTGCAAACATCAACTCCATCTACTAATCAAGATGTAACAACACAGCCAACCCACCTGCTTACAACAACCAAGCCAACACTCCCCACCTCCCCACCGGTATTTATAGAGAGACAGCATCTCCGATCACGCTTTCCTCGCACAAGCACGAAGCCGAAGACACCAGCCTGAAGATGACGAGTGGGACCTCGTCGAAACGTCACCAAGATACTCTCAATCTTACATGGCAAAAGACCCGAATATGCCAAGACTCGCATACCTGTACCTGTGAAAATCTATGAAAACACACACACACACACACACACACACACACACACAATATCTCTGTCTGGTGATGTTGTGCTCATTTTTTCACACTGATGACACTTCCTTCCTTAGCTGTCATTTTTTGCTAAAATAAAAGTTCCCCTGGGTTTAAGCTGCTTTTTAAGGAAAGATGCTGTACCCTCCTGTTGCTAGTTTAGAGAGAACAGGGACCTCTCACAATTACTGTTCTCTTAAGGCAAGTGAAGGGTGAAATAAATGTATTTGGAATAAATGTATTCTTAACTTCAAAATAAATGCACTGCACTCTTTTTTCCAAATTAGAATGGAGATCTGGTTATTGTTAGGTGGAGTTTTCCTTCTCCAATTATTCTCCATGTTTGTAGAGTTTGTCGACCTTGGCCAGTTTCAGATTTGTTGGATTTTAACTCCCAGAAATCCCCAGCCAAGCAGCTGGGGAATTCTGGGAGCTGAAGTCCAGACATCTTAAAAGTTGTCGAGTTTGACAAACATTGCTCCAGGGGTATTGGATTACAATTTCTAATTTCCCGTCTCAAAATTCGGCAGATTTTAATCCAACATCCTTAGAGAGGAACTGCGGTGGCAATTACCATCATTTTTTTTACCCCTCTTTCAGAACTGATACCTGGCTTTCTACAGGGAGCTTGGTGACCCTTAGCCCCCTTCCCTTGATTTCAATTGAAAAATCTATGTGATTATTTTCTCCTTGGAATCTGATTCGGGGTTATCTTTGCAAAGAGGGTGATGTTTTCTCTCTGGGGCTGTTTTAAAAGCAATAGTAAGGGTGTACTGATATCCCTTTGCCTGGAGAAGTGAAGATTTCTTCCTAGATTCTTGGAATCAACATCATCATCATAACATCAACAACAGTTTGAACATCTGGCAATCCAGTCTGAACATCTAGAGGAGGAGGAGGAGGAGGAGGAGAAAGAAGGAAAGAGGGAGAAGGGGAAAAGGAAGAAGGAGGGGGAAGAGGGGGGGAGGAAGGAGAAGGAGAAGAAGGAGAAGGAGAAAAGCAGTAGAAGCAAAAGAGGAGGAGGAGGAGAAAGAAGGAAAGAGGGAGAAGGGGAAAAGGAAGAAGGAGGAGGTGGGGAAGGGGGAGGAGAGGAAGGAGAAAAAGGAGAAAAGAAGCAGTAGAAGCAAAAGAGGAGGAGGAGAATGAAGGAAAGAGGGAGAAAGGGAAAGGAAGGAGGAGGAGGTGGGGGATGGGGAGGAGAGGAAGGAGGAGGAGAGGAAGGAGAAAAAGAAGGAGAAAAGAAGTAGTAGAAGCAAAAGAGGAGGAGGAGAAAGAAGGAGAAGGGGAAGAGGAAGGAGAAGGAGAAAAGCAGTAGAAGTGAAAGAGGAGGAGAAGGAGGGAGAGAAGAGAAAAGAGGAGGAGGTGGGGGAGGGGCAGAAGAGGAGGAGGAGAGGAAGGGGAAGGGGAAGAGGAGAAGGAGAAAAGAAGCAATAGAAGCAGAAGAGGAGATGAGGAAAGAGGAGGAGGAGGAGGAGGAGAAGAAGATGGAGGAGGAGGAGGAGGAGGAGGAGGAGAAGAAGAAGAAGAAGAAGAAGAAGAAGAAGAAGAAGAAGAAGAAGAAGAAGAAGAAGAAGAAGAAGAAGAAGAAGAAGAAGAAGAAGAAGAAGAAGAAGATGATGATTCTGTCTGTCTGCACACACACACAGTTCTATGAAAGAAATGCCAGTCTGTCTGAGATGATGCATGGCATAATCAGACAGGCACCACAGAGAGCAAAATTTTAATTGACAGCTGATGCACTCCAGTTACCCAGCGGTGGCTCTGAAAGGCACAAAGATTAGCATGGTCGGTTTTAGAAAAGAACATTCGGTTAATAGGCTATTAATAAGCGTATTGATGCTCTTGCAGAAATCAACAAAACAGCTATTTGGAAGTTCTCGTTATAATACCCACCTCGAGGAGAGGAAATTTAAGAAGCGAAGCCTGAATTGTCAATAATTATCAGCTCAGTTAAACAAATAACTAACGAGTACAGAAATGGGGAATGGTAAACATAAACGAATGCTCGGAGGGCTGAGGGGAGCATGTAATTTTTTTTTCTTTTTAAAAAAGGAGAGAAATTGGGGAAAAATATATTTTTATTCCCCTCTAGAAGCTCTCTTATTTTTTTACAAATTACCATGCTAACATACTCCCTATTATTACCATACATTACCAATGCGGTAGTGGTTTTAAAAGGAGTAAATGAATTGTTTACATTTTTTAAAAGGCCACGGTCTTCTAAAAATGTACAGTAAAGATCTATTTTAAAAAACCTTTTTTTTTAAAAAAAATACATCTTTACTGGTTTTAAGGCTCAGGAAAGTCTTAAAACGGGCTGGTTTTAAGGTTCCATTTTGGAATTGTATTTACAAAATGTGTGGGCAAAGCTGCTAATTTTTCAAAGCGCAGATCTAAGGGTTCAGAATTGAGATTGTGGAGATCCAGGCTGAATCCCCATCCAACCTTAGAAACCACCTGGATGAATTTGGGCTAGATAGTAAATTGTAGTCGTCAACATACAACCACACTTGGATCCACAACCACACTTTCCACTGCTGAGCCAGTGGTTAAGTGAGTTGCGGCCACGTTTATGATGGTTTTTTCTGCCACGGTTGTTAAACGAGTCACTGCAATTGTTCAGTGAGTCACGCAGTAATATGCAATGTAATTTCATTTTATTGTATGCTGATTGGTGTACATTCAAAGTGACAATAAAGCTATTCTATTCTATTCATTATTCTATTCTATTCATTATTTTTATTTTATTCTATTCATTATTTTATTCTATGCTATTTCTATTTCTAGTCATTATTCTATTCTATTCTATTCATTATTCTACTCTATTCTATTCATTATTTTATTTTATTCTATTTCTAGTCATTCTAGTCATTATTCTGTTCATCATTTTATTTTATTCTATTTCTATTTCTATTCATTATTCTATTCGTTATTTTTTTCTATTTCTGTTTCTATTCTATTCTATTCTATTCTATTCTATTCTATTCTATTCTATTCTATTCTATTCATTATTTTATTTTATTCTATTTCTATTCATTATTCTATGCTATTCTATTCTGGTTTCCCTCACGGACTTTGTTGGGAAGGTTCTAGAAGGTGGTCACGTGACCCGGTACACCTGCCATGTTTGTACATATATTCCGGTTGCCAAGTGCCTGAATTCTGTGACTGTGAGGAGGCGGTGCCAGTTGTAAGTGTGAGGACTGGGTTCTAAGTCACTTTTTCCAGTGCCGTTGTCACTTTTGATGGTTGTGAAGCCGAGTGCCATTAGCTTTATAGACTCAGTGTTGACTTTTTAACCGGGTGCTGTTTTTGTGCTTGATTAATGTGAGTGCCAAATAAAAATAATTTTTTTTTTTTAATATGAAATAAACTAACAGACATCTCTTTTTTTTTCTTTCCCTGTACAGGAGGCAGCTGGTGAAATTTTCAGGGAGGCGCTTGAAAACGAACATTTTCATCTCGAAGGTGATTTTTTATATATATACACATAACAAAAGCAAACATTTGTCTCTCTTGATATTTTTCCCCCAAGCACAAGGATGTACGTTGGTCAACGTGCATTGGGGGGGAGGGGCAAAGAAATATCCTGCTTGTCATCTGGCCCACCTTGTAATATTTTTGGTTCCAAGCCTTAGTCCAGGGGTGAAATGCTCCCAGTTCAGACCGGATCGCCTGATCCGGAAGCGATGGCAGCAGTTGGTTCGGAGAACCGATAGCAAAAATCCCTGCCCCTCCCCCATGCCCAGCTGAGCTGCGCGATCATCAGAGGCTTTTTTTTTGTTTTTTTACTTTTAAAAGCATTTTTTTCTTCAGCCAAAAAAATGCTTTTAAAAGGCTCTGATGATCAGGCAACTCAGCTGGGATCGCCAGAGCCTTTTAAAGGCATTTTTTTTACAACCTCTTGAAGAGGTTGTAGAAAAAATGCTTTTAAAAGCAAAAAAAAAAAAGCCTCTGACGATCGCGCGGCTCAGCTGGGATTGTCAGAGCCTTTTAAAAGGATTTTTTTTTTACAACCTCTTTGGTCGAAGAGGTTGTAGAAAAAATGCTTTTAAAAGTAAAAAAGAAAAAAAAAGTTGGCCACGCCCATTCAGTCACATTACCCCACCACCACCAAGCCACGCCCACAGAACCAGTAGTAACAAATTTTACATTTCACCACTGCCTTAGTCATATATTTCTTTGTTTATTCTGGCCTTCCTTTCTCTCCACTGCTCATGGGCTTCCTTTTTAAAAATTGAATTCTTATTTGAATCCTATGAGCAATTTATACAAAACGAACAAGATCTTCATTATTAAGGATGGAGCTACCTGGAGAAACCCTACAAGGAAGATCTGTACAAGTAGTCCTCGACTGACGACCACAATGGAGCCCGACATTTATGTCGCTAAGTGACAAAAATTCCTTAAGTGAGCTTTAACCCCATTCTACGACTTGTCTTGCCACGGTCCTTAAGTGAATCCCTGCAGTTGTTAAGTGAGCAACATTGTTGTTAAGTGAATCCAGCTTCCCCATTGACTTTACTTGTCAGAAGGTCGCAAACTGAGATCACGCGACCCTGGGGACGCCGCAACCGTCATAAATATGAACCAGTCGTCAAGCATCCGAATGCAAATCCGCGGGGATACTGCAACGATCATAAGTGTGAAAACCAGTCGTAAGTCACTTTTTCCAGTGCCGTGGTAACTCTGAATGGTCACTAAATGAACTGTCGTAAGTCGAGGACTACCTGTAGTGGAATCCTTCCATCTTTTGTTCCATTCTTTCTTCTCCCTCTTCTCATTTGTCTCCCAAATCTGTTGCATTCGGCGGTCGGTGAGCATAATCAACGCTCACCGAGGTGTTTTGGGGTGAGGAAGAAAGAAACAGGAAGATTCCTAGGTTTTCTCTTCCTCTTTATTTATTTTATTCATTTGCCAAGTTCAGTTTCTCCTCCGCAGGCGTTCTGACAACCCCTTGGTATTCAGGAGGCCCATTTTATATGCAATCCCCTGCCTCATTATCTGAGTTTGCTCATTACAGAGAGTGTCTCCTCTGCCTCCGTGTCTTTTGTCTTCCTAATCTTTGAGAAGTGTCTGTTTTCATAACTTTCAGGCACCTTCCTAAAAAAAAAAAAAGTTGTTTCTTTGCTTAGGCTGTTACTGTGCAAATGTAATCGAGAGGGATGGATGCTCTCCCCCACCTCTTTGAGTTTCCAGGTATATGTTTAAGAAATAGAAATGTGTTTAAGTTTCTTGCATTTTAATAATTTGTCTTTCTTTTGCATTTCGCCTCATTTTGCCTCTATGAACTCCCCTCGGAGATGTTCCTGTTGGGTTGGGGTATAGAATCCATTGTCAATATATACGTGGACATCACTTTAAAAAGTTGGAAGAATATTTCAACAGTGGATCCCCTTTCCTTTCCTTTCCTTTGCTTTCCTTTGCTTTCCTTTCCTTTGCTTTCCTTTCCTTTCCTTTCCTTTCCTTTCCTTTCCTTTCCTTTCCCTTCCCTTCCCTTCCCTTCCCTTCCCTTCCCTTCCCTTCCCTTCCCTTCCCTTCCCTTCCTTTCCTTTCCTTATCTTTCCCTTCCCTTCCCTTCCCTTTGCTTCCTTTCCTTTCCTTTCCTTTCCTTTCCTTTCCTTTCCTTTCCTTTCCTTTCCTTTCCTTTCCTTTCCTTTCCTTTCCTTCCCTCTGCCTTTCCTTTCCTTTCCTTTCCTTTCCTTTCCTTCCCTTCCCTTCCCTTCCCTTCCCTTCCCTTCCCTTCCCTTCCCTTCCCTTCCCTTCTCTTCCTTTCCTTATCTTTCCTTCCCTTCCCTTCCCTTCCCTTCCTTTCCTTTCCTTTCCTTTCCTTTCCTTTCCTTTCCTTTCCTTTCCTTTCCTTTCCTTTCCTTTCCTTTCCTTTCCTTTCCTTCCCTCTGCCTTTCTCTTTCTTGCCTTGTCCTGTCTTTGCATTTCAACATTCACTTTTCCCCCCATTTTCCCTGTACTGCAATGTTTTAACACTAAATATATAATGAAAAGAAAAATATTGTGACCTGAAACCGAGCCAACAAAGCTCCCATTAAGACTAGCATAACATTCGGAACATATCTTCAGCAGCTGTAGAGCTGCTTCTTATGCATTAGAAATCTCTTTTGTTTGATATCTTTTCTTTATGCACAAGAAGATCGGTTCTCACTGTTGCTTGCTCTGAGAAGGCAGATTCAGATTTTACTTTGGAAGAGGTTTTTTTTTTTTTTACTTTCTTACTTTCTCCTGCAGTGAGATAGGTTGATACTTGAGTTCTCGTGTTCTACTTTTCTTTTCTTCTTGTTGTATGGATGGATACCTTGTTCAGCACTATCTATGGAATAGGAGTAGGAGTAGGAGTAGGAGTAGGAGTAGGAATAGAATAGAATAGAATAGAATAGAATAGAATAGAATAGAATAGAATAGAATAGAATAGAATAGAATAGAATAGAATAGAATAGAATAGAATCTGGAAGGGACCTTCGAGGTCTTCTAGACCAGCTCCTTGCTCAAGCAGGAGAACCTATACCATGTCATTTAAGTGCCTATCTATACTCTTTTTCAAAAACCTCCCGTGATGGAGAGCCCACAATTTCTGGAGGCAAGCTGTTCCACTGGTTAATTGTCCTCACTGTTAGGAAGTTTCTCCTCAATTCCAGGTTGCTTCTCTCTGATTAGTTTCCAACCATTGTTTATCGGCTTTGCTTCATTTTCGGTTGCAGTTGAATGCTAACTACAGTCTTGTGTGAACAGGATCCCAAACCTGTGATTAATCACAATGACTTTCTGAAATCATCTAGCTCAGTGGTTCTCAACCTTTTTCTTCAGCAGCAACCCCCTTTCAATAGCTTTTGTGGCCATGGACACCGAAGACTTAACTCCAGATTTAAATCATAACATTTCTTCACCTTTTCACGGAGTTCACGCCCCTCCCAGGGGTCCGTGGATCACAGATTGAGGACCACTGGTCTAGCTTCATAAATTACAATTTGAGGTAGACTCGTTTCATTAAACCATAGATAAGACGGCAATTGTTTCTCCCCGTTTCAATATCAAGCGAAAGATTGAATCACTTTGAAGTCACATTACTTTCAATTCAAGACTGAACCCCTGGTGACTTAGAGGGATATGTGTTGTGGCCCGACAGCGGTCTGTGCAGCTAGTAGCTGATTCCGACAGCGAGGAGGCTGGTGTGGTGCTGCGCCAGCAGCCTGTGCAGCTGGCACTCGAGTTAGACAATGAGGAGGCTGGAGAAGATGTGGTGCCAGAGGCGGGGATTCAGCCAGGGCCTTCAGAACCTCCAGAAGCTCCCATAAGTGAAGAGGACGAAGAGGAGGAGCCTCTTCTCGATGCACGGGTGCACAGAGCTGCCAAAAGGCAGGAGTGGCTCCTCAGGAGGAGGTCTCCTTGAGAGTAAGGCTTGGGGCTAATTGGCCACTCCCTTAGCCTATTTAAGGAAGGACGACAACTGAGGCAATTTGCAGGGAACAACTTCGTTCACTCTCCTTCGCGTCTGGATTTAATTCTCTGCAAATTGCTTCTGGGCTTTCTGCCAACCATAGTAAGATTACGATTATTTATTCTTTGGATTCTTGTAGGCTGTTAAGAAAGTTAATTAACAGCCTTTGATTGAAAAAAAAACTGATTTAATTTAGTAAACTAAGCTTTGTACAGACTTTGTGTGTGCTGCGTTCTTTGGGGTCTGTAGCTGGGGAAGAACAATATGATCAGATAGCAACTTTCTTGGTACACTACAAAAGATGTGCAATTCTAAATTTTCCAAGTGTTCTTTTATCTCAGTCCTTAACAATCACCCATCTCTCCTTCTTCTTCTTGTGCCATATCCGTCATCGGACATTGACGATCATGTTGGCGATCCTTTTTCCATCTTTCCTAGTTTTCTAAATCTAAGAAGGTTGGCCTTATAGCTGTGCTGTAGGGAAGTTGTACTCAATTCCCAACTGTTCATGATTTTCATCACAGAGAACCGGAATTCACATAATTTTGCTGACAATAACATAATTGCCTAGTTTTGACTTGATAGGCTTTGTGAATTTGACCATTGTAGTTTATGGGATAGGTAACAGCCCTAGTAGCTTATTCAACAAATCCAGATTCAGATAAACTGATATAGCACATTACCTACTTCTTCTTTCTTGTGAACCAACAATCTGTGAAAATTCTTCTTCGTGATATTCTGGATTTTTCTGATATATTGATGGGAGGGATTAGATGTGATAGGGTCATGTGTATCCCTCTCATCGAGCACAAAGAAAATCTGGAATGGTATCCGATCTCCTGCCATGGATGGGGTTGGACTAGAAGACTTCTAAGGTGCCTTCCAACCAGTGGTGAAATCCAAATTTTTTTACTACCGGTTCTGTGGGCGTGGCTTGGTGGGTGTGGTGAGCATGGTAGGGGAAGGATACTGCAATATCTCCATTCCCACCCCACTCCAGGGGAAGGATACTGCAAAATCCCCATTCCCTCCCCACTCCTGGGAGAAGGATACTGCAAAATCCCCATTCCCTCCTCACTCCTGGGAGAAGGATATTGCAAAAACTCCATTCCCACCCCACTCTGGGGCCAGCCAAAGGTGGTATATGCCGGTTCTCCAAATTATTCAAAATTTCCTCTACCGGCTCTCCGAACTGCTCAAAATTTCCGCTACCAGTTCTCCAGAACCTGTCAGAACCTGCTGGATTTCACCCCTGTTCCCAACCCTATTAATCTTATGTTCTAGCGGACGACTTAGCTGCCCTTGATGGGTCTATGTATTTCTTGCCTTTATGGTTAGCCCCCAAAGTATTTTTGGATATGTTGCTCCCCAAACATTTAGAACATCTGGTGACCTACTGATGCTTCATCCGAGAAGATATAGAAGAACGACAGGGATCTGACAAAGCCCCCATTAGATAAGCAGTAGAATTCAGTGATTTTGTTCCAAATTGGATCTATTACTTCCCACACTTTATGGAGTTACCTGCAGTCAGCACCAGCAGCCAAAATACTAATAAAAAAAAAACCCTCTCTACTTAAGCCCCCCCCCCCCCCCAAAAAAAGATACTGGATTTAATTTCCAAGGTTGCACTGCAAGGCTTAATCAAATCCTTTTCTTCTTCACTGGTTTAACCGGTCAACAGCGAAAGGCTGTGGATTCTGGGATTAAGATTGTCTTTTGGTAAAAGGACTGTTGCATGAGTCCTTTTTTAAAAAAAAAAAATTTGTGGAAAGAACAAAAGTCAACATCAAAGCTCTAAGCCACAAGGACAGGTTGTTGACTCAGTTTTGAGATTCGGCAGCTACAGCTGAGTTATTTTGTTTATCCTGCAGCAGGAAAATAGAAACTCTTGACTATCATTGCCTAATTTAACTTCTGTCTGGTTTGATTTTTTTTTTCTTTTAGCCTTGAAAGTCCTAGTACTTTTGGATCACCTGGCTTTTTTTTAAAAGGGGGTATCTTCTTTTCTCCCACATACTGAAGTTAAGGCTCTTGGAGGGATTAAAAATAGACTGATTCAGTTTTAATCTCGATTTGATCATGATGATCTTCTCAGAATTAGAAAACATTGCAACTGGAAGCTTGAGTATACACTATATATAGAATAGAATAGAATAGAATAGAATAGAAATAACAGAGTTGGAAGGGACCTTGGAGGTCTTCTAGTCCAACCCCCTGCTTAGGCAGGAAACCCTACACCACTTCAGACAAATGGTTATCCAACATCTTCTTAAAAACTTCCAGCGTTGGAGCATTTACAACTTCTGGAGGCAACTTGTTCCACTGATTAATTGTTCTAACTGTCAAGAAATTTCTCCTTAGTTTTAAGTGCTCTCAAGTGCTTTGGAGAATAGCTTGACTCCCTCGTCTTTGTGGCAACCCCTGAGATATTGGAAGACTGCTATCATGTCTCCGCTAGTCCTTCTTTTCATTAAACTACGCATCCCCAGTTCCTGCAACTGTTCTTCATATGGTTTAGCCTCCAGTCCCCTAATCCTCTTCGTTGCTCTTCTCTGCACTCTTTCTAGAGTCTCAACATCTTTTTTACATCGTGACAACCATAACTGAATGCAGTATTCCAAGTTGCAGTATTTATTAAGGTAGATCTGGAAAGATAATCAGGTTTTATAGCTACTAAAAGGATCTACTAAGATTGGTTTCAGAATATAATCTAAAACTAGTTACTAAGTCTGCATTACTATTAATCTTCTCATCGTTCCTATCACCCATCTTCTCCCACTTATGACTGTATGACTGTAACCTTGTTGCTGGTATCCTTACGATTTATATTGACTGTTTCCTAATATGATTTTATTGCTTATTTGTTCCCTTGTTATTGCTTATTTGTTTATGATTCATCAAGAATCATAAGGTACAACATTTAATGTTGTATCATTAAATCATTAAATGTTGTACTTTATGATTCTTGATGAATGTATCTTTTCTTTTTATGTACACTTGGAGCATATGCACCAAAGACAAATTCCTTGTGTGTCCAATCACACTTGACCAATAAAGAATTCTATCATCTATCTATCTATCTATCTATCTATCTATCTATCTATCTATCTATCTATCTATCTATCTATCTATCTATAAAAGATTCCGGATCAGGTCAGGAAACATATGCCACCAGGATAACAGGAATATGACTTTATTGTTGTCAAGTACAATAATAAGAATAAGCATTTTGCAGGGTATAATAATAAGAATCTTGTCTTCGGTATTTCTTTCTCTCCCGTTGTACACCAAATAATATCAAGAAGGAATTACTTTGAGTTTCTTTCTTGGACTTTCCATTTTCCCAAGATTGAGTCGTTGTTTCATGTCCCATCACGGATCATCCATTCCTTCCCCAAGGTCATCTCTATATAGGTAGTCCTCGACCACACTTGAGCCCAAAATGTATGTTGCAAGTGAGATATTTATTAAGTGAGTCCCCCCCCCCGTTTTATGACCTTTCTGGCTATTAAGTGAATCAGTGCAGCTGTTCAGTTAGTGACCCGGTTGTTAAGTGAATCTGGCTTCCCCATTGACTTTGAAGGTCGCAAAAGGGGATCACGTGACCCAGTGGTGGGTTTCAAATTTTTTTACTACCGGTTCTGTGGGTGTGGCTTGGTGGGTGTGGCATGGCTTGGTGGGCATGGCAGGGGAAAGATACTGTAAAATCTCCATTCCCTCCCCACTCCAGGGGAAGGATACTGCAAAATCCCCATTTCCTCCTAATCAGCTGGGATTTGGGAGGCAGGGAATAGATGGGGGAGGGGCCAGTCAGAAGTGGTATCCAAACTACTCAAAATTTCCGCTACCGGTTCTCCAGAACTGGTCAGAACCTGCTGAAACCCACCTCTGGCGTGACCCCCTGGGACACTGCAAAGGTCATAAATATGAAACATAGGGAAGCCAGGTTTACTTAATTATTGCTTAGCACATTGTAAGCCACCCTGAGTCTCCGGAGAAAGGCGGCATATAAATCAAATTAAAAAAAAAAAAAACCTACCATGTTACTAACATAACACCTGCAGTGATCCAGTTAAAAATTGTGGCAAGAAAGGTCGCAAAACTCACTTAACTGAGACACACAAATTTTGGGCTGAATTCCACCTGTCATGTAGAAAGTCTTCTGTTAAGGATGCTTTTATCTGCAGTCCAAATATGAGCCAAACATCTTCTTCCATCTCTATGTATTTCTTTCTGAGAAAGGACAACAGAAACCCACCAGTTTCTCTAGTCTGGTTGGTGGGAGGGAGGGTGAGCAGTATAGTTTTTAAAATCTAAGTCAAGAATCTACGAAAAGGGGAGGGGGTGTCTACATGCACGCACGAGTGCATTTATAGAGCCCTCTTTTCTGTCCCCCAAAGGCGGGGAGTGGGGTGAAAGCAAGAAATAATTGGAGGAGAGAACTTGCAAGCTGTCTTTTCATAACGTTCATATGGCTTGGTTAAATTCTGGAAGCCCCCGGGGGCTGAATGTTTTCAGGCACAACAACCCCATTGTTCTTGGGGGGAAAACTGTAACAAATAACGCTAACAGCAAGTGTGGGGCAGAAAAGAGCCAAAGAGGGGAGGAAAAAGGAAAGAGCTTCAGCCAGCTTGAGGTCCTAGCTTGAAGAGCATTGAAAACTATCAGGGACTTTATTGTCTGTTTCAACCTTATTTTTCTCCGGGTAGCTGCAAAAAAAAAAAAAAAACCTCCTCAGTTTTACTCAGCAAGCAGAGAATAAGGTAGCCTTTGTTACCTAGACAGATTATAGCTTTCTACCCCCTCCCTCCTCTTAAAATCTGCTCTTCATAAAAACTCAGCATGGCGGGTGGAATTTCTCTGACTTGCTTCAGATACTGAAGTGACTTTTTATAGTTCTGAAGTCGCTTCAGGGATTTCATCACATGTTTTCAGTTTGAGAAGAAGGGATGGAAAATAGAGATGTATTTTTAGTGGGGAGGGGGGGAAGGAGGTTTTTTTTTTTCCATTCTCCTTTAACAGATGTCTCATCTCAATCATATCCAGACCTCGTAGTCGTGGTACAAATCAGCTTTATTTTCCTAGGAAGGAAAAAAAAATGACAATCTAGCATTTATTTGGAGTCAAGCTTCCCTTTTCTACCCCCTTATATTTCACCCCTCCCCCTAAATTTTAATGGAACTGTTATTAGTCTGTGAGTTAAAAAGAAGATAGTAAATTTAAAGTCAACGGGTAAATGTCTATGGAGATTCTCAGTCATCCAGGTCATAGTTGTCCCTAAGGTGTTTTTTCAAGAGGCAACTGGACTTCCTCGATTTTTCCTTGAAGATTGAAGAAGCTTCTTGGATGAGAAGCAAAATGTTTTCAAGGAAAAACAAAGTTGCCTCTTGAAAAAGCACCTTTGGGACAATCGGGAAACATTCATTATCTTTATAGGCAACCAGCTGGCCTGTTTCAGGTGAACAATCTGATGGCTTGGAATTTGGTCCCTCACGTTTAGAGACATCCTGACTGAGGAAAACTGGTTTGGAGCAAACCTTTCCTAACAATCTCAACCTATTTTTGTGAGGGGGATAGGGATGGTGTTGAAATCCTGACCACCTGTCCTGTTTAGTAAGGAAGATCTAGAAGGATAAGTCTGGAACTTTGAGTCTAGGAAAATGAGGTAGGATTAACAGATTAACAGAGTTGGAAGGTACCTTATAGATCATCTAGTCCAACCCTTAACTCAAGCAGGAGACCCTACACCATTTCTGATAAATGGCAGTCCAATCTTTTCTTGAAAGTCTCAAGTGATGAAGGTCCCACAACTTCCGAAGGCAACTTCTGTTCCTTGGGTTGCTTGTTCTCACTGTCAGAAAATTTCTCCTTATTTCTAGGTTGAATCTCTTCTTGGTCAGTTTCCATCCGTTATTCCTTGTCTGGCCTTCAGGTGCTTTGGAAAATAGCTTGACCCCTGTGGCAGCCCCTCAAATGTT
This sequence comes from Pantherophis guttatus, assembly GCF_059756535.1. Classification (NCBI taxonomy): domain Eukaryota; kingdom Metazoa; phylum Chordata; class Lepidosauria; order Squamata; family Colubridae; genus Pantherophis; species Pantherophis guttatus. The sequence continues at coordinate 5,894,310 of NC_142073.1, read as the reverse complement.
GGATGACTGCTATCATGTCTCTCCTGGTCCTTTTCTTCACTAGACTAGCCATGCCCAATTCCTGCAACTTGTTCTTCATATGTTTTAGTCTCCAGTCTCCTAATCATCCTGGTTGCTCTTCTCTGCACTTTTTCTAGAGTCTTAACATCTTTTTTATAGTTTGGTGACCAAAACTGGATGCAGTATTCTAGGTGTGGTTTTACCTGAAATTTAGTTTACTCCAGAAGGTGGGTCTTTAAAAGTGAATATCCAAAGAGATCATAGACAGGTTATCCTCAGAGAAAATTTTATAGGTATCTAAGGTGCCTTCATATCTTCCCCTTTGGCGTGAGTTTTCACTACAGTGGAAACTCATGATGATATAAAAACAAAGGATAATCATTTTCAGGTTATGTGGAAAGTCAGACAGCATATCAATAATTTTTTCTTCGGGCTGCACTTTTTAGAAGAGATGGAGATGTTTAGAGCACCAGTCCAGGACAATATGTTTTTTTTTTTTACATATTTAAACACAATATGTTTAAATCGGTTTGCAGGACCATGGGTTGTATGGTTGGTTCCCAGCAACAAGAAGGACACTCAAAATTGGTCTCCACAGCCTTATTTTTGTACGGTGAGCTCCGTGAAGATCACAGTGACAGCTCTCCCCATGGGAAGCAATTTTGATGAAAAGGGAGATATGATTATTCCATCATCTTGGCGTTTTCAGAGCTCTTGTTATCACAGCAAATGTGGGGCCCTTTTTCTTTCCTTTCTTTTTTTGTGCGCGTGGCACATCTAAGTTAGCCGAGAGATTGGTTGGGATCAAAGTCTGCATTATTAATGATATTACCTATGCACAACCTTCATTTAAATTAGTGTTGTGTAGGTTTTCCTTGGGAACTTCAAAATAAAATAACCCTAAAGGGATCACCAGACAACCTCCCTCCGAAAATCAAAATGAAATGAAAAAACATGATGATGGCAACAGAAATACGTTAAAAAAAAATGGAGGGGTTGAGAAAGGGCTTATATCTTTAAATTGCAAATCTATATAAGCACTGAGCAACTCTGGGACAAAACAGCCATTTGTGTTATTTTATTATTATTTTATTAGTCATATTTCTATGCTGCCCAATCTCTGAGGACTCTGGGCGGCTTACACCAAAGACAGTATACTAAATAGCACATTGCCCCCAACAATCTGGGTCCTCATTTTACCCACCTCGGAAGGATGGAAGGCTGAGTCAACCTTGAGCCGGTGAGATTTGATCTGCTGATCTGCTGAACTAGCAGTCAGCTGAAGTAGCTGCAGTACTGCACCCTAACCACCGCACCACCTCAGCTCTTCTGAGTGTGTGGCTGGATCTCCTCTCCCTATTGCACTTTTCTTGATCCCTTTTTGTTAGCAGTAGGAGTTAACAAAATCCTGAGCCACTGGACAAGGCCAGGCAAGGTTAAACACAGCCAAAGGTGGGACAGAGCCAGGTAAGCCTTAGGAAATCCATTATGTATGTCCTGATAAGCTATCACAATCACACACCGCTGAATATGGACCTTGTTGTGTTTCTTTGGTAGACTGATGTGAACCATGTCTCTACTGGTGCTCTCTGAACTTGGTGGTTTTTTTGCAGATGTTTCATCACCTAATTAGGTAACAATGTCAGTGCAAAACCTCACTCCCTTTTTAGCACTGATTATGTTAACTAGTTGGGTCATGAAACGTCTGCAAGAAAACATCCAGCTCAGAGAGCACTGAGGACCCCACCGTTCAACCCTGAGCGACAAATATTCTCTTCTATCAGTGTCATTTCTCTATTGGTGAATGAACTGCTTAAATTAGGGGCTCTGTTGTAGGAGATCTTCAAAAAACCCAAGGATCACCTGTCTGTATGGACCCCCCCCCACACACACACAAAATATTTGAGTGCCACTTGTATGGCACTTCCAGTTTTGATAGCAAGGAAAGATTACCCAGTACTTGACAGATAACTATGCAACCTATCATTACTTTAAGCTTAAATGCCGGCAGAACTAAATTAAATGTAGGTTTTGTCCCATTCCACCCGTTTCTTCAACCTGCCTATATTTGGGGACGTTTTTCTGGGACCGTTCTCCAAAGTTTATCAGTCTCCAGGCGTTTTACCATCTGCTGCTCGAGCTAATGTTCCATAACCTATTTCTGGTTTTGCACCTCCTTTTGATGAGCTATAAAAACTGCCTTCTCCTCGCCCCCATCTGCTGATCTCCCAGAGGTGGGTTTTTTTCCCTTCATTTTTTTCATTTTTAGGAGTCTTTTGCACCCTTAATAGTCATCTGGTGCCCAAGTCACGAGATCCAACAGAAGCTGTGTGTCTTCTTTTATGAGGCAGTAATTTGGAAGGTGTTTTTTTTTTAATTTAAAAAAGGCTTTTCTGTACACAGTGATAGAGCATTTTCATCTTCCGTTCCATCTAAACTGAACTTGCTAACTTTCGAAGGAGGAGGATGAGCGGGGAGGGCTAGGATAGAGGGGGAATATATATATATATATATATATATATATATATATATATATATATATATATATATATATATATATATATATATATATATATATATATATATATATATATATATATATATATATATATACACACACACACACACACACACACACACACACACACACATATCCTTTGATCTTAGCAGAGATGGGAAAAGCCTGTTCTGTTGAGGCTTTTGGCTAACAGAACAAACAGTGTTTAGAATTTAACTTTGCTTAATTAATTAGTAATTCTGTTTAATGCCGTCTGATCTCCATCCAAAAGGTATTCTGAAGCTTGGAAAAGTGAACATCAAAGTAGGTTAGGTGAAGATGGTTAAGTATGGCATTTAATCTAGCTGCTGCTGTTGATGAAATGTTATCAGCCAGGCCACTAATTAGAAAGAGAAACGATTGTCTGCTATATAAATTCATCAAGCTATTTAGTGCAAAGAATTAAGCTAGGTGCCTGAGCTGGTATTGAAGTGATATAATTGCGAACTAATAGCAGTTTAGAGCTGCCATATGGTTTGGCGATATCTGTCAATTTTTCTTTTTCCTGAGCGTGTTTGAAGGAAGGGTGGAAAAAAAGAGAGTTAAAGTTAAAACGCGGGTTACTTTGGTTGAATTAATGATCAGTGCAAAGAGAGAGAACGTTATTAATTCTTCATGTCTTGTCTTCTATGATCCCATTTGTCTTCTTCTGACCGTCCAGTCAAATAAATTATTCAGATTGAGAAAGTTGAGGCTCAGAAATCAGCTAGTTGGGATCAGCTGACAGAATGGGCAAGCGGACAAGAGGTGGTTGAAGGCTAGTGTGGCCATGCAGATGGTTGCCATGGGAGATGGCAGCCATATTTGTCTGGGTAGCACGGAGATGAATAAAGAAGCAGTCTTGTGGAGACGTTTTGTGGAGGCAGAATGCTTCATCGCGGTGTGTCTTCCACAGTTCAACATTGGCAGGGTTCGCCTAGCACACCAAGCCACAGTTGTAAGTGGCTTACACTTACACAACTAAGTGTAGCAATTGTCAGGGTTTCAAGTAACACCCCCAACGAAAGAAAACTCCGAGGCTTGAGTTTCCTCAAAGTTCCATTTTATTAGAGATGTCATATTGGCACATCTGGGAAAACCCGAATCTGAAATCTTCCAGGTTTTCCCCACCCAAAGGAAAGTTCAAGTCCCTTCCCCCTGCACCCACATGTCCATCACGTGGTCCAATCCAATCACCGTCCCAACTGGAGATGCCTCCCAGTTCCATCCCTCCAGGTGCAGGGCAAGATGTCCTTGACTCTCTGAGAAAGGAATGTTATTATGACTATATATCACCCTGGCTCCATACAATCCCCCCTCCCAGTTTCCCACAGTAGTAAATGTGGCAGGCCTGAAGATCCAACGAAAAAGATGGTTTCCAGGCCTGACAGCAATCTTGTCCACTGACCGTTGGGTTCATACAACATGCTAAGGCCCTACGAAGAAAATCATGTTTTGGTTTTGGATGTTCTGAGGGAAAAAAATCTAGCTTCCTCAATTTCCTATATTCCCAATAAATCCCAAAGGTCACTTCTCTCCAAAGGACAGAAGGAATGAGACCGCCATTTTTAAGGAGACATCTTATCCTGATTGGAGATTCGCCCCCTCTCCTTCTTTGGAGAAATTGAAGCACACTGTCTATATACAGTTGGAGAATTTCAGAAGACTGGTTGTGCCCAGGTGTAACAAGACTAGTCCACAAAAAGCTGATTTGTCAAGCTTGCTATCTTTTTTGCAATATGCCACCACAGGAATAAACCTGAAGTATTTTTTTTCCCCCTTCAGTCTGTCCTGCTCTTAAGAATTTGCAGGTGAAAAAATTGGGCTCCATTGAATTGACATAGTCCTCAACTAATGGCCAAAAGCTGGGACCAAAATTCCCCACCGCTAAGAAGGCGGTTGTGAAATGACCTGTGCCTGATCTTATGTCCTTCTTTTATACCATGGTTCTTAAGTGAATCACTGCAGTTATAAAGAGAATTATATGGTCATTAAATGAACTTGGTATTTGCCAGTTCTCCGAACTGCTCAAAATTTCCATTTCCACCCATTCCTGGGGATATTGCAAAATCTCCATTCCCACCTCACTCCAGGGGAAGGATACTGCAAAATCCCCATTCCCTCCCCACTCCAGGGGGAGGATACTGCAAAATCTCCATTCCCACTCCACTCTGGGGCCAGCCAGAGGTGGTATTTGCTGGTTCTCCGAACTGCTCTACCGGTTCTCCAGAACCTGTCAGAACTTGCTGGATTTCACCCCTGCCCACCCCACCCCCCGAAGTGATCTTGCGCACAGATCTCTTTTGAACAGCTCTGAGATGAAAACTGGGCTCCTTGACGATCTCCCGTTTATTTAAGATGGCAATCTCGCCGAGACAAATGTAATATTGTTGGCAAGGATTTGGGTGGAAGGTCACCAGGTGCGCAGCTGAACTCTTAGCATTTTGCCTTGTGGTTTTTCTTGGGTTTGTCGCGCTGCCAATTTGAACTCTTCCCGGCCATTGTTTGCATTTTTCTTTTCAAGATGCTTTCTTTAAGAAGAGGAGGGGGGAGAAAAGGGAAAGGGAAAAACTACTAGGCTAAAAATAAGGGGAAAAATCACAACTGTATTAATTGAAGAACCACTATGAAATATTGCTTTAAGAGGAAAATTTACTTATACGTTGTATGTTTTGTAAATGTTTTTATATGTGTTTTATATGTGTTTTAATAAAGTTTATAAATAAATAAAAATACGCTTTCAGCGCATTGCTTTTCTATGGTGCGTGCGGGATGCGAACACATCTCTTTAATTGTCCTGTGCTGCTTCCTATGCATAGAGACAGACAGCTGAAGGGCATATAGCCTAAAAGCACTTAAATTTTCTGTATTTCGGTTAAATGCGTGTTAAAACGAAATTTGTTTGCCTCGAGCCAAAAATGCAATCCTTTGATATCCCCCCCCCCATACTATCTACGCCAATGATGGAACAGTTTGACTGATGCAATGATCTTTTATCTTAGACAGCCTGTTTATTTACATATGTATGTATTTATTTAAAAGATTCATATAGCTGTCCATCTTAAGTTATCTGGGCTGCTTCTGAAGGGGGCTTTAAAGAAATAGATCTGTATTACACCAGGGGTGATGCCTTTTCCATTGATGGAAAAGTTTGTATCTGTAGTTTTGTGACCAGCCTAGGCAATTAATAAAGACGCCAGGGAATTTCTAGAAGCCTGGCGCTCTGACAAATCATCAATAGACATTAACAACATTTGTAGACTGTGCAAAAGAGACAATCAACCAGCCTAAAAGAGAACCAAAAAGGATCCCAGCACATCTCCTCCAGCAATCAACACCCAGATGAGCATAGATTAACTCCAAGGTTAATTAATTTATTTATTTATTGGTTTGATTTATATGCCGCCCTTCTCCGGAGACTCAGGGCGTCTTACAATGCGTTAAGCAATAGCCTTCATACTTTCGTATATACCTGCTTAGTAGGGCTTTCGGCCCCCCCAAGCGGTGTTCTTTTTTTTATACAAAGTCAGCTTATTGCCCCCACAAACCGGGTCCTCATTTTACCTACCTCGGAAGGATGGAAGGCTGAGTCAACCTTGAGCCTGGTGAGATTTGAACTTGCAGTAATTGCAGGCAGCTGGTGTTACTTAACAGCACTTTAATCTGCTGCGCCACCAAGGCTCTTGGTAATATCAGACCAACAAGAAGCAAACAATATCCCAATCAAGAAACTGCCAAAGAAGCCAACAGCCATTGTGCAAACCGAAGCATTATGACATTAAGATTTTTTTTAAAAAAAAATCCAATCTGATTTAGTTTTATGGGTACACGGGGTGATAATGTCTGTTGGCTTTGAACGAGGAAAAATGCGTGCATGCAAGTTGTAACAAGCCCATTCTCTTAGTAGAAATGTTCTAGGTTTTAATGCTTCTTATTTTTTTCTTTTGAAAAATTCACTTTTGTATTTCCTTTGAATGTATGTGTGTGTGTGTGTTTTTTAAAAAGCCCATTTTTCTTCACCCAGAGAGCATTTCAGTAGAGGGCAGAGTCCTCTTATCAATATTGTATTGTGTTAAATCGAATTATATTTTGGATGTCAAAGTTAGGATCATGGGAGTTATTCTTTTTAGGGAAAAATAAAAACCAACGTAAAATTCATGGTTGTACCAAGTTGTTGAAAAGGAAGCCAAAATTTAACATGGTTGACAAACATGGGTTTTACAATGAGATCCCTGACATATCAAATAATTAAGCATGAAACCACAAATAGGTTATAATTTCATGTTCAGAACAAAGCTTTCTGTGCAGCTATTTTGATTGTTTTGAGGTTTGCCCTGAAAAATGCATCTCTCAATAGAGCTAAACTGGGTTTAATGGTGGGAAAATGTGCTCTAAGTCAAACTCAGTGGTGAAATCCAATTTTTTTTACTACCGGTTCTGCGGGTGTGACTTGGTGGGTGTGGCAGGGGAAGGATACTGCAAAATCTCCATTCCCACCCCAGGGAAAGGATACTGCAAAATCCCCAATTCTATTCCACTCCTGGGGGAAGGCTACTGCAAAATCCCCATTCCCTCCCCACTCCTGGGGGAAGGCTACTACAAAATCCCCATTCCCTCTCCACTCCTGGGGGAAGGATCCTGCAAAATCCCCATTTCCACCCCACTCCAGGGGAAGGGTACTGCAAAATCCCCATTCCCTCCCCATTCCTGGGGGAAGGATATTGCAAAATCTCCATTCCCACCCTATTCTGGGGCCAGCCAGAGGTGGTATTTGTCAGTTCTCCGAACTACTCAAAATTTCCGTTGCTGGTTCTCCAGAACCTGTCAGAACCTGCTAGATTTCACTCCTGGTCAAAGCTAGAACAAAACTCTAAAAATTCAAGAGATTTGTTTCACGCTAAGGATGCTCAAACGTCTCTCTCTTTTTTTTTTTAAATTTGATTTATATGCCGCCCTTCTCCGGAGACTCAGGGCGGCTTACAATGCATTAAGCAATAGCCTTCATTCTTTTGTATATTTTATACAAAGTCAGCTTATTGCCCCCACAAACTGGGTCCTCATTTCACCTACCTTAGAAAGGATGGAAGGCTGAGTCAACCTTGAGCCTTGGAGAGGCTTTTAAACTTGGAACCAGGTTAGAGATATTTTGTGCCTCCCTATAGCTAAACTCAACGCAATTTCTAGAACGTTCTCCTTAATTCCGCCTCTCTCTTTCGCACCCAGTTGCTCTGCCCCCAGAAAAGACAGAGGGAGCTTGCAGTGGTGATGAGAAGAAAGCCGAAAAGGAAACCGATGGCCGCGCAAATGCCAAGAAGCAGCTAAAATTTGAGGTAAGCATGTTGGTCTTTTGCAAGTTGCTCTTAAGATCTTGAAAAGATGGTTGTTTCCATCCAATTTGACTCCTAATCAGCTCCGTATTAGTGGTTTTGCGAAGGCAAGCGCCGTTCGAAACAGTGATGCTGGTTTGGTTCCAAACATTTGGGGAGTGTTCTGAGGTCAGGACGGCTCTGGTTCGCGTTTGGAAGCCTTCCAGAAGAGTTGGAACAAGATCAGAACGCTTCCAGAAACGATGAAATAACCCATTTTTGAACTTGAAACGGCATTTTGGAGTCTTGAAATGTTTTGTCTTTGAAACATTTCACAAGCCTGCTTCAATGCGTGTCCTGTTTTCCTGGAAGATAGAAGAAGCTTCAAGAGTTCAGAGAACTGCAAGCTGTGTGCCCTATTTGGGAGTGCATACTAAATATTGGAGAGGATTATCTTGTGTGTGACATTGTTGTTGTTGTTAGTTGTGAAATCGTATCTGATCCATCGCAACCCCATGGGCAATGTTCCTCTAGGCCTTCCTGTCCTCTACCATCCTCCGGAGTCCATTTAAGTTCATGCCGACTGCTTCAGTGACTCCATCCAGCCACCTCGTTCTCTGTTGTCCCCTTCTTCTTCTTTTGCCCTCCATCGTTCCCAGCATTAGGCTCTTCTCCAGGGAGTCCTTCCTTCTCATTAGGTGGCCAAAGTATTTGAGTTTCCTCTTCAGGATCTGGCCTTCTAAAGAGCAGTCAGGGTTGATCTCCTCTAGGACTGACTGGTTTGATCACCTTGCACTCCAAGGGACTCACAGGAGGGTTCTCCAGCACCAGAGTTCAAAGCCTCAATTCTTTGGCACTCAGCCTTCCTTATGGTCCAACTTTCACAGACATACACTGCAACTGGGAAAACCATAGTAATGACTATACGCACATTGGTTGACAGGGTGATGTCTCTGCATTTTAGTAAGCGCTGCTGGTTGGGGGATTCTGGGAGTCCACCCATCTTCAAGCTACCAAGGTTGAGAAACACTACTCTAGATTCATGCCCAATTGGCCTGCAGCACTAGCTGACCTTAGCTGATCTGGAAAAGCTAAGCCGGACTAGGCTCGATCAGGACCACCAGGAGTGTAGACTAGACTGAGAAACTAGAAAAAACAACAAATTGAAAGGAGAAGAAAAAAAAAACTGGATAGCTCATTCCAAGAAATCACAAGGAATCGAACTTGGTTCGAGAGAGACCTTTTATTTGGTGTGTTCTTGTGTATGCAGTAGTTCCATGCGTGCCAGCCAAGCACCAGAGATCCTAACCGTGGCAAAAATTTGTGTGTGTTTGTGTATTATTTTTATGTCTCATGAACTGGCGCTACTGAAGTCTCTCTGCTAGCTGTCATCACGCTTCTTTCTCCGAGTTTCTGTTTTCTTACTTTCTTGCCAAAGGTGATCAGTATGTTGTTGTTGTAAAAGATACAGATAATGCTGGGAGTAAACAGAGCCAATTACAACTACGTAAGTGATCTAATTCTCCTCCCCGAGTATAAATTCAGCTAAGTAGACAGATTAAGAGCCCTTCCGAGGTTGGCTGTGATCTTGCCAAAATGGTTCCAGGACTGTTCCAGGACTGATAACTGAAGTTGGAAAAGAATAGGCTTTCATCTTTTCTTTTTTTTTCGCCCCCTCTCCTACGCCTCCTGGATTGCTCTTTCAAAATATAATTAGTGAATCAAACAGAGAGAGATCCTTGAAAAAAATAGGGACTTTTCCTGTAGTTTCATTGATATCTAACACAGTCAATGGTTTCTATGATTTGAGTGGCTTTAAGATTGAGTCTCTCCCTCCCTCCCTCCCTCCTTCCCTTCTCCCTGCCTCCCTTCCTCTCTCTCTCCTCTCCTCTTCTATCTCCTTCCTTCCCTCTCTTCCTCTCTTCCTTCACCCGCTCTCTTTTCCCTCTACCCTTATCTTCTTCCTTCCCTTTTTCCTCTCCTTTTCTATCTCCTTCCTTCCTTCCCTCCCTCCCTCTCTTTCTTCACCCTCTCTCTTTTCCCTCTCCTCTTCTATCTTCTTCCTTCCTTCCCTCTCTCCCTCCCTCCCTCTCTTCCTTCACCCTCTCTCTTTTCCCTCTACTCTTCTATCTCCTTCCTTCCTTCCCTCCCTTCCTCTCTTCCTTCACCCTCTCTCTTTTCCCTCTCCTCTTCTATCTTCTTCCTTCCTTCCCTCCCTCCCTCTCTTCCTTCACCCTCTCTCTTTTCCCTCTCCTCTTCTATCTTCTTCCTTCCTTCCCTCCCTTCCTTCCTTCACCCTCTCTCTTTTCCTTCTACTCTTCTATCGCCTTCCTTCCTTCCCTCCCTCCCTTCCTCTCTTCCTTCACCCTTTCTCTTTTCCCTCTACTCTTCTACCTCCTTCCTTCCTAGAGCCATGGTGGCACAGTGGTTAGAGTGCAGTACTGCAAGTCACTTCTGCTGACTGCTGATTGCAAGCAGTCTGGCAGTTCAAGTCCCACCGGCTCAAGGTTGATTTCAGCCTTCCATCCTTCCGAGGTCGGTAAAATGAGGGCCCAGATTGTTGGAGGCAATATGCTGATTCTGTAAAACCACTTAGAGAGGACTGTAAAAGCACTGTGAAGCAGTATATAAGTCTAAGTGCTATTGCTTCCCTATCTCCCTCTCTTTCTTTTCTGTACTTTTCTCTCTCCTTCCTTCCTTCCTTCCTTCCTTCCTTCCTTCCTTCCTTCCTTCCTTCCTTCCTTCCCTCCCTCCCTCCCTCCCTCCCTCCCTCCCTCCCTCCCTCCCTACATAACACCTCATATCAACAACTGTTGATAAGAAAGACAAAAAAACCTCTGGATAGTGGACTCAGCAGTACTTGGAGACAGCATAACAGTTGAGAAACAAATGGAGAAAATCCCAAAATATAAAGTCTTGGCAAACAGAAGTGTAATGAACATGGCAAGAGAAAGCAAAGATAGCACCAGTAATAATAATTGGTGCCTTGGTTCAATCCCAAAACCTCTGAAGCACCACTTGAATATCTGTCGGCATTGACAAACTCCCCACCAGTCAATTGCAAAAGGGCAGCTTGACTTGGAGCAGCTTACACCCTGCAACGATATCTTTTCACACCATCGAAGAACAGCATCTGCCCATCCCAGGACCTCGGGGGAAGGGCTCGATAAGTGGATAAAAATGCCAAATCCAGTCGGACTGCGTGATTAGCCGTCAAGATACCCCGCGCTGATTTCTATCTCCCGGCTGTGCAAGACAGAAGCATCTCCTCCTGTGTCAGGTGTGGAGTGGGGGCACCTGCATGTGCCCGCTTGCATTTCAGATCAGAGTTTCTCAGTGGCGCAAGCGAGGGCCTAAGCACCCAGGAGGCAGCTTTCATTTTATGACAGGGCACTGAAACTACGACAGACAGCCAAAGAGGTCTAAATCGGAGGCTTTTAAAGAAGCTGAGAATGTTTGTGTAATCTGAACCTCCACTTCCACAACTGTGTAGGGGTCTTTTGGCAGCTTTCAAGCAGGGGCCTGTAACACGCAAGAGACGGCTGCCTTTGAACTCAGCGGGGAACTGGGGGCTTTACCGTTAACTGCTGTAGGGAATTGGTTTCAAGTCAGCAGATCAAGGAGGTATTTCAGGCCTTCCATCCTGCCAGAGCTATTTGGAAGTGTTTATTTTCCTTGAGTGCAACAGCTTTTCTTTTAATTGGCCCCCATGCCTTCCTTCGCTCTCCCCGTGACTCCGATCACGCGAGTGCCACAGAAGGGAAGGCGAAGGTCCTGTAAAGTTTGAGGTGAGGCCTCGGATTGAAACGAGACGGTTGTGCAAACAGTTTTTCCTCCTTGGAAAAAAAACTCTTTTTAAGACTGAAACTGGAAAGTTCCCTAGTTTAATTCTTACCTTAGCCAGGTAAGAAGACCCAGGCGTCCTTTCAGGAGCTATAAGTAAGTCCTCGACTTACAACAACAGCTCGTTTAGTGACCGTTCAACGTTACCGCGGCACTGAAAAAAAAGTGACTTTTTTCACACGTACGACTTAACGTGGCAGCATCACATGATCAAAATCCAGATCCTTGGTAACTGATTGGTATTTATGACGGTTGCAGCGTCCCGGGGTCATGTGATCTGTCCACATCTGCCAACACATAACTTTCTGCCACATAGAAAGTACCACCGCCATTTAGGACATCCCCCTCCTCTTCTTCTCCATAGGTAGTCCAGAAGGACAGCAAAGTTGATGGGGGTCAAAAACCTCTGAGAGACTTAAGGGAGGGAAGGATCGTTGCACCATATCAGACCTGGCTCCACCAGTAGTCATCAACATGCATGGCCAGTGCTGTCTCAGAATTACGCCTTGAATAGTCTTCAAGGACAGCTCTAATGAAAGGGTCTAGATCAAGGGTTCTCACCCTGTGGTCAGATGAACAGATTAATAGAGTTGGAAGGGACTTTGTAGGTCATGTAGTCCAAGCCCCCCTCCCACCCAAGCAGGAGACCCTACACCATTTCTGACAGGTGGCTCTTCTTGAAAGCTTCCAGTGATGAAGCTTCCAGTGATGAAGTTCCCAAGGTCCATGGATTCCTGAGGAACACAATATCACAGGGGGTTCGTGAATTGTTTGTTAAGTCTAGTGTTTTAAATCTTGAGTTAAGTCTTGGGGGGGTCTGTGGCCATGGTCCATGGCCACAAAAGGTATTTAAAGGGAGTCCATGGTGGGAAAAAAAGGTTGAGAACCACTGACCTAGATTATCTGTTCCTTGGAGGGCCTTTTGAAGCCACAGCTTAACCACTTTCTCAACACTCACTGCTAATAAAAGGAACATTAAAGAGATTTTCTCCTTTGGAAAAGCATCTTCAAACATAAAGTATGTTTCAGACAACAACTAGCATTTTGTTTTGGTTAATCTAACACACGTTTTTTGTGTGTTCCTTAGGAATTGCAGTGCGATGTGTCTGTTGAGGAAGACAACAGGCAAGAATGGACCTTCACTCTCTACGATTTCGACAACAATGGCAGAGTCACCCGTGAGGTAAGTCAAATTACACCCTAAAACAGCACCGGATAAAAACAAGGGCAAAGAAAATTGAGAAAAGGTCAATTGTACAAGTCATAAATTAATACATTTCTAGGTCAGGAGAGCATGAATGTTACATGTGACTGAAATGTTACTGATTCATTTTCTATAGTTTTTTGGTTTTTTTTTAGATAAATCCAGGCACTCATCCTTTATGGCAGGGGTCTCCAAACTTGGCAATTTTAAGACTGGTGGACTTCAACTCCCAGAATTCCTCTTCCACAAGTTTCCAAGTTTGGAGATCTCTGTTCTATGGAATGCTTTTGAGATACGTATTTGGAATGTTTTTCATAGATACTAAAAATGACCTGAGTACAACAGAGTTGTGGGTTCAAAGATCTTTCTCTCTTCATCTAATCTAAGAGACTTGCTTCTCAAATGCATTTGTCTACACCAGGTAGTAGATGTCTGTGGAGATTCTCAGTCATCCAGGTCATGGTTGTCCCAAAAAGTGTTTTTTCAAGAGGCAACTGGACTTTCTGGTTTTTCTTTGAAGACGTCTCGCTTCTCATCCAAGAAGCTTCTGTTAAAAAAGAAGAAAAAAGAAGAGCTCTGAAGAAGCTTCTTGGCTGAGAAGTGAAACGTCTTCAAAGAAAAACCAGACAGTTTACTTGCCTCTTGAAAAAGCACTTTGGGGAATATCAGGTAGTAATAGTTTGATATGTAGATCCTCATTGTATGGATGGACTCAGCTGGAATACCATTGCATTAGCAGTGATGTCAGAAAAGCTGCCTTTAGATTAATTTGATCTGTGGATCAAACCTCCACAGAACTGGTTCGTATGTGTTGAAATCCTTGCCTGAATTTGCAATCCTGAATGAACATTTATTAATATTAACTAATTAATTAATACGCATTAACAATATGTGTTATGGCTGTATTATTATTTATCCTTCATATTTTAGCAATAGCACTTAGACTTATATACCACTTCACAGTGCTTTGCAGCCCTCTCTAAGTAGTGTACAGAGTCAGCCTATTGTCCCCAACAATCTGGGTCCTCATTTTAGCCACCTGGGAAGGATAGAAGGCTGAGTCAACCTTGAGCCTGGTGAGATTCGAACTGCCAAATTGCAGGCAGACGGCAGTCAGCAGAAATAGCCTGCAGTACTGCACTCTAACCACTGCCCCACCGTGGCTCATTATTATCTCCTTTATTCCCCCCTCTTATTGATATTATGATTATTGCTCTGTTGCTTTGCATGTACACTGAGAGCTTCTGCAACAGAGACAAATTCCTTGTGTGTTTAATCATACTTGGCCATATAAAGTATTCCGTTCAATTCAAGATATGCCCTCTTTTTAATGGTTCTGCTTTTAGAATACCAGAAGTTCTTGGCTTTTGCACTTGGCATTGTTTGAAGTCAAGGATTAGCACCGTGCGTGTATGTATGTGTGCGTGTTTCAGGAACGTTTTAAAAGTGTGAATCTGGAAAGCGATAAACATCTGAGACAAATTATTCTTTAAACAGAGTGTCAAGAAAGCGCCCTTTGCAAATATTAAATCCTTTCTGGCTCTTCCAATTGCTGTCAGAACGGAGCCAATAAAATAGCAGAAGTCCTTCAGCTGGACCGATAATCACATTTATCACAAGGAGAAGGGATCTAAGACACAAAGAGCAATAAGACTTTCCAAAGTGTGAAGATTTTTGCTGCAAAGCTCACGTGCTGTTATAGATTTTAGAAGTGACACGTCCCACCAACTGTATAAGGCCGTGATGGTAAGCCTATGGCATGCGTGCCACAGGTGGCACGCGGAGCCATATCTGTGGGCATGCAAGCATTGCCCTAGCTCAGCTCCAGCGCGCATCTGCGCGCCGGCCAGCTGATTTTCCAGCCTTGCGGTCCATCGGAAGTCGGGAAATGGGTCGTTTCCGGCCTCCGGGGGGATGGGTAAGGCTGTTTTCGCCCTCCCCAGGCTCCAAGAAAGCCTCTGGAGCCTGAGGAAGGCGAAAAATGGGCCTACTGGGGCCACCGGTAACCTTTTTGCCGTCGCATGCCAAAAGCAAAGGGAGAGCAGTGGAGTCGCATGCGTATGTGGGGGGAGGGGTGTCACACATGCATGCACGGGTGTGTGTGCTGGGGGGCATTGAATTATGGGTGTGGGCACACATGTGCGTGACCCCACACACACACTCCCCCCATTTTTGGTACTTGATGGCCAAAAGGTTAGCCATCACTGGTATAAGTGTATAAGGAAGAGCCGAGGTGGCGCAGTGGTTAGAGTGCAGTACTGCAGCTACTTCAGCTGACTGCTAGTTCAGCAGATCTGGGGATCAAATCTCACCGGTTCAAGGTCGACTCAGCCTTCCATCCTTCCAAGGTGGGTAAAATGAGGACCCAGATTGTTGGGGGCAATATGCTATTTAGTATACTGTCTTTGGTGTAAGCCGCCCAGAGTCCTCAGAGAGTGAGCGGCATAGAAATATGAATAATAAATAATAATTATTATTTAAGGTGTCAATTTTTCAGGCCAAGCTCTTAAGCGTCGCTCAATCTTTCCAAGTTCTTCTGTTAGCCCGGATTTAACCTCACACCCGTGAAATAACAAACACGCACAGTCTATTCCTGGAGTTTGTGTGTCTCTCTCTACCTTCTTGTCCGTAGGGCGTTGCGTTTTGATAGTGTTATACCGACAATTTGTGTGTCTAGATGAGATTCGCACCATGACAAGGTGAGAACGCAGAATTCCTGTGGATTCAGCAAGGCCCAGAGGTGTGTGTGTGTGTGTGTGTGTGTGTGTGTGTGTGTGTGTGTGTGTATGTAAAAAGCGGCAAAGCTTTAGCCAAGTGTGAAGTGTGGTTATTTCTGAGGTGGTGAATTAGAGAGCAAATTGGCATTTCAGAAAGAACTGTGTTGCCCATGGGTTGTTATGGCGGCTGAGTGTTGTTCTTTGTGAATAACTTAATGGATGCCCTATAGCTTTAAGGCCTTTCTTGAGGAGATCTGTGTTACTCCAGCTTCTGAGAGGTGAAGAGAGATACCAAGAGGATGTAAAAGAAGGAAAGAAAAATGAATATAGGAAGAGAACCTCTGCTCCAAGCACTAATAGACTCATTTCTGCTTTCTCTCTCTTCCCCCCACCCACCCAAAACATTCAAGATTTTTAATTTAATTTTATTTTTATGGGTTTAAGCCATCAAAATGCTTTGGATAAGGAAGAGAGAAAATCCAGCTGTTGCGTTTGAAGTTAAGACTGAAGAAAGATGTTTCTGGGATAGATGAATGCCGAACATCGGTGCAAAACTAGAATGACATTTGGAAGGGAATGCGTGGATATCTGGAATTACTTTTCACTGCACTTACAAAGCGACAATCGTTTTTCAAACACGGGGAGGCTTTTAATTAGCCCACCCTTATTAAGCTTGGAGGTTTTACATCTTAAAAAGCCATTCGCTTTTAAATCTCTAGTGTCGGTATTTTTCAGGGAACTCCACATGGACGGTACTAACTAGGGTGATTAGATTGTTACCAGTTTTCTTTTAAAATTTACCAGAATTTCTTCCAACATCACAGCAAGCACAACCAAACACAGCATTTTGTACAGGGATAAGCATTATTCAGGAGGTAGAGCCTCAACGTTTTCTGCTTCGAGAAGTTGGAGTAGAGATTGGGCTTTCTCCAGTGGTGAAATCCAATTTTTTTTTACTACTGGTTCTGTGGGTGTGGCTTGGTGGGCATGGCATGGCTTGGTGGGCGTGGCTTGGTGGGCGTGGCAGGGAAAGGTTACTGCAAAATCCCCATTTCCTCCTGATCAGCTGGGATTCGGGAGGCAGAGAATAATAGATGGGAGCGGGGCCAGTCAGAGGCGGTATTTACCGGTTCTCCGAACTACTCAAAATTTCTGCTACCGGTTCTCCAGAACTGGTCAGAACCTGCTGAATACCACCTCTGAATACCGGTATATATTGGGCAGAATATTGGGCTCCTGCCACGCCCACCAAGCCACACCCACTGAACCAGTAGTAAAAAAATTTAAATCCCACCGTTGATATTGGGGATATGAATATATTTCCTTTACCTGAAAAGTATCTTAGATCCTGATGACTGAAACCGTTTGGGTGCTAATTAACTGACCCAGAAACTTTTCACAATTGCTCCATAATTGTAATTTTACAATCGTTGAATATCCCCTGCCTTCCTGGAAACCCAGGAAGGGTTTGAGCTGCGGTGATATTACCAAATATTCCTAGCTCTTCGAACTGTCAAGTGTGGGATTTCAGACCATTGGTAAGAATTACTGTTTCTGTAAAGGAAATAAGTTAAGTGTGACTCCTGGCAGAGTAAACACTATCATTGGCGGTTTTACACATGTATTTTCTTCTGTCTCTAGGATATTACAAGCCTGCTTCATACCATCTATGAAGTTGTGGATGCTTCTGTCAATCATTCACCCAACTCTAGTAAAACGCTGAGGGTTAAACTCACTGTTGCTCCGGATGGGAGCCAGAAGAAGAGAAGCATCATGCTGAACCACACCGGTAAGATTTGATTTGGGCCTTTCTTCCTTCGCCAAACAACAAAAAAAAATCATAAGATATTTCTGTTCTAACCTAGGCTTCCTGAGAAAGCATATATCACAATCTTAGTCCCAAAAAAAACTCTTTTATTGAGACGGCTGTGAATTACGGTCATTCACAGCCCGTAATGATTCACAAACGGTCTGTGAAGATTCCGACAGATGTCTGCTCGAGTTGACACAGTCTTTCAGGGTAATGTTGATAAGCACCCACCTTTATCTCCCTTGAAACGCTGCCAGAGACCTAATTGTCAATTAGTTTTGCAAGGCCAAATAGGTTAGAACAATTAATCAGTTAGAACAATGAATCAGTGGAACAACTTGCCTCCAGAAGTTGTGAATGCTCCAACACTGGAAGTTGTTAAGAAGATGTTGGATAACCATTGGTCTGAATTGGTGTAGGGTTTCCTGCCTGAGCAGGGGGTTGGACTAGACTGCCAAGGTCCCTTCTGTTATTATATTCTATTCTTTTTTCCTGCCTTCAAGGCTGGATGCAAAGAAATGCACCTGTCTACCTATTTTTCACCAAGAATAGATGTATCCTGTTTAGTTGGGCTGTGCCAGGAAATCAATAAGAAGAGAGGAAATAACCATCTCTCTTTCTCTTCCCCTCCCGCTCTGTGTGTGTCTGTGTGTGTGTGTGTGTTGCAAAAGCAGATCTTCAAAGCTCAAGGCATCGAGCAGAGAGCAAAGCTGGTGAAGAAGCAAGAAGTTGTGACAAGAAGCCAAGGGGTTCCCTCAGGTAAACTGGAGCAAAATGTTTTATCTCTCTCTGGGGAAATGCCATGTTAGATAGCCTTGGATTTAAGCATTCAGTTTAGCACTTCTGGAAACAATGCTGTGCCCAAGATACATTTCCCCTATAGGATGTCCCACATTAACAAGGATGGCCCCATATTAACACGGCACGGTTCAGAAGCTCAGAACCAAGACGGTTGAACCTGTCAAATTAAATTATTGATGCATGTTGAAGTTGATATCCGTTTAAGTCTTAGCCCATGGAGTTAAAAGAGGAATCAGCCTAGAATCGCTATGTAGCCATAAATGGACTGAGCCCGACCTCCCTTGAATTCTGTGGACCCTTATCTAATTCCAAGCAGGTGCTAACCTTGCGTTGAGAAGATTCCTGTGCATGTGTTCTTAGCAATAAATCAGGAGATCAGGGAAGGCCCCACCCCCGTGCATGCGTGGCAGAGACCCAAAAACCAGCTGGCTGATGGGAGGTGCACACATGTGCAGTGAAGCTGGGCTGGGGCAACGCTGGTGTGCCCACAGAAAGGGCTCTGCGTGCCACCTGTGGCACGCGTGACATAGGTTCGCCATTATGGCTCCAGTTCTTCTAATTTTCTACATTAAAATTCTGTGTCACCAAGGTGACTCTAGATTGTCACATCAAGGTATCTTCCAGCCCTTTTTCTTCCATCAATACTTTCAACTGGAGATGTCAGAAGTTGAAACTAAAGTTTCCTTCCCAGAAAGCCTACAATCCGCCAATAAATGTAGAATTGTGTCAACATTTCAGCACGAGGCTTAGTTTCTAAAGGCATTCGCTTGCATGGTACACAATGAAACTAATAGGCAACCTGTAATTGGCGAATAGGTACCATCATGGAGAATCCAAGCCTGAACCGAATGGATGCTACCATCACTGCGTTGATGAAAACATTGAAAGGAGGAACCACTATTTAGATCTCGCAGGAATAGAAAACTACACATCGAAGTTTGGGCCAGGTATGTTGCACCCATGCCTTGCAATTCATTCCAGATCCTGTTATCTTTTGAAACGGGACCATCTGGTTTACTTGGAGAGTGCGCCATGCTGAGTATCCAGAGATCAGGATGCATTTTGAGACTTGGAGCAATGCTCCTGGAAAGGGCTGAAACCAGTAGTGTCAGCTTTGGAAGCCATATTAGGCTGGAAGCTTCCATGCTGCCACCTTCTCATGTGTGGGAAAGTAGGAGGGGGGAATTTAGTAGAGGGGCTGTCTGTAGACATAATAGCATTCTTCCTGTCGGTCAAGGTCAGGCCTTGCCTGCATCTGGAGAAGGAGTGGTCAGAGTGCTGTCTCGAGATGGGACAGATGCAGGGGTGAAATGCTCCCGGTTCGGACTGGATTGCCCGATGTAGTAGTGATGGCGGCGGGTGGTAGCAAAAATCCTTGCCCCCCCCCACCATGCCCAGCTGAAGCTTAAGGTTGATTCAGACTTCCATCCTTCTGAGGTGGGTAAAATGAGGACCCAAATTGTTGGGGACAATAGGCTGATTCTGTAAACCGCTTAGAGAGGGCTGTAAAGCACTGCGTAGCGGTATATAAGTCTAAGTGCTATTGCTATTTTCAGCAGGAGTCATTAAGGCAGCCGCCAATGTCCGTTATATCAGAGGAGAGAATTCGCTCATGTTGCTCTGCAATTTCTAAAAAGATCTTTTGTTGTTTCGTAGGCTCTCCACCGATCGCTCAGAAGCACAATCCAACCGTTCGGGTTGCCAATCAAACAAGATCCCGTTCCCATGAGCCAGAGGTCTTCCACGCCCACCAGCGGAGGTCCCCTGTGGTCGATCCTGCCCATATCAACTTAATGGAAGCTTCGTATGCAAAGCTGGCAGAAATTCAGCAGAGGCTGCGAAGTCAAGAGGCCAGCAGGCATTTTGTGAAGTCTCCCAAGGCTCAAAGCAAAAACACGGCTTCCGTTCACACCGGAAGGGCGATGAGAAGTAAACCCATCCAAGGAGTACCGCTTCCCATGGCTTCTCCTACTGCGCGGGTAGGCCAGAACCTACCTTACCACCCCATGCAGTCTCAGCAGACTTACAAGAAACATAAGCAGAGGGCAAAAGAGACTCACCAAGTGTGCAAAAGCTTCCCGGCTCCAGGGACAGTGGTGGAAAAAGAGCACGTCCGAGATCTGCCTGCGGTCATTTTATATGAAGGCCAAGTTGGGCAGATGATCCAGAGACATGAACACCATCACCATCACGAGCATCATCACCACTATCACCACTTCTACCAGACATGAAATGGACTTCTCCCTCTCCCACCTCTTGGGAAGTTCTCCCACCACATGAAGGAAGGCGTGTTTGTGGCCTCTTGGGGGAAAAAAGATCAGTGTTGTCCTTATTCATGTTAGTATTGTTGCTATAACATTAATATTCTGCTAAAGCTATTTTAGAAGTTGTATGAAAAACACTAAAAAAAAATAATGATGATGATGATGATGATAATAACAATTACCTAACATTATTTATATTATGTGGAACTGTATCACTTACTTTAATAACTTGTGGTTTTTATTATTTTGGAAAGAATTGGCTTGTTCAACACACACACACACACACACCAGTGGTGGGATACAACCAGTGTAACAACTTGTTCGCTGAGGTCAGTATAGCAAAGGGGCGGGCAGGTGGGCCCACCTGATCATTGGAGCGAACCTGTTCGCTCTCAGCCGATTGTCGGAGCTACCGGTTCGAGTGAACCAATCCGAACCAGCTGAATACCACCTCTGACATACACATAAGAAAACAGCCATAGATATCCTTATGGGAATCTTCACATGAACTCTTTGTGTCTTTGGAGAACACATGAAAGGGTGTGTGGAACTAGGTCCACTCCCAGAAATGTACACCTCAAATTTCATCAGAAGTTTGTGAGAAGTTCTCCGTGGTCATGTGTGAAGACCTCTTCAAGGAGAACTTCACGTTGCCTCTTTGAGCGTAGATGTTCTCTAAGCAAAACTCTAGAGAACTTTCTACTGGATGGGTGTTAAGAGGTGAGTGGGATTCGGATGGTGGGAAATCGGTAGTTGAACATACATCTTGGTTCATGTGATGAGCTGTGTTCAAAATCTTAAGAGACGCCATTGAAGCAAGCTTTCCGTTGTGATTTTAGAAAAGAGGCTTTGAACAAATGGTTAGATACCTAGTTTGTTGCACAGGTTGGCTTACGTCATGGAAACCTGTCAGCAATTTCAAAAATACAAAATAGTTGCTACCTCTTGGATAATTCAAAACTTCTTATTTGATTGAATGTGCTGCCGGAAAGGAAGGGCTGATGGAACCAGGGAAGGGATTTTTTTTTACTTGATTGCATTCATGTAGCCTGCTAATATTTTACTACTCATCACTTTGTTAGCTATCCCTTAACAGTAGTGATGAGGAAATGGTTCATTTGCTCATTAAAAAAGCTACGATGTCCAAACTTGTTATTATTTCCATTATTTTTTAATGGCCACCTTTATACGTTAGGTCATTTTAAACATTTTTGTTTCTTGCCATATTGCCATATCTTTAGATTAGAAGGTCTGTAGGAATTTGTGGTGTTCAGGCAACAGAAAAGCACGATCAATCTTGAATTAACCCAGGAGACCATCTCTGCTGCTTGCCACTACTCCTAATAATAGCTAGCGAGGGGTTTCTGGCATCTTAAGGTACTTATGGTTTAGGAAAGCATATATGTAGCTCAGGATTGAACCATGGAGTCCTTGGTGGTCTCTGAGCTTGGTAATCCATTACCAAGGATTTCATGGTTCGTATGGTACTAGAAGGCAAGTGGCCTTCCTTTTGAGATGTTGCTCTGAGATGACATCAACAAGTGACTTGCTCTTAGTTTCAGATCATTTCTGCTGGTCTTTTCAAAGTGTCCCCCCACCACCATATTCTCAGATGAGACTGAAAATCAGAGTCAGAATGACCAGGGACTTTCTTGAGGTTTGTTATAAAGACTAACAGTGTATTATATAGTCAGCAAAATAACCGGGTTCACAAGTGTCCTGTTTCAGGCCATAATCCAACAGATTATGATTTATGGATTCTTCTCCACCCAACTGCTATTCTACGTTCGACCGTTCTTATTCCACTTATGAAATGGAAGTAAGGGCTGTACGACAAAGAGCCTACTATACGTTCCTTTCTCACAACTACTCTTGTGAGACCCATAATCTCCCTAAGGAAGAGCCAACATCACTTCTTCTCCCGCTATAAATTAAGAGTAGAAGCAGAGTAGCTGAAAGGGAAATGGAATTAAGTCTGACCCTCACATTACACAAGGGCCTTGTTGTTTTGTGTTGTTTTGTGTTGAGTTTTACAAGACAGTGAAAAGCGGTTCTGGATTCCCTTCCTTCTCCTCCCTCCCCCCCTCCCCATTTCCTCTGGCTATATAATCTTGATTTTTATCCCCCTCCCCAGCAAGAAATCCAAAGGGGATTTTCTTGTTGTTGTTGAAACAATAGAGGAAGCTTTGACCACTTGTGTGTAATTATTTTGAAAACGGTATGCAATTCAGGATTGTTGTTGTTGTTTTTAGGTTGCTGTTTATGTTTACAAAACGCTGAAGTGTTATCAGATGATATTTTTGTTTTTAACAACAACAACAAATCTTTAAAGCTGGGATTTAAATGATTGAGATGAAGCTGACACAACACAAGATCAGATGGTTTTGAGGGTCGAGACCAGAAGTATTGGTTAATTAGTATTGGTCTCAAAAGAAAAAAGAAAAAGAGGGGAAAAAAATAAGCTTTCGGGTTTTTTTCCTCTCCACTCCTGGTGAACCTTTTCAAAACAAATCGAAATGTATATTCTTGTAGGTTATTTTCTCTCTTTTGCCATCAGCTGGCGAGTGTCTTGTTCCATACCACGACTAGCCTGTTCGATTTATTCTCTTGATTTTTCTAAACTTTCCCCCCTGAAATATTTATACATTATTTCTGTTGTTTAGAAACCAGCAGAGGGAAAGTTGGATCGTAACTTCTCAATTTACCACTGGCTGACTTGTTTTTGGTCCAGCTTTATTTTGCTGCTTGCGTTATTGGTCTTTGGTTTTTCGCCCATATGTGTATATAAATATATATATAGATACATATATATATGTATATATATAATTATGGACTGCAGGAAAAAAAAATACAATTTACTTGCCTGGTATAGAAGGAATAAGTTTATTTATATGATAGTGTTAAATGAAGTCTGATGTATTCAAGTGATGTTTGTTGTATTGCATGCAAACCCATGAAAAGGAGACATTCCATGGGGGGGGAGGGGAAATGCGGGGGAGGGGCGGTTGAGAAAGAGTTTCTTTGCTCCTTCGGACTGTTTTAAAAGGCTGAATGTTTTCTACTTCCCTTAGCAACTTGAACAAAAATAATAATAAAATCTGATCTCCTTCTAACCTGAAGAGTCATGAATAGGAAATATTCAAATGTTAACTGGGGGACAGATTAGCAATGGATTGAGGTGTCCTGTCCCTCCCCCCCAAAAAAATTAAACCAGTGGGAAATTCAATAAGGGGTAAAAAAAATCAGTAGTAAAGAGCCCATAAGTAACTTTCAAATCCAGTCTAGTGCAGTGGTGAAATCCAATTTTTTTTACTACCGGTTCTGTGGGTGTGGCTTGTTGGGCGTGGTGTGGCTTGGTGGGGGAAAGATACTGCAAAAATCTCCATTCCCCCCACTTCTGGGGGACGGATATTGCAAAATCTCCATTTCCACCCCACTTGTCGGCCAGCCAGAGGTGATATTTGCCTGTTCTCCGAACTACTCAAAATTTCCGCTACCGGTTCTCCAGAACCTGTCAGAACCTTCTGAATAGCACCCCTAGTGCTATTCAGGTCTAGTGTTGTCCCAAGAAGCCATGCTTATCAGAAATGATTGTAATATCAAACTATGTCCTCTACTCTGGTAGTATCAAAATCAGGGGTCAACTTCTAAGATGTATGGACTTCAAATTCAGGAATTCCCCAGCTAGTATAATGGATGAAGAATTCTGGCAGTTGAAGTCCACAAGTCTTAAAAAGTTACCAAGTTTGGACTGAGTAGGATAACCTGCCATGGCCAACTGATCCTGGCCCATCTTGCCATGGCCCGACTCGCCCTGGCCGACAGTTCAACAAGGGATAACTCAACAGAGGGACAAGCGATTTGCAGCGGGCCTTGTCTTGCTTCAGGTTTGAACCTTCTCAAGTTGGAAGTCCTCAAGGCTGGGGTGAGCTGCAATTCTACTCGTCTCTCTCTTGGAGTTATCCCGCAGCAAGTTGTCCCTCTGCGAATTGGCCGGGGCAAGTCTGCTGGGGGAAGTTGTCTTAGATCAGGGATGTCAAACTCAATTTCATTGAGGGTCGCATCAGGGTAGGGTTTGACTTCAGGGGGGAGCTAGGGGTGTGTGGCCAATTCGACGTCACTTGTGTTGGGGGTGCTTGTGGTGGCCCAAGCGCTCTGCCAGTGAAAACAGGCTCCTGAGCTCTGTTTTTGGCTGTGATGGCATCCTGCAACCTCTGCCAGCAAAAACGGAGCTTGTGTGGCCCTCCCGAGCTCCATTTTCACTGGCAGGGGCACCGTGGGCGAGTCCTTTGCTGTTTCCAGGACGGCCCTGTGGGCCAGATCAGAGCACCCCGCAGGCTGGATCCAGCCTTGAGTTTGACACCCCTGTCCTAGACCCAAGTTTGGAAACTTCTTCCCAAAAAAGTCCAGGCTTCAGCTAGCTAAGGAATTCTGAGATGAGAAGTCAAGTACATTTAGAGAGTACCACAATTGAATGTAAGTGGGGGGGGGGAAATTACATTAGAATAAGCCACAGAGTGCAAAGAGACCTGATAGAGGAACGCCGGTGTTCCAGATCAGAGATGCTGAAAATACATAGCACCTTATAATTTCCTCTTCGGATTTCTCCCCACCCGTTTCTTTTTATGCCTCCTGTTTGGCTTTTCCTTCTAGTTTCCTTCTGAGTTTAGGAGACTTTGACCTACATTGGTTCCTAATCCTCTCGCAATGAGCATTTTTTAGGAGCATAATATCTTCTATTCGATGAAAACGTGGAAGTCTTAGCTACTAGAATTCTTCGGGTAATCCAAATATTGGCTAAGCATTTTCAGGTGGCAATGATTTAACACTCTTCTAAGAGCTTTTTTTTTCCTGGGATACACACCTTTACTAAGGGTAGTTTTAAAGTATAAAGTGTAATGGTATAAATAAAGAATTCTTCTGTGTGTCAGAAATAAAACTCTGCTTTAGATTGTCTAAAGAAAGCAGGACGCGAAAGGCTTTTCTAGAGATTCGGAATAATGATGACGGTTGCATTGGCTCATGTCTAAGGGTGATCAAAAAACGTGTTTGTTTTTTTTCTCATTAAGATAAGAAACTCATTTTCAGTGTATGCTGCTTCAAATTGAAATTTACATGACTAAATGTCTTACGCACAGAAAAAAAATATGAGTTGAACATTTGGAGCGTGCCGAGAAAGAGGTTATGCTTGAAAGAAGGGGCATGAAAGAGTGTCTGTGTTGCTTTGGTAAAGAAAAAGAAAAAGAAAACAACATAGCTGTGTAGAAATCCATGCTAAAAAAAAAAAGGCAGCATTCAGGACAATTGGGTTTCAATAAAGTCAGGAAAACGTTCACCAAAAGAAGAGACGTCTGGCGAAAAATAAGAGATGCTGAATTGTACAGGTTTGCCTGACGCTATTAAAAAGAAACCCTGACGAAAATTGCATCTTTATTAACCCGATTGTACAAGATTGTAAGTAATGCAAATTAGCTCTATACTAATACACTGGTCCTTGATTAGAAAGGACCGTGAAAATGTCAGATGCCCGGCAAAGTTGCAGTAGAGAGTTAAGATACAAAGCTAACGGTTGTATACAGGGGTCTCCAACCTTGGCAACTTTAAGACTTGTGGACTTCAACTCCCAGTATTCCTCAGCCAGCAAAGCTCCACAAATCCACAAGTCTTAAAGTTGCCAAGGTTGGAGACCTCTGGTTGTATGAGACTCTTTGCCAGATGCATTCAGTGGTGGTGACTGATCTGGAACCTGATCTTAGCAGATCTTCCTCCTGTCAAGTAGATAGATTGATCATATCTCCATCCTGGTAAAAGCCTGGAGGCTAATGACTGCCATGTTTTATGGCTGGGATTTCTACTAATCAGTGCA